>NC_141550.1:61250000-61591000 GCF_021556685.1 Rattus norvegicus
GGCCTTCCTTCTTGTTAAGCTTTATATGGTCCTTGAGTTGTATTGTGGGTATTCTGAGCTTTTGGGATAATATCTACGTATCAGTGAGTACATACCATGTATGTTCTTTTGGGTCTGGGTTACCTCACTCTGGATGTTATTTTCCAGTTCCACTCATTTGCCTACAAAGTATGTGAAGCTGTCATTTTTAATAGCTGAATAGTATTCCATTGTGTAAATGTACCACATTTTCTGTATCCATTCTTCTATTGAGGGACATCTGGGCTGTTTCCAGCTTCTAGTTATTATAAATAAGGCTGCTATGAACATAGTGGAGCATGTGTCCTTGTTATGTGTTGGAACATCTTTTGGGTATATGCCTAGGAGTGGTATGCATAGCTGGGTCTTCAGGTAGAGCTATTTCCAATTTTCTGAGGAACCTCCAAATTGATTTCCCAAGTGGTTGTACCAGCTTGCAATCCCACCAACAATAGAGGAGTGTTCCTCTTTCTCCACATCCTCACCAGTATCTGCTGTCTCCTGAGTTTTTAATCTTAGTCATTCTTAGTCATTCTGACTGGTATGAGGTCATTTTGATTTGCATTTCACTGATTACTAAGGAAGTTGAACATTTCCTTGGGTGCTTGTTGGCCAATTGAGATTCTTCATTTGAGAATTCTTTGTTTAGCTCTGTATCTTAATCTTTTGTTTTCAGTAGAAAATCATATATCACAGTTAGATTCCTATGGTATGAAATGTTATTGTCACAGTGCTTAGCTGGTGTCCATGAGGTTCTGAATTGGAATCATATCACAATAGGAGAAGAAAAGAAAACTAAATGAAAAGAGGGGAGGGGAGGGGAGAAAGAGCAAGGCAAGAAGGAAAAGGAGGACAGAAAAGGGATATTGGTAAAGATGCAATTTTGTCAGTAGGTAATGGTTTTGGAATGTAGTGGGAAGCATTAATTTGAGGGTATAGAGCAGTCAGCCATGTCCAAAGAATATAAATGAATTTGACTCTTCTCCAGCTTTTCAAAGCTAACTGAGTGTCACAGAGAATAAAACCATCAAGTAGAAATCATCCCTTAGCATGCTATCTCCTTGACTACCATTTTTTGGTGTCTTGCTCTCTGCTATGGAAGAACGAAAAGCACCGCTTGTGTAAACTTTTAACTGGGCTTATTTTCAGTGTTAGAATAATAACACTTGCTTCCATGAAGTGTGTGGATGGGTAAGCAGAGGAGTTTGGTTTGGGCTGTAGGGAGCAGAACAGAAGGACAACAGGCCTACCGACCTCAGAGAGACAAGACAATGGAATAACAGCAGACCCTGGGCCACTTGGGTTAAATTTTTTATGTAAGGAAGAGGAAACCTTCTGATCATGTTGAGCCATGCTAGCCTGCTGAGGAAGCTGCCCTCTAATCTGGGCTCCTCCCACTAACTAATATTTAGGTTCTTTTGGGGGCATGCAACTTCAGCAGGAGAGACTATTTTGATTTTTAATTGGTCCACTGGGACCAAGTGCAGGTATTCAGTTCAGAACACTACCCTGTCACCCGAGGAGAAGTAGTGGATGGCTAGAGGATCAGGGACACTTTTTTCAGGGGTATCACTGGCACATTGCCCATGCCCCATGAGAAGGTCCCATACCTGCACATATAAGCAGAGCTAACTGGACTTGCTGGGTTACAAAGAAAAGAGACAGGAAGTTTTGGGGCAGACGTCATGGGGTGAACTGGAGCAGCTCAATCAAGGAGGGGTAGATATGATCAAGACACGGTGTGTTCATGTGTAAAAATCCCAAAGATTACACACAATGCTATTTAAATCCTCCCCTGAATTTCAGAATCATAGCTCTACAGACATTCTGAAATATTTGCCTCCAAGGAGGACTTTTACATAAAATTTAATGACATTAACTGTATCATTTTGTGCTCACTTCTTTTTTGGTTTTCTTTCTTATCAGTGACATTGTGGTGAGAAAGCAGAGAAACATTTGATATCTCAGTCCTCCTTTTCTTTTCCCTCACCAGCCAGAGAACAATGTCCCCATGTTTTTGTAGTTACCCCTTTATTGCCAGCAGCCCCACCCCACCATCTCTAGAACTTCAGGTTTTAAATATTTTCCTATGCCTTTATTCCTCCATTTCCTTACTATTGCGTGCGCGCGCACACACACACACACACACACACACACACACACACACACACACACACAAACATTGTTCTTGAAATAAGCACTAACCCTGTAGGAAAGGCATCAACATTGTACTCAGTTAACCTGCCACTCCTTGTAGTTATCATTTCTTGATATATACTGCCCAGGGCTGGGTCATTTCACACTGTTGGTTCCTACAATAACAGGGCAAGATCCTGTCCACCATTCTTATTGAAACAATTTTTTTCTTTCTTTCTTTCAAGAAATTCCAGTTACTCTTAAACTTCAATGACTAAGTGTCAGTCCTCTGTTATCTTCAGGTTTTAGACTGTTAAACAAAAACAGAATAAAAATGAAGCATGTGTGTGCGCACGCGCTCGCGCGCCTGTCTCTTTGTCCTTCTGTTATGCATGTAGAGACCATCATCTATATAATTTTTGAGGCAGTGTTTCCACTGACCCTGGAGCTCACTGAATGGCTAGGCTGGATGGCCAATAACCTCCATGGCTCTGGCTGTATGTTTGGGCCTCCCTGACCCATCCTAAAGTTTCTGATTCAGTCCTGCCATGTCTGGCTTTTAAATGGATGCCACTGAGCCAAGTTCATGGCAACATGCTTACGTGAGGCTCACACCCGACCCATCTCCCTAGCACCTATGCTGAACTGTATAGACATTTTTCTTAGATTATTTCCTCAAAGGCACAGTTGACTTATCAGTACACAACTGCTTATTTCTGTCCAGCAGGACCTGATAATGGGTGTGTGGCAAATGATACTAAGGGGCCTTTTCCCAACATAAATGTTCAGGATAGAGTTTTGAAAGCTATCCCAATCGATTCTAATAACAGGTAAGGAAAACTATATTCTTCCAAATTACAACGTTTGGTTTCAGATTTTTTTTAAATCAACAAATACTTTTGATCACAAATGATTCTCTACAACCCATCCCAAGAACCGCCAAAGAAAAAAAAAAAGGAAAGGAGGAATATTTCTTAAAGCAAGCTCTTCAGGGCAAGGACTGCACTAAATTCCAGAGACAAAAGCAGTGATAAGGCATTATGTACTTCAGCTTTTAGGAAGTAGGTGTTGTGTGGCTGGAGAGAAAGCTCAGTGCTTAAAAGCCCTGCCGCTCTCCAAGAGTACCTTAGTTTATTTCCCAGTACCCATTGCTGGGTGGCTCAGCACTGTTGCCTGTAACTCCAGCTTCAGGAGCTCTTAATTCTCTTCTGCCCTTTTTGGCCAACTGCACTCATGTATACACACATATATACACATGCCGGCACACACACACACACACACACACACACACACACACACACAAAGAAAAGAAGCACAAACAAACACAATTGCAATACTGTGTCGGACACATACTCCATTCGAGCACAGGACACTAGCAGTATTTCTTGGAGGAGCAGGTACCCAGGTCTGGGAGCCTAATAATCTATTGGAAGAGAAGGAATAGCTGGGATGTGAGGGAGCTGTCTTGGCAACGGTGTGTGATCATGTGGAGTGGAAGTGGCCGGGATGAGCACTCCTCCAGGCTGAAGAATTGTGTACAAGGTTCATGATCACTGAAAGTTAAGTTTTGTTTGGCTGGAATAGAAGAGGCAAGGCATAGAACAGCAAGGGATGAACGCAGAGGGAGACCAGGAGCATGTGTTAAGTCAGCATTTCAAAAGTTTCATTTGGGCTGCAGTGTCGTGATATGAGGTGAGAAGACACTAGAGGCAGGGCTTCTGTTACATAGCTGATATGGTAACCCAGCTTATAGATGATGATGGTTGTGGTGATGCTGATAAACATAGAAAAGGCATCTCGGGTCTGACTGAACTGTGAGAACCAAGAGGATGTGGGAGTAAGGGGAAGGAAATTAAATGGGTGTTAATGGCACTTGCTATGAAGGAAGTCATGATAAAAGTGCACTGAGGAGAAGATAATGAGTTCAGTGTCAACTTTGGTCCGTGGCAGTTTTTCTTGGCATACATCCAGGAGATACCTTGGCAGTTGTGTGTGTTGGCCTGAACTTTTGGAGAAATAGCTAAACCAGAAATATAACTGTAAGAATCATCAGAGTAAATGGAAGAAGCAGTGTTGACCCAAGAGAAATCAAGGGGCAGCATGCAACATATATATATATATATATATATATATGCATATGTATATGTGTATATATATATATATATATATATATATATATATATATATGTGATCACATATGTATATGATAAAATGAGTTAAGAGCAAAGCAGGAAAAAATTCTACCAGGTAAAAACTACCAGAAAACAACTCTTATCTCACACCAATTCTTCACTTTGTCTTTTATTACTAAATATTAAGAAACCTTGTTCTAAGGAAACATCTCTGAAAGGACCACTTAGTTATCTTAAGAACTTTACAAGGCATTTAACAGATTATTTTTTGTTTTGTCTTTGAGATAGGGTTTTACTGTGTAGCTTATAGCTGGTCTGGAACTCCTACGTAAACTAGGCTGGCATTGAACTCACAGAAAGAAAGCCACCTGCTTCTGCCTCCACGGTGCCTGTGCCACCGTGCCTGGCTAAATTAATTTAAATGATTCCAAATTTTATTTATATGTTTTCTTTAGCCAAATGTCTGTTACACATGATATTAGCCACAACCATAAGGACAGACACTTTGCTAGGTAATTTAGAGTTCCGGTATACCTTAGTGGAGAGATGGGCATATGCATTTAATTTTCACAGAAGTGACAAAGTCACTCTTATAACAGAAAGTTAAAGTTGCACTAAAGATTTGCATGTACTGGATCTACCCGAAGTTCCTTTCAAATTAATGTGGATTATATTCTTAAGCCTAACTGACGGAAACCAAGAGGTTACTGCTTGTTCACAATTATCCTTGAGCACTTCCCCGGACTCACTGTACCCAACAATTCTAAAACTTTACAATTTTTGTCCTTGATGTGGGAAGACAGTTGAGGAGTCTCAGCAATGCGACAAGGCAGTTAGTTACATAGTTCTGTTGTGCCTACCTCCATCTAAGACTGCCTCAAAGGACTAACGTTTGTCCACCGCAACAGCTGCCTAGAGGCTGCAGACGTAATATCCAGCTTTCCAAGCATAGAGCCGGAAGTGGGAGGATTTACGGCTGGGGCGGAGCTAGCGCCTGGAAGGTGGTAGGATTTACACGCAGCTGGGTCTATTTGCCCATGCGCACACCAGGAGCCACGCGGAAAAACGCCCGTGCTCCAGGGAGTGCGCAGACGCAAAGCCACTTCTGGGCGGAACCAGACGCTCTGCAGCCTCAGCTTCCCAAACATTCTGTCGGAGAGGGAGGCGGTGGTCACGGAGGTGCGCATGCGCTGACCGCCTTTCCCGACACAGGGCAACACTGACGGGCAACACTGACTGGCAACACTGACTGGCACCGAGGCAGGGTCGG
The DNA here is from genome assembly GCF_021556685.1 of Rattus norvegicus. Lineage (NCBI taxonomy): Eukaryota > Metazoa > Chordata > Mammalia > Rodentia > Muridae > Rattus > Rattus norvegicus. The sequence continues at coordinate 61,255,557 of NC_141550.1, forward strand.
AGTAGAGCGGGTGCAGGATGGACGAGGACGTGCTGACCACTCTGAAGATCCTCATCATCGGCGAGAGTGGGGTGGGCAAGTCCAGGTGAGGCGGTGCGCGGCAGGCCCTCGGCCTCTGGGCTGTGGGCTGCCCTCCGGGAACGGTCGCCGCGGCCCTGCTGGCTCCGCCCTGGCCGGGCGCGCCGGGCGCAGGCCTTGCAACAGGGTTTCTCACTACTGGGCGTCTAGGCTCCGGCCTGATTAGGCCTGGGCGACCCGAGCCCAGCCGGCTTGTCACTTCTAGACTCTAACTTGTCTGTCTTCCCAAGAGTGCCTGTCTGTCACCCCTAGAGTCCAGCCATCCTGTCTACCCCTAGAATCCAGCCGTCCTGGCTACCCTTAGAATCCAGCTGGCCTTTCATCCCTAGAGTCCAGCCAGTTGTCACCCCAGAAGTTGAGATCAATATTAACTTTATCACTGTGTGATTTCCATAGAACTGTCCTTCAAATACATAATGCTCTACACAAAAACTTCGGTGACGTCTTGGGTCACATTCCTGGCCTATTTTAGAGAAGCCTATTGTTGCATCTTTTTATTTATTTATTTATTTATTTATTTATTCATTTTAATTCGTAGTGAAAGAACTCTTTTGGTAACTGCTTGAAAAATTACTTTTAAAGCACAGGGTACATGAGCAATGGAGTATCTTTAAATAAGATTGTTCTTGCCTTGCCACATCATATAGACATGAAAGAAAAAACACTGTATTATCTTTTACCCGTTGGCTCTATCTTTGGGGAGGATTAAATTGCCAGTGGAGTTGTGTATTAGGTCAGAGGTGGACCTAGATGGGTGTTGCCAGAGGTTACGCTTTCATCCAGGTCTGAACAAAGTTCTTCAGGTGAAGTTATCCTTGCCCTCTGATTATGAATAAATGTTATTTGGGCTTCTCTTGATCTTTAAACAGTATTTATGTCCTAGAGAGCTTCTTAACACTTTCTTATTTGGCTTTACCTTGTGAGATCTTTCAAATAACTTTAAAGCACTTCATAAAGATATAAACCTTCAGATACTTAAAGTATGTGCAATCTTACTAAATAAACCCAAATCTTTCTGTATTTTTAAAAGTTTGACAGTGTTTTTATTGTTTGTTCTTCTTTAATATGTACTTTTAGTGTCCCTGTCATGATACACTTCTGTGTACCAAGGAACAAATTAAAGAAGCTTTCTATAAAAATAGAGTGGTGTGTGTTCAAGTAAAGAATGAAATTTTTAGGATTACCTTTTACACATTCTTGATTGTTAAAACGTTTATGTACTGAGTGTAGTTTTACTAGGAATCATAACACCTTGACTATTTTTCTTTTTTCCATTTTTTACTTGTGAAAGAGCTCACATCGAGTTTGTTTTGTTGCTTTGTGTCTTTTGAAGTGAAGGGTGATTGAGGCAGGCTTGGAAACTTATGTAACTTAGCTGGCTTCAAGGAATCCTCCTCCCTCAGCCTTCAGAACACTAAGATTACAGGCATGTATCACCATGCCTGCTTGGAACTTGTTTTTGAAATCAAGAATAACAGGTTGCCATTTCAATCCAGTATGTGGTTGGCTGAGACAATATATTAAGTGGGTGAAATTGAGGTATGTTAGGATTTTCTAGAAGGCCAACCAGGTACAGTTGACTCCATAACTTGTATTATTTTTATTTTATTTAGTTTCTAGAGACAGGTCTAGTTACATATTCTGGCTGGCCTGGCACTTGCTATGTATGTAAGCAACAGTTGGCTTGGCATTTACAGCCCTCCTACCTCAGCCTCTCAAATGTTAAGAATATAGGCATGTTACACCAGGCCTGGTTCTGATTACCCTTTTAAAAGTATGTTGAATGGATTTCTCTTCTATTTACATCCCTAGACAATCTTATTAAGGTCAAATGTACTTAAAGCTTTTTTTTTTTTGATGAATTATGAACTGCTTACTGAAAAATTTTAACAATTTGCCCATTTGAAACAATATTGGGCCAAATATGGTGGTAGCACATGCTTTTAATCCCAACATCTGGGAGGCAGAGGCAGACAGAACTCTTGAGTGCAAGGTTACTCTTCACCTTGGTTTAGAAAGAGTTCCAGGACAGTCAGGGCTACACAGAGAAACCCTGCCTGTAAAAACTGACAGTCGCAACAGACCAGGATTGAGTTTAGGGAGCTGGGATATTTGTCTGTGATACACTGGGGAAAACAGAAAAGAGCCTTGACTACTTACCTTTGTGTCTATGACAAGAATAAATGGCCCTAACAGAAGCCTTTGTCTTTTAAGGCAAATTAGTAGAGAAGTTTTTGTCATAGACGTAGTTCTTGAAGGTCATTCTAAGCAGCAGGTGTTTTGTTTCTTCACAGAGTAGGTCAGGTGAGCTGTTGAGGAAGTACTGGGCAGCAGAAGGTAGCCTTAATCTGAACGAGTGGAATTCTGTAAGTTGGTTTTAAGCTGTTAGAAAGTGACAGGAGGCATGAGGTGAGGATTGTGAAAGAAGTGTTCTCCATTTGGAGCCTTGTGTATGACAGCTGAACAGTGTAGTACTCCATTGGAGAACCTGGCTGGAGCAGAACCTCAAACACTGTTAAGTGTCCACTTCAAGGCCATGGATCTGGGGCTCAGCTCAGTGAGGCAAAGTGTATCAGGTTTGGAATGAAATCTAGAAATTTGTTGTGTAAATTGCTGTCCTTTCTCCAGTCCTTTCCCCTATTTTCTAAGTGGGTTTTATTTTTACAGTAAGAAATATAGATGAGCTATAATCACAGTATTTCTGTATTGATTTTAATAATGTACTTTTATTTATGTGTTTGTGAGTGCAGGACCCCTCTGAGGCCAGAAGAGAGTGTGTGGATCTGGAGTTACAGGAGGGTAGTGAACTTCTGGCTGCGAGTGGTGGGAATGGGTGTACCACCCATTCTCTGTACCACCCAGCCATCTCTTCAAGTCGTCCTATTCCCCCTTTTATTTGTTAATGTTTTGGATAGTCACTCTTGACCCAGGCCAACCTGGAACTCACCATGTTTGCCCTGTTTCCGAGCTCAGTCTGTCCCCCACACTGTAATTGCCAGTCATCCGTTGGTTCCCTACATTTGGGTGGAGGCCACTAACTTTTCAAACTAGCCCAGTGCTTGTCATACTTTTCCTTAACAGCCATATGCAGTTGCAGTTGTCTGTCTGGGCTTTACCCGGCATCTGCCTGCCTGTCACCATTCTCCCTCTGTTAACTACACACCTTGATGTTTTATTCCTTGTTACAGTTTGCTGTAACCTTTCTGTTTTTATTTAATGTGAAGTAGGAACTTTTTTGATTCCAAGAGACTTGTTCCCCTGCCAGCATACCAATCCAGATTTGAACGAAGAGCAAACAGTTGGCTCTTGAGGCACGGTATAGGAGAGCATAGGGCATATGCTTGTTAATGGATTCCTTTAGTCCTGGGAGTCTTGGGAAGTTAGAATTCAGTAATTGCCTTTTCAGTAGGCTAATTCCCCTGCAGACCTACATCAGCTCTACTCTCTGTATCTGAGTAATCATATGTGCTAAGATAAAGTCATAACGTGCATATCAGATGATTAGCAATAAAGAGTTATGCTCCTAACCTGTTTTTAACTCTCTCTTAGCCTGCTCCTGAGGTTCACAGACGACACCTTTGATCCAGAACTTGCAGCAACAATAGGTGAGCTGAGTTTAAAAGTCTTATAGAAACGCCACACAAACGTATGCCTGTGGACTCTGGCTCTACTCTGCCCCTTCTCCTCAGCACCCTGTACTCTGTGTGGAGAGCTCGTCCGTAACACTTGCTTTGGTACCCATGAGGCCTTGTCTCCTGTAGCATTGCCGATGTGATGGTTTGCACACATTCCACAGTCGATACTGTGGACTCTTTTTTACTCTGCAGCAGATAGATAGTGGTCATTGGAATACTTATCACCTGCCAGCCACTATCATTACAATGGTGTACAATACAAACTTGGTCTCTGTTACCATGGACCTAGCAGCAGGATCTGTTAATTTTATACATTTAGTGTATACTTTTAACTGTATACTTGATAACAGTTATTAGTTATTAGGAGCAGTGATCCCAAGTAGATTGGTATCTGTTCATGTGTGAGTATGTAGACGCATGGAGGCATGGAGTTGACAGTGGCATTCTTCTCTCTTGCCCTCCACCTTAGTCATTGAGTTAGGACTGTTCTCTGAACCTGAAGTGCTATGATCTGGCTAGGCTGATTGATCAGCAAGTCCTAGGGATCTTGTGTGTCTTTCTTCCTAAAGCTGAAATACCAGTCACAGCAAGCCACTGCCTTTACATGGGTGCTAGAGATGTGGGCTCGTGTCTTCATGCTTACGCAGCAAATATGGTACTGAGTGAACCACTTCCCCAGAGCCCCAGAAGCATTTTAGGAATAAAGTTTAGAGTGCCTGGAAGTAACTTGTCATCTAGACTATTAAAGAATCTTAATGTCATTGTTAGTGAAACGAGGAAGTTCCTTTAGACTGGCTTTGTTTTAATTTATTGTGAGATGATTTCAGGTTTAGAGAGGAAGTAAGAATTCTATATATCCTACTCACATTCTCTCCATGTTAATATTTACCACTTTTGCTGTTTGTGTATGAGCATGTGGACTTGTATACATGTGTGTGCTTGTGAAGGCGAGAGTACAGTCTTCATTCTAAAAGCACCTGGGTTTTTTTTGAGACGTGGTCTCCCCTTGGCCATGAACTTGCCAAAGAGCGTATGTAGGCTAGCTGGCCAGCATGCACCTTAGTCTTACGGTTTCTATGCCTGTGATAAACTCCATGACCAAAAGCATCCTGTGGAGAAGAGAGGGTCATTTTGCTTATCCTTCCACATCACAGCCATGGTCCAGGAAAGGTGGGGCAGGAACTCAAACAGAATAGGAACTTGGTGTCAGGAGCTGGTTTGGAGGCCCTGGAGGACTGCTGCTTGCTGGCATCCTCCTCATGGCTTGTTCAGCCTGCTTTCTTATACACTCCAGTATCACCTACCCCGGAATAGTGCTGCTCACCGTGAGCCGGGCCCTCCCACATCAAACATAAATCAGGAAAACACCTCACAGGCTAGTCTGGCAGGGGCATTTTCTCAGGTGAGGTTCCCACTTCCCAAACACCTTGTGTCAAGTTGATATAGAACTAGCCAGCACAGCTTTCCAAGTGCTAGGATGACAAGCGTGTGCTGCCATGCCTGGCTTCTCTTCTCTGGTCTCTCAGGTCCTTACTGTTTGCAGGGCACCATCTTTACTGACTTAGCCATCTCCCCTAACCTGCTTCATCATTCTTATGCTACAGTGCACACAGGAGACTTCTTTAATATCTAAGCCTCTTAATGTATGTTTCCTAAATGAAGGAGGATAAAATTTTGTCCATTGACAGATTTCTTCAGCTGCCTATCAATACCCTATTTAGCAAAAGGAAAGTTAGGCCTAAATTCTGATTTGAGACAAACAATTTTGTCATCTCCAATTCTTGACCCCTCTCTCCCCCTCCCCCCACTTTTAGGAAGATTCTCACACTAGCTCAGTTTGCCTTGGATCTCACCCTATATCCCAGAGTGGCTTCAACCTAGTGGCAATCCTCCTGCCTCAGCTTGTTGTGATTTTAAGTTTGAGCCACCATGTCAACATCCCTTCAGTCTCTTAATTTTAACAGTTCACTGGTCTTCGGTTGTCTGTCCATGTCTGACAGTTTTGAAGACTGCAGGCCCATTGCTCTGTAGGCTGCCCCTCATTTCACTGGCCAAGTGTGTTGCAAGGTAGATTGTCCTTATGTAGGTTTTGTTGTTTGCTTGCTTTGGTAGGAATCCCACAGAAATGCTTCTTAGAGTGTTAGAGGGAGAGATATGTGGTGTGTTGTTGTGGTGCTCCTGGTGGCTTTTAGTCACTCAAGTGCTGGAATCATCTGTGATTTTATTTCCCTTTCACAACTTTCCTGTAGAAGGAGATTTTGAGATTGTATTCATGTCCTGTTTCTTCTTGTGGTTTTGGATTTTGTGCTTTTGTTTTAACCTGCAGCAGATAGGAGGATAATATGTGGCCTGCCATCCCAGCTGCGGCTGTCAAGTGACTTTTCAAATGCTGTCCTGCTGTCCACATTCAGTACCTAGATTTCTGAGTGCCTCTGGATTTTAATTAGCTTTATCAGGCATAACTTAGCATCTTTGTGTCACAGGTTTTACAGATTTATCCTGTGTGTGCCAAAAGGGAACCATTTAAGATACTAGCAAATCAAACTGCATATTGTTCTGGTTTTGATGTATTTGCCCATTTTCATCTATGTAGTAAAACGTACTTGTTCAGAGCATGGGCTGCTTTGCTCTGTAACAGATAGTAGCAGCTGACAGGAGGGCAAACTTGACTGAAATGGAGTTTTTACTGAAGAAATGAATCATACATAATATAATAGTGACATTTTAAACTGAAATAACAAGAGGACTCAAGCAGAATGACAGCCATCATGAACTCTCTGTCTATATTCTAAAAAAGGCTTTATCTTTTACCAAAATAAATACTAAAATGCTGCATGCTGATGACAATATTTATAGTTTGTTCCCTAAATAGGTCCTGGGTTTGTTTTTTTAAATCTTCATGTTTGGTATTAGATTGCTTTCTGATTCCAGTTACAACCACCAGACACAAGGGTTTCAAAGATAAATACAGTTGGTTCAGTTGTTATTGGACTTGTGAAAATTACTGTTTTAAACAGAGTCTGTGTTTTGCCTCATAGTAGAGCAGTTACGGACATACTTTCTTAGTTCTTAGTGCAGTTAGAGATTAGAGTGTTTATCATGTAATAGTGCTATACGGTGTTTCACAGCGCTAAAGCTAAAGAGAGGTTGGCATTGTCTTTTATTCCATGATAATTAGCTAAAATAGCATTGGGAAATACTAAAATACAATATCTCACTAAACTACAAGACAGCTAAAAACCTTGAGGCCACAAGGCAGGTGGACTCAGTTCCCGAAACAGTGGAGAGACAAGTGACAGCAAATGACAGGGAGAGAGGACACCACGGAACAGAAGGCTTGCAAAGACGACGCAGCTGAGTGCTCAGACAAGCCGAGCCTGCAGCCAGCTCTCATCGGTGGGGAAGATTCCTCCAGGTCCGTTTGCATAGGTACCTGTGGTGTCTGGTTGTGGTTTAATTTGGAGTTCACAGTAATTCACAGTAACTTGATGTTAGGCGTATTCAGTTCTAATTTGTTGTCATGTTTATGTATTTTTATATGTAAAGTATCTGCATCTTTTATTTTTTTAATTTGTTGAATTGTTTACTTTTTTGTTGTAAATTTATTTATTTATATATATATTTATTTATCTGTATAGGTTTTTTGTCCATGCACTATTTGTGCACAGGGCTGGTGGAGGCTTAGAAGGAAACCTTCAGTCCTCTGGAATTAGAATTCCAGGCAGTTGTTAGTTGACATGAGAGTGCTGAGAATGAACCCAGATCTTCTCAAGGAACAAGTGCTCTTAACCATGAAGCCATCTCTCGAGCCCATGTATCGTTTTCTTAGTGTTGAGACTTAAGAGGTCTCTTTATATATTCAGCATAACAGGTTTTTGTAAGTGTAAATTACTTTGTAAGTATTTTTGATCCACTTTTTTGCTCATCGTTTTTCTAATAGTGCATTTCTAAGTGTATAAATTAGTGCATTGAAATTCGGGTTATCAACTTTTTCATTTATGTGTAGTGATTCCAGTACTTTTTTTCACCTAGCAGAAGGCCACATGATTTTCTTCCTTTCTTTTTTATTTAAGTCTTTGCTATTTTGTTTGTTTTGCATATGGATCTCTAGTTGTTCCAAAACCACTGGCTGAAAAGAATACACACTGAATCGTTCTCCTGCCCTTATAAAAGTGTCAATTGTCTTCAGGTGTCTGGGTATGTATCTTAGTCAGGATTTGTATTTCTGCACAAAACAAGAACAAGAAACAAGTTGGGGAGGAAAGGGTTTATTCAGCTTACACTTCCACATTGCTGTTCATCACCAAAGGAAGTCAGGACTGGAACTCAAGCAGGTCAGGAAGCTGGAGCTGATGCAGAGGCTGTGGAGGGATGTTACTTACTGGCTTGCTTCCCCTGGCTTGCTCAGCTTGCTTTTTTATAGAACCCAGGACTACCAGCCCAGGGACGGCACCACCCACCATGGGCTAGGCCCTCCCCGATTGATCGCTAATTAAGAAAATGCTTTACAGCTGGATCTCATGGAGGCATTTCCTCAAGGGAGGCTTCTTTCTCTATGGTAACTCCAGCTTGTGTCAAGTTGACATGCAAAACCAGCCAGTACAGTGTGTTTGTGGGTTTTATACATCTGTCCTTATGTCAGAATTTCACTGTCTTCCTTTCTGTAGTTTTATAATAAATCTATAAAACAGAATTGTTAGCCTTCCCATTTTTTTTCTTCCAAAAGTGAGTTGTTTTGCTTCCTAGTAGACTTACGATATTTTACGACTCATCAACACCAAGGAAGAGAAGGAAGAGAGGGGAGGGAGAAAGGAAAGGAAAGGAAAGGAAAGGAAAGGAAAGGAAAGGAAAGGAAAGGAAAGGAAAGGAAAGGAGAGAGAGAGAGAGAGAGAGAGAGAGAGAGAGAGAGAGAGAGAAGCAAAGATGTTATAAACTCTCAAAGCCTACCTGACAGTGATGCCGTTCCTCCAGCAGGGCTCTACCTTGTAAAGCTTAGATAGCACCAATTGGAGTCCATTCTCCCAGCAGTGTTGCACCTCCTAAAAGTTCAGTGTCTTCTCAGACAGTACTCCCAACTGGAGTCCAAGTGTTTAAGTAAGTGAGGCTATTGGGGACGGTTTTTATTGACATCCCAAGGTCTGTCACAGGTTCTGTCAGATTTAACCGTGGACATTCATTCTAGGTAGTAGGGGTTTATTTTTGTTCTCCCTTTATTATTAACATACACAAATACTCTTAGCAGATTGTAATCACACCTGTAATCCTAGCATGTGTACAGTTAAGGCAGAAGAATTTGCTGCGTGTTTTTGGGTACTCCAGGTTCCAGGTTGAGGCAGGGTACAGAGAGAAAAAGAAATACTCTTGATATTTCACATATTAATTTTGTGTCTTCCAATCTATTTTTAGTGTGTGTGCGCACGTGCGTGTGTGTGTGTGTGTGTGCGTGTGTGTGTGTTGGGTAGTTTTATGTCAGTTTCTCATACACTAGAGTCATTGGAGAGGAGGGAGTCTCAACTGAGAAACTGCCTCCATACTGTGTGCTGTAGGCAAGCCAGTCGGCCATTTTCTTAGTTACTGATATGGGAGGGCAAGGCCCACTGTGGAGGGGGCCTCTTCAGTAGTCTACAGGTCTGCTAGAAAGCAGTCTGAGCTAGATGTGGGAAGCAAGCCAGTAAGCAGCACCCCTGCCTGGCTTCTGCATCAGCTCCTGCCTCCCTCTAGGTCCTACCCTGCTTGAGTTCCTGCCCTCACTGCTTTTGATGATGAACTGTTATCTGGAAGTTTGAGTGAAGTGAATCCCTCCTCCCCAGTTTGCTTTTGGTCATTGTGTTTTCTCACAACAATTGTATCCCTAACTAAGACATACTGTGACACTTGTACATTCTGGGAGGTTTTTTGTTTTTTATTCTTGTCCGTTGAGATTTTTACACTCTCCTTTTTACAGTATGTGATCTTTATTTATTCTCCTGGCTAAAAATATGTAGTTCTGTACACATACTGAGTAGGAGTGGTAAGGGTTGATGGCCTTAACTTATAACTTACGTGTGATGTTGGTTGTGTGTTTTGTAAATTCCCTTTATCAGGTGAAGTGCTTTTCTGTCACAAGCTCTGAATAGGTTACCTTGGAAATGCATGTTTTTCTGTACAGCTGTGTTCTTCAGTTTAACATTCTAAAGTGTACAGTGCTTTATTCCCAATCGTAAGATGAGCCAGGTGGTTGTCATCTGAGTTGTTTTTTAGGATTTCCATTTGTGTTTGTGAAAGACATTGGTCCGTTTTCTTTAACTCATGTCTTCTGGTTCTGGTGTCAGTACAGTGTAAGACTTCGAGAAGGATTGAAGAAGTAAGGAATAATCCACTTCAGTTTCCTCTAAGAATTTGTTTATAATCAATTTAGTTGAACTCACATGGGTCTCAGAGATTTCTTTTTCCTGGGTAGACTTCACTACAAAGTCAGTTTCCTTAACAGGTACAGGAGCTCTCTGGGTCAGGCGTTTACTTAGCTACTTTGTGGTTATGGAGGTCAGAACATGAGCCATTCCCACATATACTTCACTCACATTCACTGCTATAACACTATGAATTTTCAGACTGTTTAAATAACTGGTTGATAATCTTCCGTGCAGCTTTGCTGACCTATGTTCTACTTTCAGTCTCTGGGAAATTTGCCGGTTCTGGGTGCCTTGAGCAAGTGGAATTGTGCAGCATGTGTCTTACTATCTGGCTTATTTTACTTAGTGACTGTTTTCAAGGCCAAGCTGTGTTGTGACATTTCTTTCTTAAGTTCAAGTATTGTTTCATTGACTTATTTATATCATATCCTGCTGACCCACTGCTGAAGACTTGGGTTGCTGAAAGGTTTGGGCAGTTGTAGATGACACGACTATGACTGTGCTACCCATGTGTGTTCTTGTGTCCCGGCTGCTACTCCTCTAGGGTCTGTACTTAGGTGTGGGCCTGCTGCCTTTATCCCTATGGTAGCTGTACTTTTAATATTGGCAGAATGCTGCTTTCTTTTCACAGCAGCTGCCACAGCTCGTGTTTCTCTGCAGCTTTGTCTATACTTACTACTTTCCATTTTTAAAACGTATCTGAAATGGTCATGGAAATAGGTGAGAAGTTTAAGCTCATTGTGATTTTTAATAAGCATGCCCCTAATGACCAGGGGAAGTTGAGCATATTTTTAATATGCTTATTGGCTATTAATGTTCTTTGTAGAAATGTCTGTTGAAGTCTTGGTGATTTTTGAGGTAGATATTTTTATTGTTTTATTGTAGAGGTTCTTAGACATGGATTTGTATCTTTTACTAGATACACAGGCTGCAAGTATTTTCCCCTGATGTGAGGATTGTCTTTTACAGCTTGGCAATATCCCTTGATGCCATTCCTTTATAGAATTAGTTTTAATAGTTCTGTGTGTTCTTCAAGGGTTTCTGCAGATATTGTAATGCTGTCCACAATTATATTTAACAAACATTTGAGTAGGTTATGTATCCAAATCTTCAATTTACCTTATTTATATTCTTTCTAAGCTGCTCTTGGGATAACTTTTTGCTACCTTGTGTAATGGAAGTAGAAAAAGTTGGTGTCCTGTTTTTTATTTTTGAAGGAAAACAGTCTTTTACCATTGAATACACTAGTAGCTGTGAATTTGCTGTTTTGGTTTGGATCTAAGAATGTCCTTGAAATCATGTGGTTACGTTGTGGTTTCAGCTGATGAGCTTTTGGGAAGTATTTAGATTATAAGGAGTATGACCTCATACTATATACTAATATAATGCATACTAATGGATTTATACTTCTTTGGGTTGTGTTAGTAGAAGATGATGGGGACTTGTAAAGGTAGGGAAGCAGGCTACAGGAAAGGTATTGCTTGTCTTGGCTCCTTTTCCTGTCTCGTCCCTTGGTTTTCTGACTGCCTGAGCTGAAGAACTTGTTGACCCACGTGCTCCCTGGCATGTTACTCTGTCTCTGCAGTGGTTGACATCTGTGTGGCTAAGTAACCACTGAAACACTGAACCACTGAACTGTGAGCCAAATGAAATGTTGGTTCACTTTAAGCTGAAATTTGACTAACACAGAGACATTTGTCATTTTGAGAAAATTTTCTTCTATTCCTAGTTTGTTAAATGTTTTTGTCATAAAAGTGAATTGTCTTCTGTTCAATGCCTTTTCTGTGTCAATTAAAATGATTATGTAGTTTTCCCCTTTACTTTACTAATGTAGTATTATTTATTTTCAGCCATACTTGCATTCTGTAAGTAAACTTGATTGATTACTGATTGACTCCCTACTAGTTTTTGCATTAGTTCAGATTTCTATTCAGTAGTCAATTTTAGTCAAATTGTGTTTCTAGGAATTTGCTCATTTATCTAGATTATTGAATTTGTCCAATTTTTATTTAATCATCTTTTCTTTCTGTAAAATTAGCAGCCAAAGTTGAGCATCATAGACCCAAAAGTGTGAAACCAGAAGGGCTGGGAAATCTGCAGCTGATTTGAATTTTCTCTTTGTTAATCTTGTTTATAGGCTTGTTCATCTTTTCTTTAAGATCAAGGACAGTTTTGTTAGAGTTTAAAAGAAACCCTCCAGGGTCGGCAAGCTGTAGAGCTCAGCAGCTTCTTGGAGGAAGGTAGTCAGAGAGGCCTGCCTTGTGACTTAAATATCTGTAAAGGTCAGTCACATGGTGGTTGGCAGCCACATGCCAGGGAGGGACACTGTAGAGAAAGAGTAAGGCACCCCAAGTTGTAGGGAAGGCCAAGGTTGTTTGGGAAAGCCTGCTTAAAGGAGATAGAAAAAAAAAAAGTTATGCCTTACTAGTAATTTAGAAAATTAGGCAGAGTTACAGAGCTGCTATAACCCTGAAAAGTGTACTGGAGACAGATATTCTGGAAGGAAGAAGCACATTTTATTAAAGGGATAATTACTCTGGTTCTCTTTTAGCATGGTTTAAGGTTAATCTGCCTTCCTAGGAGTAGTCCTACTCCTAGGTCAGATGACTGATAACACCCAGTTAAAATGTTTGTTCCTCAACCAGGCCAGAGAGTCCACTGTCTTGACTGTAAGGGGTTTTCCCTAAATGGGCTTTTATTGCCAGTCTAACATTGTCACCCTCCGAGGAGGAGCCCGGTCAGAGCTCGGAGTTCATTACACGCCAGGCTTTTCTGGCCACCAGGCAGACATTTTTGGCTTTTATTCATGAAAGAAACCAGCCACTCTTCTTTGGGGGTCTTTTATTCTCAACAGTAGAGCCAGGATCTCCCTCCTGTTGTCATCATTCCTTCTGAAGATGTGACCTAACTGCTATTGGGCAGCTGGGGTAAACACCAGTCTGCCTTCTTAGAGCTGAATGGAGTGGTAGGTTAGCTCTAGTGGTCCTATTTCAAAGACCCCAAAGGAAGCTTATCAGCTTTCATTTATATAGCTGCCACTTGGGAGAATGGACTTTTTTACTGCTGATTAGAAATAAATGGAAGGGGAAAATAAAGGCAAAAGTTATTAGCATTTCAAGTCCTACGCTGGGAACCAGGAGAAACCAGAACAGAGGTTTCTAATTGTCCAAATAAAAGTGCATTAGAGTCTCTTTATGGGTTCACATGCAGCTATCCATTGGGCTCTTCTTCATTTTCTCTTTTGGTCTCCTAGGCTTATAAATAAACCCAACCAGAGAGTTCATTTCTGCCAGAAGCTAATTCTCCTCCTCTCAGCAGTCATCTGTTGCCTATAGTTTGTTTTCTAGGCCTGGGATCCCATGACAATTTCTACTTTCCAAATTAACTTGTCCATTGATACTGCCATTGTTCCCATCTTATGTATCGATTTCTAGGAAATACTGTATCACAGCAGACTTCCCAGTGTTCTGTCTCTTAAAATCTTTCTGCCCCCTCTTCTGCTACGGTCTCTAAGTCATAAATTCAGGAGTCGTGATGTAGATGTAGGAGTCGTGATGTAGATGTATCCACTGGGTCTGGACTTACTGTTATCTGCTGATTTCTGCATTCTGTCCAGTGTGGATTCTTGTAATAGTGTCCATTTGCTATAAAGAGAGGTTTCTTTAATCATGGACTGTAGCTACACTTATCTGTCGGCATAAGGATAAGATTCCGACTGTGTAAGATAGTGAAAACAAGCAAGCATGCAAACAAACAAAAAAAGAAATAGGAGGAGGAGGACATGGTTACTCCTCAAGTATGCAGAAGAGTTTTATTGTAGGTACAGGGAGAAAGCAGGCAGAGGGAAGAGTCCTAGCTGAACATGGCTAGCAGACTAAACTGGACCATGAGAGGAGAGGGGAAGAGAGGGGGGTGGGGGGAGAGACAGAGACAGAGAGAGAGAGAGAGAGAGAGAGAGAGAGAGAGAGAGAGCGAGCACGAGTGCGAGCGAGCAGTGTAGACAAAGTAGCTGAGTTATATAGGAACCAGGCTTGTGGGGAGTAGAAGCCCAGCACCCTGTGAAGGAAAGGTTTAAGGTAGAGGAAGGGGTGAGAAATGCTGGGAGGAGCTACAGGTACTGAGTGAATTTGTCCTTTGTTTGAGACCTAACAGTAAGAAATTATGCTGGCCTAGCAAAGTGGAGGCACTAAATTCTTTTCTAAGGTCTATGACCTCCCTAGAACTGGGAAGTTGGCTAGGCTTCCAGTAGCAAACATGGGTTTCCTCCTCTTGAGTGGTTTTATTTATTTGTTTGCCATGCTAAGTCCATATGGCTGTGGGGCTTATACTGGAGCATGGACATATTACCAGTAGCCGTTTCCTCGAAGAAGACTGACTCTCCCACCTCCAGCAATACCCTCCTACCTGTAGCTCCTCAGTAAGGGGTGAGGCCTGGAGAATTCCTGCACGATTCGGTAGAAGAGATTCTATACTTTAGTTTTTCTTGGACTTTTTAATCAGCACTGTCATTTCATTAATTATTGCTGTTTTTCCCTAAGCATAGCTTGATCAATTCCTTAATTTCTCAAGCTTGACACACCAAATGGTGTGTTTGTGCGAGCGCATTCATGTACATAAATGTCTTAGGCTCTTTATCCTATAGAAAGACTAGATTTAATGCATATTTTTACGTAATTTGAACACGTAATGGATTATCAGAAGACTTCTAAAGATTACAAATATACTAGTATATTGGTGACATACTTGTTTTAAATAATTGTAAAACTTTTACCTTTTAGAAAGCATTTAGTATGCCAGTTGTGGTGACTTAGATCTTTAATCCCAGCACTTGAGGAGCAGAGGCAGGCTGAACTCTTGAGTTCAAGTCCAGCCTGGTCTACAAAATGAGTTCCAGGACAGTTGGGGCTACACAGAGAATCTCTGTCATGAAAAACAAGAACAAAAACATAAAAAGAAAGCATTTAGTATGTAAGGGTGCTGCTCACCTTAGTTGGCTCTGTTCTGAATTAAATGTGACAAGCTCGTAAGATATTATCTTGAGCTAATGTTTCCCTCTGGTCAGTGGGGTAGCCTATACATTATTTCTGATGCTATTTTAAAGACGTGCAGTTACTGTGCACATGGGCCAGATGTGTCCGCTCCCTCTCCTGTAAAGGAGTGAATGTTTTGTGGCCTTACTTGATTTTTTTTTTTTTTTTTAATGACGTTTTCCTTACTATAGCAGCTTTTCAAAGACCTTGGGGCCAAGATTCTTTTCACTTATGAAGACTGGTAGAGGGATTGGCATAAATGTTTTTACACATTAAAAAATAATACATTTGATTATTGAGTAGGTTATATAAAACTGTTTATATAAAAAACAGTTGAGTTCATAAGACAAGGGGTAGGTAGCTCTTTTATATGTGTTTGATAGTGCCCCAGCCATCTATAGCTAAGATTTGTATTCCTGGTTGAGTTTGATAGATAATACCCTTTTTTTATATTAATTTTAAGCTTTTGAGTATTTCATACATGAGTACATTGTATATACATCCTTTCTTCCTTTCCCTCAACTCATGGTAATGCCCTCCCATACCTCCTCTTGAATTCATGATTTCTATATTTAAATTATCATTGTCTACACACACACACACACACACACACACACACACACAGAGTCTACTGAGTTCAGTCTACTAGAGTTACCAGTATGCACATGTGTTTAGGCCCAACTGCATCACATTAGAAGCCTGTCAGAAGGTTTGTCTCTGAGGTAAACCAATTCTCCTCCTCTCAGCAGCCATTGATTCTTGTAGTCTTCATCTATGGGCCAGAGCCTTATACTGTTACCAACTCTGTGTTGGTGTCAGGCAACCCTGTTGCCGAGAGTTCGTGGGTGCAGCATTCTTGTCATGGGTAGACAGCATTCTGAACAAAAGGTGTATGGAGTCCTTGAAAACAGCCAAGATCCACAATCAGCAAAAACTACTGTTTTGGATTAGTACTTCAGTTGTAGCTGCTGATTTTCAGTATGCACAGCAATCATCCTAATTGAGTTTGCGGTTTCCTTTTTGGAAGTAGATGTTTTGAATCCTAAAGCTCTTCCATTTGTACCATCAATCCTGAGTATTGATACCTTCAGCCTTCAGGTCTAGAATTTTCAGAATTTAGGCACCTGATAAAATATTTTATCTTTTTTCTGGTTTTCTTTATAATGAATATAGAAATCATATTTTACTGATGATTCACCAGAATTTTCATTTCTTCAAGGTGTTGACTTTAAGGTGAAAACGATTTCAGTGGATGGAAATAAGGCTAAACTTGCAATATGGGTAAGAATTTTTTAAATGTACTTTATAAAAATTATTTTTATTTTATGTGTATGTCTGTGCCATGGTGTGCAGGAGTTATGGGAAGTTATGTGTATGTCTATGTGCCATGGTGTGCAGGAGGTATGGGAAGTTATGAGTTGCCAGATATGATGTTGGGAGCCAACTTGGGTCCTCTGGAAGAGCTGTGTCTTAGTTAGGCCTTTATTGCTATGAAAAGACACCATGGACCAAGGCAACTCTTAGAAAGGAAAACATTTAATTGGGGCCGACTTGCAGTTTCAGAAGTTTAGTTCATTGTCATCGTGACAGGAAGCATGGAGGCACACAGGCAGAGTACAGCGCTGCTGGAGAGAGAGCTGAAAGGTCTTCATCAGAACCAGCAGGCAGCAGGAAGAGAGAGAGAGGTATGGTGGTTGTGGCTTGAGCATCGGAATCCTCAAAGCCCACTCTCAGTGACACGTTTCCTCCAACAAGACCACACCTCCTAATAGTGCCTCACTTCCCATGAGCCTTTTCATAGAAATAGCACAGCTGCTTAGTACTCTCAACACTTGTACTGTCTCTCTAGTCCACTAGTATGTACTTTTTATTTATTTAAATTTAATTTTATGTATATGATGTTTTGGGTTTTTTTGTGTATGGGTGTTTCGCCTACATGTATACGTGTGCCATGTATGTGCCTGGTGCCACACCAGGAGGCTAGGTGTCAGATCCTCTGGAACTGGAGGTATAGACAGTTGTGAGGTAGTCTCTCCAGCTAGTACTTTGCAACAAAGCAGAAACTGATTTTGTTTACTGTTGTATAGGTGAATGGCAGTTTGTATTAAATAGCTTTTCTTGGGAGATTAGATAATACTAAAAGGATATACAGTAATGATAAGTGCATCTTATAACTGTAATTGGGTAGGTGCTTTTAAAATATTTTTGAAATGTGTAATGCCTTTAGAATATTTCAAAATAGAAGAGAATATTGTTTTCCTGTAGTGTGGCAGGAAGGTTGCTGTTGTCAAGCACGTCCCATTAGTGTTTAAAAGCAAGCTGCCCACAGTTACAGACTGAGCAGCAGGCGTTCCTGGTTGTGTCATGGAACTCATCTTCCTGAGGTTTTCTGAACTTTTATTCTACTTGCCCCTCCCCGGAGTGTATCGACAAGAACGGTAACGTCTAACAGAAAACACTCTGAAAAATGTCGCCATGACATCACCCAGTCTTTGCACAGTCCCCAGTTCTGTACTGAGCTTTAGCTTCCCACGCTTCCATGGCCGACTGTGCTCTCCTGCCCTGGTCGCTCACCGCCGTGGGAGGTGAGCACTGGGTAGGCTCTGCCTTGGCTGCAGGGACATTTGCACTGTGGGGAGCGGTGCTTTTGTTTGTTCTACAGTTGCTTTCCATTCCATGCTTCACTAAACGGCCACTGTATTGTCGAAGAGGCGTCTTTGCCTAGGCCTATTCTTAAAACACCGGTTTCCCTGTGACTAGAACAATAACAACAGTAGGAAATCAATGGAGAAAAAGTTTATCTTTAATATCTGTGTTCTTATTAATAAACATACTTGAAAATACTGAGACTTGTGATAGGTACTACTAAATATGCACATAAACCATTTTGCAAAGAAAGGAGTCTGTCTTGTGTTTCTAACCAGTTTGTTTTCCATTCGCCCTATCCATGTGCATGTGAACATATTTCATACCACTACACATGGAGTATAGCAGTTTGAGTGTGACCTATGCTCCACTTTGTGCTACATTTTAGTTTCATTAATCCGTAGTCAGAGGTATTTGACTTGACCCTAGTTGCTCACAAATATAACTGCTGCTTCCATAGGCATCCCACTTTCTGCATCTGTGTGTGCTTATCTAGTTACATTGGGCTTGTAAGGCAAGAGGCAGAAATGGTGGTTATAGAGAAAGGAGACTAGCAGTGTGTGCTTCACTCCCACTGATCATATTAACAGTTCACTCTTCCCATACATTAATTTGTGTTAAACATTGCCATCTCTTATCATTTCTATCTCTCTAATAATCTTTTTACTTATATTCCTATTTGAGTATTTTCTGATATTGATCTTACTGGCAAATGAATTACTATTTTATATACTAACATTTATTCTTTCCATGGTTTAAAAATTTTACATAAAGAGTTATGTTTTCTGTAAACATAATCTGACATGTAAGGACTTGTAGATACTTTCATGCTGGCTCTATATCTTCATAATAGAAGTAGTCACATCAGATAGATAAATTCTCAGGTTTTCTGGAGATCTTATGACTATTGTATTTTTGATGCTTAAACATCAAATACTGAAAGATCTGTCTCTCTGTTTAACTGAATTCTTACTATAATAAAGTACTATTCCATCTGAAAAATATTAAATCCTTACATAATAAAAATGTTAGTTCTTTGCTTGTTAGGTTTTTCTACTCAGTTATTTAAGATAGTGCTTAAGGACAATATGTGCTTATGTTATTATGCATGTGCATAGATAGCACAGTCTTTCTACCCTGTGTAGCTCCAGTTTGTCAGACCACTCAGAGCTTGACGAAGATAAGGTGTCCTGGGAGGGAGACTTACGGAATACTCTTGCCATATCAAAGCTTTTCAGTATTTGTTTTCTTTATAGCATCTGAGTATCAGATTTGATAGAGAGAAGCTTCCAGACAGTATACAAAATGTCTGAGTATATAGTTTGCCCTAATTATGCAAACTGGGGAGTGAGCTCCTCTCCTTGGTAGCTGAGTAGCCTTGCCCCCACTGCTTGCACAATGCTCACTACCATTACCACAAGGCCTCTGGGAGCTTGTTTTTTCTTCCTTTCTACACACTTGCCTCACTTGGCCGCTCTGAATCCTGTTATTTTTGCTTTCTAAGGCTTTCTGGGCCCTTGGATTTAATCCATATCTGTCTTTAGTAATCTCTAATTTTCTTGCCTTGCCCCATTAGAAAATAAAACCATAATATACAAAAGGATTGGCCTCTTTCATCTGATCAAAGATGAAATCAATATATTTAGCACATGTTTCTCATTTTGAAGATAAATACAAACAAAAGTTTAATGTCTGTTAAACTTTCACAGTTTATTATAATTTAGTACAGTTATTATAAATATAGTCTAATACTATGGTGCAAGATTTTGGATTTCACCCCCAAATTATCACACCAAAACATTTGTATAAGTGAATTAAAAATGCCAAAATTTTAACATCTGATCTTTTTCAAATTTTCACAAATTGCAAAATTACATTGTGTGTGTATGTGTTTGTGTGTGTGTGTGTGTGTGTGTGTGTGTGTGTGTGTATGAATGAATGAATGAATGAATGAGGGCACACAGCATTCTTGTACATCAGGAACAGCAGCTGTTTTCTGCTACCATGGAATTCTGGGATTAACCCCAGGCAGCTTTTCCAGCTGATCTCACCCAAAAGCAGTTTTTGACATTGTTCTTAAGAGTTCATACTAAATTGCCCTTTGCTAAGTCTAGAAATTAAATATTTAAAATTTCTGGTTCACAACTGATTTTCATGGAACTTTTTCAATTATGAAATGGTTTTGCTATCAATAGCTTTTTTTCTGATCCCTCTTTTTCAAAACAAAGATAAAAACAACAGTAAAGCTCTTTAAAGCCACAATTACACTTATACATAAACCACACGAAGACCATACAAAGAGAACTTCAGACCAATTTGTCTTGTGAATATCCATGTAAAAATACTCAATAAAATTCTCAAAACTGAGTACACCAAAATGATCATTAACAATGATCAAGTAGGCTTCGTCCCAGGTATGTACGGAAATCCACTATATAAACAAACTCAAAGGCGGGAAAAAAAACCAACATGATCATCTCATTAGATGCCGACGAAGCATTTGACAAAATTCAACACCTCTTTATGGTAAAACTCTTAGAAAGATCTGAAATTCAAAGCCCATACCTAAACATAGTAAAAGTCATATACAGCAAACCAATAGCCAACATCAAACTAAATGGAGAGAAACTTGAACCTATGTTACTAAAATCAGGGACTAGACAAGGCTGCCCACTCTCTCCCTACCTATTCAATATAGTTCTTGAAGTTCTAGCCAGAGCAATCAGACAACAAAAGGAGGTCAAAGGGATACAGATTGGAAAAGAAGAAGTCAAAATACCACTATTTGCAGATGATATCATAATATATGCAAGTGAAAATCCCACCAGAGAACTCCTATGGCTGATAAACAACTTCAGCATAATGGCTAGGTATAAAATTAACTCAAACAAATCAGTAGCCTTTCTCTACTCAAAGGATAAACAAGCTGAGAAAGATATTAGGGAAACCTTCACAATAGTCACAATAGTCACAAATGATATAAAATACCTCAGTGTGATTCTCACCAAGCAAGTGAAAGATCTGTATGGCAAGAATTTTAAGTCTCTGAAGAAAGAAATTGAGGAAGATCTCAGAAGGTGGAAAGACCTTCCATGCTCATGGATTGGCAGGATTAATATAGTAAAAATGGCCATTTTGCTGAAAGCAATCTACACATTCAAGGCAATCCCCATCAAAATTCCAACTCCACTCTTCATAGAGTTAGAAAGAGCAATTTGCAGATTCATTTGGAATCATAAAAAGCCCAGGATAGCAAAATCTATTGTCAACAATGAAAGAACTTCTGGGGGAATCACCTGACCTCAAGCAGTTTTACAGAGCAATAGTAATAAAGACTGTGTGGTATTGGTGCAGAGTCAGGCAAATAGATCAGTGGAATAGACTTCCAGACCCAGAAATGAACCTACACACTTATGGTCACTTGATCTTTGACAAAGGAGCTAAAACCATCCAGTGGAAAAAAGATAGCATTTTCGACAAATGGTGCTGGTTCAACTGGAAGTCAGTGTGTAGAAGAATGCAAATCGATCCATTCTTATATTCCTGTACAAAGCTTAAGTCCAAGTGGATGAAGGATCTCTACGTAAAACCAGGTACACTGAAACTAATAGAAGAGAAAGTGGGGAAGAACCTCAAACACATGGGCATAGGGGAAACAGAACACCAAAGAATTATGTTCTAAGAACAACAATAAACAAATGGGACCTCCTAAAATTGCAAAGCTTTTGTAAGGCAAAGGACACTGTCAGTAGGAAAAAAAGGCAACCACCCGATTGGGGAAAGATCTTTCCCAGTCTTACATCTGTTTGAGGGTTAATATTCAATATATACAAAGAACTCAAGAAATTAGACTCCAGAGAACCAAATAATCCTATTAAGAAATGGGGTACAGAGCTAGACAAAGAATTTTCAACTGAGGAATATTGAATGGCCCAGAAGCACTTAAAGAAATTTTCAACATCCTTATTCATCAGGGAAATGCAAATCAAAAAAACCCTCAGATTCCACTTCACACCAGTTAGAATGGCTAAGATCAAAACCTCAGGTGATAGCAGATACTGGTAAGGATGTGGAGAAAGAGGGAATACTCCTCCATTGTTGGTGAGATTGCAAACTGGTGCAACCACTCTGGAATCAGTCTGGAGTTTCCTCAGAAAATTAGACCTAGTACTACCTGAGGACCCAGCTATGCCACTCTTGGGCATATACCCAAAAGATGCTCCAACATATAACAAGGACACATGCTCCATTATGTTCATAGCAGCCTTATTAATAGTAACCAGAAGCTGGAAAAAAACCCAGATGCCCTTCAACAGAGGAATGGATAGAAAAAAATTGGTACATTTACACAGTGGAGTACTACTCAGCTAATAAAAACACTGACTTCATGAAATTCTTAGGCAAATGGATGGAACTAGAAAATATCATCCTGAGTGAGGTAACCAATCACAAAAAAAAAACCACACATGTACTCACTGATAAATGGATATTAGCCCCAAAACTCGGATTACCCAAGATACAATTAATTCACAGATCATATGGAACTTAAGAAGAATAAAGATCAAAGTGTGGATGCTTCAGTCCTTCTTAGAAGGGGGAAGAAAATTCTCACGGGAGGAAATGTGGAGACAAAGTATGGAACAGACTGAAGAAAAGGTCATCCATAGAGTGCCACACATGGGGATCCATCCCATATGCATTTACCAAACCAGACACTATTTTGGATGCCAAGAAGTGCATGCTGACAGGAGCCTGATATAGCTGTCTCCTGAGAGGCTCTGCCAGAGCCTGACAAATACAGAGGTGGATGCTTGGAGCCAGCCATTGGACTGAGCACAGAGTCCCCAGTGGAGGAGTTAGAGAGAGGACTGAAGGAGCTGAAGGGGTTTGCATCCCCATAGACATAAGAACGATATTAACCAACCAGACACCCCAGAGCTCACAGGGAGCTCCCTGAGTGACCCATGGGTGCAGCCTCATATGTAGCAGACCCTGGCCTTGTTGGACATCAATGGGTGGAGAGGTCCTTGGTCCTGGGAATGCCCCAGTGAAGGGGAATTCCAGGGTGGGGAGGCGGGAGGGAATGGGTGTGTGGGTGGAGGAGCATCCTTATAGAAGCAGGGGGAGGGGTGATGGGGTAGAACATTTTTGGATGGGAATCCTGGAAAGGGGATAACATTTGAAATGTAAATAAATAAAATATCCAATAAAATAGAATAAAAGAACAACAATAAAGAAAAATCAAAACAAAAAACTAGAATATTTAAATGTTTTACATGATGGAATTCTGAGAATTCCAGTATTGTGGATACTGAATGCTGATAATTTATTATTTCTTTGTATGTAAGTAAATTGTTTTAAATTTTATCTCAGAATAACTTGTCTTTTTGTAGCATAATTTGTATGTGTTTGCCTGCATTTATTTCTGAGTACCAAGTGCATATTTGGACATAAAAGGACATTAGATTCCCCTGGAACTGTAGTTAACAGACTATTGTGATTGACTACATTGGGAGCTAGGAACTGAACCCTGGTCTTTACATGCCCCAAGTACTCTTATCTTCTGAGTCATCTCTATATCCTGTATTTTACCTTTTAGAATAAAATTATCTTAAATAGAGTCAGATTTAAGTCTGTGACTACTTGATAATATATGCTTTCATGGCTTTTGATGAAATTGATTTCACATGTGATTAAAAATCTTAAGTCCAACATAACAAAAACCCCTTTATTTAGTTGCATTCATTATGGTGGGGTGAAACCAGTTACATTCTTCTGTGGTGGCAGAATTTGACACTTGTGTCATGGATCCCAGTGGACTTCTTTTACAAACTTGAGCCTTGTTTACTTATTATAGTTTTATCATGATTATTAAAAGTCACCACAATCTTTATCAGTTACAATCTGCTTTAGATTGGAAGGCTGCTTGGTGAAGCTTTAGTTTATATAATTGCCTTTTAAGACTTAAGCATACATGCAAATTGAGTGATTTGCAAGAAACTTTGAAGCCTCAGGAATTAAAAGAGAGAAATTGGGTTTCCACTACAATTTCTGTTCAAAAAGTTTACCTGTGTTATGTCTTCATCTAAACAAATGTAGCAGAGCTAGGGGTAGCATTCTTGGCTGCTGTGAATCTGGGAGCAAGGATGGTACATTCATATTTGAAGGAATGGCCTATGTTCAGAGCTCTTTATCTGGAAGTGAATTTCCTCTTGTGTCTTGTGAGACTCTGCATTTCCTTAAATACTCTGTTGTCTTAACTGCATTCTTCTCTCCATATTGCTGGCACCTCTAGTTGCTGTTTCAGAATTCCTCTCCAATCTTAAAAGCATCTTAGAGGTTATGAACACTGTTGATGTTGGCAGGAGTTTGTGCTTGCTCCACAGCAAAACTTAGGTTTGCACAAGATCCTGGCAGCAAAGATGAGGTTTGGCTATACGTCTTCACTGTCATCCAGGTCACCTTACATCAGTGGCCCAGATCGGAAATATTTAATGCACCTTTAACTGGGCTGTATAGAGATACGTAACTGAATGGGCCTGGGTGCTTTTACAACTTTAGCAGCCCTTTCACAATAATGCAGATAATAATCAGCAGATACAGCTCTGTAAGGGCCTAGATGCCTTGAAGCATAATTGAGGGGTCTGGAAAGAGGACCAGAAAGGACTCAGGCCCCTGGAAGGAGAGGAAATTAGTCGTCGTCCCCCCAAACACCCATGTTCTGACTTCTTTCTCTCCCTCTTTCCCTTCCTCCTTTCTTCCTTTTCCCCTTCTTCTCCCCTTTCCTCTCTGTAATGTTTTGTTTTATATTTTAACTATGAGAAAATGAGCATTCTTTTTAAAAGATCTTTTAAAAATCCCTGTCCTCAGATAAGATACTCCAGTATCTCTCTTTAAATCATTGGCCCTCATCTTCATTTCTTCATCAGAATAACTTAGGAAGATTTGTTTTTTCCTGTTCCCAACCTAGATTGATTCAGTCAGAACCTTTAGGGATTAGGCATAAATTTCCTGGGTAATTTGATTGTATAGCTGAAGTTAAGAATCATGACTTTCAAAGAAATATATTATGTATGATAAAAATTGTAAGACTCTAAGGGCAAAAAACCTCTTGTGATTTTTTAAGAGATGACCTAATATTAATTGATCTTTACTTATGTAACATGAGTAAAGATATGTTATATTTAAGCTTCGAGTGTTTTTAATATGTTTTTGACTTGCTTAAATATGTTCAGTAGCACTGAAGATATGCTATTTACACTTTGCTTTTCTTAGTAATAATTGCCTGTCATTTCCAGGATACAGCTGGTCAAGAAAGGTTCAGAACATTAACTCCCAGCTATTATAGAGGTGCACAGGGAGTTATATTAGGTAAGTAATTTACTTTAATATACTGTTTAAAATACTATCCATTGGCGTTTCTAATCTAGGAAAGTCAGCATTTTCATTTTCTTTAGGTCTACTTTTTTATGTTTGTGTGTTCAGATATATGTACTTTTAAGTGATAGAGACTTTATTTGATATTATAGAACATTAAACTAAACATTTTTTCAACTCTGTAGAAATTTTAAAAAGAGAAGACTATTATCTTTGGTTTAAAAAATGTTGATGAGAATATAAATTGAAGCTGAACCCCCATATGTCCTAGAGCATTATCAAAACTAGTCTTCATTTATTAGTAAATTAATAACACTTATTTCAATCTGTAAAGAGAGTATTTGTTACTAAGTAAAATCTGTTTTTTTATCAAAAAGTAGCACTAAACACCATATGGATTCATATTCAATCAAAATAGGAAACCAGAAAATTTGGTTTTCAGATAATCTGCTAAGAAGTTCATAGACATCCTCCATTTGGCTGTGCTGTTTTTAAGGGTAGCAAACAGTTTGAAGTCGAGGCTCTTTATGATGCAAGACAACACCAGACAAAAGTGACAGGGAGGAAGCCATGCAGGATCACATTCACTCAGGTTCTGTTGTAGTTAGTGCTTCTCTTTCTGTGAGGAAACACCATGACCGAAAGCAAGCTGGGAGGAAAGGATTCATCTGGCTTACATTTCTGTATCACTGTCCATCACTGGAGACAGTCAGGATAGGAACCTAGAGACAGGAGCTGATGCAGAAACCATGGAGGATGCTGCTTACTGGCTTGCTTCCTGTGGTTTGCTCTGCCTGTAGTCAATACCTACAGTGATCTGGGCCCTCCCATATCAATCACTATTTAGGAAAATGCCCTACAGGCTTGCCTTCAGCCTGATCTTATGGAGGCATTTTCTTAATTGAGGTTCCCTCCTTTCAGATAATTCTAGCTTGTGTCACAGTGACATAAAACTAGGAAGCACAATAACTACACCTACTTTTTAAGTTGAAAATTCTGATCCTTGTTATAAAAAATTAGAGGTTAGCAGATGTTTGAAGTCATACCGTATTTTGATATCTTATTAAGATTTAGATTAAGATACATTGTGCTTGAATGACCTCCCCTTATCAAGCTGCGGTTTTGTTGTAACTGATTGTCAGTTGTAACAGGATATAATTTCCCTTCTGTCACTATGTTAGCTTTTAGTGACTATAAAAGTAAGTCATTGTTCTTATTTTGTGTGACTTTTAAATTAGTGGTTTTGCTTTTATTTCAGTCTATGATGTCACAAGAAGAGACACCTTTGTTAAACTGGATAATTGGTTAAATGAATTGGAAACATACTGTACAAGAAATGACATAGTAAACATGCTAGTTGGAAATAAAATTGATAAGGTAAAAAAGCAGACACTGGACATTCGGGTAGCTCTTTTGTGGGAGGGGAGAGGAGGAGGAGATAAGAGATTTGAACCCAACACTTTTGCATGTTAAACACATGTTCTACCATGGAGCTATAAGTCAACCTGTTTTAGTTTTGTCTTGTTAACTTGCCCAGGCTGGTCCCTAAATTAAAATCCTCTTGGCCTTGTAATTAAATGGGAGTACAGTTTGTGTGCAGTACCCAAGCAGGTAGCAGCCTTAAAACACACTGATTTTGTCTTGTAGGAAAACCGTGAAGTCGATAGAAATGAAGGCTTGAAATTTGCACGCAAGCATTCTATGTTGTTCATAGGTAAGTGTATAAGGGACCATTTCCAGTCTTAAGGAATAATTTTTAAGTAGTGATTTTGCTGAGTTATTTCCTTAAGGAACCATAAAATATATGTAGTTCATTGTTGTCTTACGATACAAAATCTAACAGTAGAGTGAGATTCCTTTTCTCTCGTTTCCACTAGTACACAGGGAATTAGCACCATCTGGGAATTTCATACTAAAAGAAATGCTTCACCCCAGGCCCCACCCCAGGTTTTGAATTGGAACCTAAATTTCAGTGGCATGTTTGTATGGTTTCTGTGCACTAAAAATTTGAGGCACAAGGTTGACAAACTAAAACATGGACCATTCTGCCATTTATTAAGTACAGGAATGCTTGTTAATATATACTTAGTATGTTTGGCTGCTTCTGTGCTACGTGAATGTTTGGTCTCTTCAAGTTATATGGCTCACAAAGCCAAAGGTACTCTCTAGCCTTTTGCAGAAGTTTGTCACCCTTTCTAGACTGTATCTGAGTCGCCTGTGAACTTGTTTCTGTGCTGTCACAGGACCAAGTGTTTCTTAAATGTAAGCTCAGGCTGGAGGGCGGCTCAGCAGTAAAGGCGCTTACACTCCTGCGGAAGACCTGAGTTGGATTCCCAGCACCTACGTAGGTGACTCCTAGATCCAGGGAGATCCTTTGGCTTCTGCCAGCACCAAGCACATGAGTTTGCATGTACAAAGGAACACACACACACACACACACACACACACACACACACACACACACACACACAGAGTCTTGTTTAAAACAATTACCCACACTGACTGCTGACTCTGATGTGACAGCAAATTTTGGAATTCCTGACCTAGTAAATGTGTGTGACTCAGAGAGTAGGGACTTGCAGACTTCTGTGTAGACAGCAGAGTGTAGTAAGGGGCTGGTGTGCTGCTGTTCTGAAGGGAACCGATGGCACCTTTACTTTTGATTGCTCATGTCCCACATCTCCATGAATCTTTCCACTTTTCCCGAGTGTGGAGGATAGAACACTGAACAGACAGACCAAAGCTCCGTCCTGGAGGATAGAACACTGAACA
This sequence comes from Rattus norvegicus, assembly GCF_021556685.1. Taxonomy (NCBI): domain Eukaryota; kingdom Metazoa; phylum Chordata; class Mammalia; order Rodentia; family Muridae; genus Rattus; species Rattus norvegicus. The sequence goes on from NC_141550.1 coordinate 61,283,487, forward strand.
GATAGACCAAAGCTCCCTCCTGGAGCTCGCTTTCTAGCATACAAAGCAGGTTTAACAAGTAAGGAGTGCTATGCAGGAATGCAGGGTGGCAAGAAGGACAGATAGTGACCACTCAGGGAAAGCTTTTGACTCCTCGTGCTGCTGTACAGAAATGTCAGTGTAACACCTAGATGTGGAGACAGTAGCAAGGATTTCCAGAGGTTGGTAGTGTATTTTAGAACAGGAAAGAAGCATACAGAGTATGGTTTGTGAAGTGAAAATAAGAAGCTGCTTCTTCTCTCGATGTGGCCCAGAGGAATGAAGCCAGTGCTGTCATTCCCAGTGGGTCATGGAAAGTTGACGTCTTTGGGAGGTGTGAGTGTCAAAACTGACAGGGTACATGGAAAACTTGGATGAGGACATCAAGGAAAGAGAATGGTTAAAGACACCTCCAAGTTTTTAGTTGGGTCAAGAAGTAGGTGGCTTATACTCCTGTTATCTGTTATGGCAGACTGAGGTAAAGCAGATTGCTGTGGGGAAGTGGAAATCAAGAACTTTACTCAGACACAGGACAAGATAGTGTTCAGATATCTGGTAGACAGGCTAGTTGAGTAGGTGGCATTTAAAATGTGTGATTGGCATGATTATTTCAAGAATATGGATCCAAAAGGGCTGAAGATTGACCTATAGGATATTCCAGTCAGGGCCAGCAGAAAGGCCGTGAGTGACATGCCACTGAGACAGGAGAATTACTAGGAATATTAACTGTTCTGGGAGTCACAGGAACAAGAGGGATTTGATTTGTAATACCAGATGCCAGGGACATCAGGTGAGGTTAGTGTGTCAACTTGACCGGAGGAGCCAGTGCTGACGATTGCTAAAGGAATCCTCTTAATGGAGTCGTGGAAACCAAAGCCAGGTTAGATGGTGCCTGCCTCTGCACACAGCACAGCACACCTCACGGTTTCAGGTACCGTGACCAGTCTTGCTCTGCAGGCATGAAGAACAAGATGGTTAAAATGTTTAATTTTATTATTGGTTATTGTTGATAATTTCCTAGCATTGTGCCTAATTTAAAAGTTAGCTTATCATAGGTGTATACATCACGGTACAAGCTCTGCTTGCATGGGATTGGCTGTTCCAGCTGAGGAAAGCTCGTGAGGTGAGACAGGGAAAACAGCATATGAAGCAGCATGTGGGACAGCACTCTGGCATGAGTTCCATGGAGGATAGAGACACTGGCGGGCGGGGACAGGCTCCTAAAGGAGCTCTAGGACAAGATTGGCTTGTTAATGAGATGGAATGTATGAGCAGACACTGAGATGGAATGATAGTGTTAAAACAGAGAGTACGTGAGCCTTCACAAAATGAGGAGGAGCGGGCTTCTGGGAGCTAGAGAAGGGCTGCTCTGGGCAGCAGCATGGTTAGCTCACCTTTCCACAGAGTAATAGGACAAACAGAAAGCTTGTAAACTTTAATAATGGGATGACCAGAGAATCCTTGCCAAATTGGTTCTGGATCCTTACTCCCAAATATCTTTTTTCACACTAGATAAGGGGCTGAAGTTTTAGCTCTGTGGTAGAGCACACATGCCTGTATGCTCAAAGCCCTATATTCAGTCTTTAGTAGTAAAGAACTGAAACAGACACCGGAGCATCAGCTGGGTTGGAGTAGTGAAAAAGGAAGGCAAGTAGTCTCCTTAGACAGTGAGAAAGACAGGAGATAAGCACTGGGCGTAGAGGGCTGTGAGAACACAGAAACTGGCCAGTGTGCTTGGCTATTGGCACTTCATGTGAATAATTACTTAGTTACACTTTCAGAAAAGTCAAGTTAATCATTTGTGTTGGAGTTTCCTTATCTTAAAGTTGGAATGCTATCTGCATTGGTGGCTCATTTGAAGGATTCGCTGAAAACCTAAGAAAAATACTTAAGACACAGTAGGGTCTTACAAGTGGTAATTGCCGTATAACCCTTAGGGCTAAGCTGATACACTAGTGATCAGAGTTGAAATAGCTCTGGGGGAGTGGAGGAAATTTACTAATGTAGCAAAAGTTTCTGATTTGATTGTTAGTATCTTATAGGTTTCTATTTATACCATAATTCTCTAGAAACGCACGAGACTATGTATAATAAAAAACATACTGTGGTCCTTTTCCTTGACTTTTAGAGGCAAGTGCAAAAACCTGTGATGGTGTTCAGTGTGCCTTTGAGGAGCTGGTTGAAAAGATCATCCAGACACCTGGACTGTGGGAAAGTGAGAACCAGAACAAAGGAGTCAAGCTGTCCCCCAGGGAGGAGAGCCACGGGGGAGGAGCCTGTGGCGGTTACTGTTCTGTGCTATAAACTCTGGGAAGCCGTCTCTTGCATATTGGATCGGATAGTGATATCTCTCTGTATATAAACTCTTAACTGCTAATAGGGACCTTGCAGTTTGCACATAATTGTTTTTATCATGGCAGTGAGTATTTGCAAGAAACCCCTCGTTGGCTTTCCCAGGTGAAGCGGTGTGGTAAGCATGCAGTTTGCAGTCTATGGGGTTTTTTGAGGGGGGGGTTGTTTTTGTTTTTGTTTTTGGTGTTTTTTGTTTTGGGTTTTTATGTAACGTAAAATAGATGTACCTTCATGAGTACATTTGATTTTATGATTTACATTTATCATGTCATTTTAAAAACATCTGTCTAGTATGTGTTGCTGCAAGTCTGCTTTTGTTTTCCCTTTTGCTTAATTACTGAATTACTTGGTATGTAGAACTAGAACCATGGGGAGGTTCCCCTTGAGGAATAACAAAGCATGATTCACAGCTTTTCTAGGATGTTTTAGAGTCTTAGTACTAAGTAAAATTCTCAGTTCAGAATATAGCCCAGGCCAATTCCTAATTAAATCTCTATTTGTTCTGATGATGCTTCCAAAATAGTATTGCTAATTTAAGGAAGTTTGGTATTTACTTTACTCCATGATTAGCTCAGTTATCCAGACATTAACCCCGTGTTGCACACACTGGGTTCCTGGTCTTGGTGCAGTGTTTTGGTTACATGGCATCAGGCAGGCTTTCCTCCATTTGGGTTTCAGAAGAACATAAACAGTGTATTACAGCTCCTTTAATACTCCACTTTAAAACCAACGTGCTTTTTCACACGTGTTGGTAATGTTTGTCCAGGTGCCTCAGTTGTAACTTGTTGTGTAATGACTGTCTGTATCTTATGGCTTCCATAAATGGCTAGTTGCTATTCAGAAACACATTTTTGTGATTTGAAGATGGGGAAGGGAAACACTATAAATGACAATTTGAGAAATGTCTGTTGTTCCAAACTCTGACTGGCGGGGAGATGCTATTGCAGTGAGATCGTTGATAAGTTACTGTAACAAGTAGCCACTAGTTTGTTAAAAACCAACCTGTACAGATTAATAAACTTTTTCCACAATATTCAGTTTTCTAACTCCTCGTTACAGTACATTGTATGTCGTCTCACTCATACATTATTTCATTTCTTTGACCTCTGCTATTTATGCTCCGTAAGTAAAATGTACTTAGACTTGTCACTGTATTGTCCCTTATAAGACTCTGATGTTAATTTTTACAGTTTATTATCTTATGTACAATGGTAAATGATAACACTTTGTGTACCTTTGCAATATGGGTGTTGATGGGTTTACTTCAGATTGGTTTCTTTCTGAACAGGGTGTCTTCATATGGAAACCTCACATTACATCATTTATACTTGGTAGTCTACATGTGATTAGAGCTTTTATACATTCTGTATATTTTTATTAAATGTAAGACTTTTGCTTCTATACTGTTAGAAGAAGGTAGCTCACACATGCATTTATAATTTAGTCACGTTACATTAAATATTAGATTTACGTACATTTGTGTCTTGTCTGTCTTAATAAGACTTCTGCTTGTTCTTGCTCTGAGTTATGTTGTCTTTATTACCATTGGATTATCATCTTGATTTGATCAGAATTGGAGTATATGAGTGACATGAATATAACTTTTAAAATTTGATTGCGATATCTGGAGAGATGGTTCATTGGGCAAAGAACTTGTTGCAGAGCTTGGAGACTGGAGTTTGCATCCCTAAAACTCACCTCAGGTGTCACGTGACAATAGCAGCCGACTCTCGCTCTAAGCAGAAGGTAGTCGGAGGCTCCAGGGTCAAGCAGGCAAGCTAGAGTGGTCATGTTGGCAAGCTTTGGGCTTAATTGAGAGTTGGCTTCAAAGAATAAAGTGGGGAACGATTGAAGAAGCCTCAGTGTCAACTGTGGGTCTCTGTACACATATGGACATACATGTACTCCCACATACTTGAGCACACACACATACACAGATTAATTTTGATAGATTTATTTTATAACTGTCTATTTGTTATAGATGGGTTTGAACAGGAATTATGCATTGCCTGTCAGTGAAAGGACATGTGGATGTAGATTCTTTGATATGGCTTTCATTTCACCATGTGGTTGAAAGATTAGTGTTTCTTAGTGAAGGCTTTTAAGTGATCACTCTAACACTTAGAATCAGGCACCTGTATAACAGCCTTGCCAGCTATCTTCAGATTACGTGATCTCAAGCTCTTTGTAGATGCTATTAGAACACACAGCCCCGGCAGAGACTTAAGCTACTGAATTATCTTTTAGTGAGTAGTAGTAAACACTTACTGAAGAGTCTTTGGTGCCTGGTGTTCTAGGTACTAACTTGTCTTCTAAAGCCTTAGAGTGACTTAGTGATAGTTTGTACTACTATTGTGCCTATTTTGTTATTATTTTTTAAGTTCGTTTTCTTTTAAGTTTGTTTTTGTTTGTTGTTTTGAGATCATCTCACTGTGTTGCCCAGACTGGCTTCAAACTCTTAGTTTCCCTGGTACATCCTCCAGAGGGTTGGATTGTATGTGTGTCCACCAGGTCATGCTGTGTCCATTCTAATGAGGAAGGTGATCAAACAGGTATGCAATTAATTTCTCCAAGGTCATATGATGCTCAGTGATAAAGCTGGATTCCTGTCAAGGAGGTTTTATTCTTGTACTGGGACTCTTGGTCTCCTCATTGGTCAGTTACTAGCGGCTTAACCTAGCTGGGCTGAGCCTGACCATATTTTATCACAATCTGTTTGGCTATGTGGTAGACGTATTTCAGCTCTGTTCTTTATGGAATGAATCCCGTAGGTAGAAACCTATATAGTTATAGAGTGGTGGTGTGGTTTGGTTTCTGAAACAGGATCTAGCCTGTCTCAAAACAGGGTTAAGGTGGTTGCCACTAAGATGCCAATCTGAGTTCACTTCCCAGGACCCGCACAGTGGGAGAGAACCAACTTCCCCAACTCTGACCTCTGCACAGGTGGCCCCTGTGACAGTGCACACACCCATGAACCCACACATAAATACACTTTTAAAGGGGTAATCTCATCCCAAGAGTGTACAAATACCTGTAAAGTTGGTCCTATCATTCCGTAATTGTTTACTGGCTTTTGTGTCTATTTCACAGTATGTAATGTACCTGAAATTTGTGGTGTTTTTATGTTTTCTTTCAAACTAATAACAAACATGCCACAAAATATTTAATCTTGAAATGCCATAATGCATCGATGTATTGGGCAGTGGTTTATTTCATCAAGGCCTGACACTCTTCTTAGACCCAGCAAGAGAAGTGAATGAAGCAGACCTTGTGTCACAGTTTAGTGTACTGGATGACTTAGAGTAAACCAATTGTATTATCTGGAAACAGTAATGGTAGAGAAAATACCACACAATAGTCAGCTGGTATTTAGCTAGACAGCATTTGAGTTGAGACTGTTAGTGGGAGAGATCTATTATGTAAGCCTGGGAGAGGAGCGTTCAGGTTAGGGCAGGGGTGCCAGGGAATAAATAACAAGTCTATGTTCATGGAGGATAGCAGTGAGCAGAAGTGAGACCACATGGACTTTAGAAACCTGGTAGAGTTTAATCTCACACAGAAGGGTTTTGTCCCTTAGGATTCCGTTCTGCTGTATATGTCCGAATTCACGATGAGCCATTGAACAAGCAAGAGTTACTAGTGAAGACCAGAAATGGTGATTGGGTGATGTACATTGGCCATCCCTCCTTAGGCTGTCTTCCTCACGGCTCATACCAGTGCAAAACCGTGTGGCTCTGTTTCTCATATCTGAACTGTGTAGTCAAAAGAGAGGCCAGCACACTGCCTTACAGTGCTCATGCCTTTTAGAGAGATGAAACTTTCCATACATATCTCTACCTGGAATGTAGACACCTAGCCATACCTAATTATAGAGAAAGCTAGGAAATTGAAGTTGGGCACATTGCTATCTCCAATGGCATGGAAGGTTTATAAGAGACTAACAAGATGGTTCAGTGGGTAAAGCACTTACTGCCAAGCCTAGTGACCTGAGTTCAATGCCTAGAACTCACGTGGTAGAAAGGGAGAATTGACTCTAAGTGCCCTCTGACTTCTCCATGGATGTTGTGACATATGCACATACCCAGGAAATAAATATAAACGTTCTGTAAGAATGAGGTGATTGAGAAGATGACTAACCAAGTGTGTCATAGACGTAATGTTATCTGGTACTTGTTTCAAAAACTGCTTAACTGAAATCTGGAAGCAGGAGTGGAAACAAAGACCTGAAAGTTTCTCAAGGCTGACAGAGAAGGGGTTGGTCCCATAGTCCAATAGAAGAGAATGTTTGACAAACAGTGGCGACAGTGGCCAACAGTGGATGAAGGTTGAGAGCTTGGCAGATATTTCCCGACTGCTCTCCACAAGAAGCCATGGAATCCTTCCAGAGCCCTTCAGCATGACATTGGAATAGTGTTCTCATTCTCCTTGTTGAAAGAAACCCTGGCACCAAGAAGTCAGTAACCCACCCACGCCTTTCACAGGTGACGCAAGCAGCACCGTGGCTCCAGAGCCTGCAGATCCTGGCTGTCAGAGACAACACAAGAACAGACAGTGTAGGTTTGGATTTGGGACTATTGAAGCCGTTAGTAGGAAACAGTTTGGGAGTTGTAGGTATTAACACGGGTGGTATTACAGAATGTACATTGATGGGAAGGATCTGCTAGAGTGACAGAGGCAGGTGTGTAGAAGCCGCTGCTGGTCCAGTGCATGGTTCTAATGATTCTGAACACCATGACAGAGTGTGGTACAGCAAAACAGCTCAAACCATGAGCAGGAAGCAGAGAGAGATGGGCCAAGGGCAAGATATCCCCAAGGATGGCATTGTCCAGCATCAATAGAAAAAGCCTTTGGTCTTTAGAAGGCTGTTTCCCCAATGTAGGGGAATGCCAGGGTATTAAGGTGGGAGTGGGAGCCTCCTCATAGAAGAATGGGAGGAGGTATGGGAGAGGGGGAAAGGGGAATAACATTTGAAATGTAAATACATAAAATATCCAAGGAAAAAATGTAAAAACATAAAAATATACAATAAAAATTATAAAAACAAAGTTGTAGCACCTCTAAAATAGTGCCTGCAGCTGGGAACTCAGCACCCCTCTTACCAGACCGGACTGGGATTTCTTTAGGGCCTGAAATGGTAATAGATGCAGAAGCTATTGCAAAGCAAATGCAAGGAGCAGATACGAAGCAGAAGAGAGAAACAGGCCAACAGACACAGTGACATCAACGGACGGTGTTCTGTTGGGTGACATCTCTTGGTTTGGTTTGGCCAAGTTGAGTAAACTAGAAAGACAGAGAATGTCAGACAGATGTGTGACTGAGGTGTGGGAGAGGCCAAACGTATATGTTTGAGGTGAGCTGAAGGAAAGACATTGACAGGCATCCAAGGTGCTAAGGATCAAAGGTAAGTTCTTGTATACAGTTGAGTTTATAGAATATTCCTATCCATCAATGTAGTTCTTCACTAAAACTATTGTGATTTAAAGTATATTTAAGAAGCCAATTCTCTCTCTCTCTCTCTCTCTCTCTCTCTCTCTCTCTCTCTCTCTTTTTTATCTCTTTCTTTAAAAAAAAAAAAGCCACATTGGCAACCACTCTGCTGTTCCATAACAGAGACCCAGGGAATTAAATTTATATATTATTTTATTAAAGTGACATTTCAGAACTCATCTCATCCAGAAACATGGTGTGTCTTTCCATTTATTTAGCTTTTATGTCCTTTAGTAAAAAACTTAGGGTTTCATATTGGCCCTCTCTATTTATTAGTGTATTTCATCATTTTTTGTTGTATATCAACCTTTATGTTTACTCCTAGTCTCATTTTCCCTATAATAAAAACTGCCATTTTCATATTGCTTATAAACCTTCTACTAGATTTGCTACAAATGCTAAGCCCTTTTTAATGTATTCTAGATTTTTTTTTCTGAGACAGGATCTCTCTAAATAGCTCAGGGTGGACTCAAATTACTGTAGCCCAGGCTGGCCTTGGACAGCTACTCTCCTCCCATCCCAGCCCTGAGTTTACAGGTATGAGCCACAATACCCAGCTTGTCTTCTAGGCTTGTACATTAGAAGCATTGTTTTAATCTGCTCTCCATTTTATAACAACAGTTTTAGTATTTTACATTTCAATATACTGTCTGGTGTTTGTTTTACTTCAAGAAAGAAAATAGACTTATTATTTTAATAACATTCAGTCATTTGGTGAATAACAGCTAATGTTTTTTGCCATCAGTTGATATGATCAGATCATTTTGCTCCTTTGTTTAATTCGATGAATTATTTTACCAACTTCCATTCATAAACCATCTTCACATTCTTGAAATGCATCTGCCTGCATTGTTCTTCTCAGTCCTGGTGGGCCAGCATGTCCTCTTACTTACACAAAGAAGTGCAGAACCTGTACCCTGTGTTAGCCTAGGAAGTGGGCCTTCAGAGCCAGCTCCATGGAGATCAGGATCTTACTAAGAGGATGGTTCATGCTCACAGCCATATCCTCCCTGCAGATTTTTAGGGGTTCCATGGGACTCTGCAAGTCTGATGGAAAGTCAGCACAACTGTGGCCGCCCAGACACACCCACTGTGTTTACACTCTAGTCAGACCTACTGCAGTTTGCATACAACTTAAGATTCATTGCTGCTGACTTATGTGTCTTGAGTTTCTTTTGTAACTGGGGTTCTATCATTTCTTATTCACTGTCATATATTGTATCTTTTTCCCACTTGGGCAGGCTTTAAAGGTTTAATATGTTTTAGCTTTATGTTTCAGAAGACTTTATTTTTACATCCTAACTTAAAATTGTATTTTTTTTTTGAAGTATAGATTTACAGAGACACTGTGGAGCACATGAGTCAAACGAGGATGTCAGTGTAGTTCAGTGTGTGTGTGTGTGTGTGTGTGTGTGTGTGTGTGTGTGTGTGTGTGCGTGCGCGCGCGCACACTATTTTATCACATGTAGATTAATTAGCCTTACCACCACTGCATCTGATACAGAGAAGTTTCCTCCTCACAAAGGTCCCCGTTTTCCATCCTTTATACGTACACTTCCCTGTTATTCCCCTCATAGCAGTAATTAGATGGTTTTCCATCTACATAGCATTACCCTTTTAGGACTGTTAATATAAAGGCTGGCATAGTGGCACAGGCCTGTAATCTCACTACTCAGGAGGCTGACACCAGAAGATGGCAAGACCAAGGCCAGGCCAGGCATCCGAGTGAGACCCTGTCTCAAAAAGGGATAAGAGAGGCTGGAACACTTACCGTCCTTGCAGAGGGCTTTAGTTCAGCTCCTGCTACCCACCCTGGACAGCCTACAACTGCCTATAGCTAACATGTGTTCTCATAGTCTCTCTCTCTCTCTCTCTCTCTCTCTCTCTCTCTCTCTCTCTCTCTCTCTCTAGCCTACAACTGCCTATAGCTAACATGTGTTCTCATAGTCTCTCTCTCTCTCTCTCTCTCTCTCTCTCTCTCTCTCTCACACACACACACACACACACACACACACACAGAGGATATAAATCTTTAGAAGGTTAAAGCAGCTGGAGATGATGCTGAATGGTAGAGCAAGTAGCCTGTGCTCAGAGCTAGGCTTAGTCACCAGTGCTAAGAAGACATTAGAGAACCACGTGGCATATGATCGGTGAGGCATGATAGAAAATGCTTCCCTCAAGCTTGTATATTTGTATACATGGTTGGTCCCTAACACTTGGTGTTGGTGCAGTTTGAGAAGGTTACAGAATCCTCTTAGGTGAGGGCCTGCTTGGTGAAGCTGGGTTAATGGGGTTGGCGTTTGAGGGTTATAGTCCAGCATAGTTTTAGTCTGTTTCTCTGAAACCTGTTCATCAAGATGCGAAAGTCTGCCATGCGCTTGCTCTCACTTCCTGTCACCCATTCCCTGTGGTGATGTTCTCTTCCCTCCAACTCCTGGTACTAATTCACCTTCCTCCCTGACACTGCCTCTCTCACAGTACATCCTTACAGTGACAGGAATGGTTAGGAATGAAATGATACTTTAAGATTGGCCCTTTCCACTTAGCAGACGCCATTGAGAGCCACCCCAGGTGTGTGTATTAGCAGTGTCTTATGACATTGTTATACCACAGTTATGTTTAGCCACTCACTTCTCCTCGGGCATGTTTCTGGGCAGTAGCAGTTCAATAGAAATAAATGTGTTGTGAGATGCTGTGTAGACACGCAGCAAATAGAGGCTTTGGGGTCATCACCTGGGGTCCCTGTGCCCTCCTTCAACATATTTTTAAGTTCTTCAGTTGCTTATAGAACTTGCTTATTGTTCACATAATCTTTTAATAATAGCACTTAAATAAAGTTTCTTCAGTGTATAGTTTACCCATGACACAGGTCTTGCAATGGTCCTGTGTGTCCTTGAACCCTGTGTTAATTCCCCAAGGAGTTGGGGTTATAGGCACACCCCTCTCTACCTAGTTCCAAACATTTCAGTGTCTAGTATTCTTTTAATCATAGTATCAGTTTGAATTATAGTTATGAGTAGGCAACTCTTTCGAAGAGGAAATCGTGTGACCTTATTTCCCCTAGAGTTGTTTTTCAAACTGTAAATTTACAGTTTATAGTTGTTATAGGAACAGAATAGAAAACATGAGAGTTCGGAACTTCTTGGTAAACTATTAAGGATTTCTTGGCTAAGAACTTGATTTGGTGTCTATTTTGGCTTATCTTTTTCACTACTTACTTTGCACAGGGAAGTCAAGGTCAAGAGCAGTTCATCTGGAATACTTGTATGGCCATGCCTTAATTTATTGCTATGATAAACACGGTGACCAAAAGCAGCTTAGAGAGGAAAGGGTTTCTTTCAGCTTACAGCTTTGTGTTGCTGAGGACATGGAAAACACACTCCCCTCTGTTGTTCGTCTTTACCATCGTCTATTTCAGTCACCCAGGGTCTCCATGTGTGGAACTGCTCTGCTGTCCCTTTGCTCGTAAGAAAATTTTCATCTTTATAAAGTGTATAACTAATATAAATTGCAATATGAAGACCAACTATTGAAATCCTACTTCCAGTGTAAGTCTGTATACATATGTATTACACACGTGGATGGTTTGACTCTGTTTTGAAATCTTGCATTTCTGTATAAATTAGCCTTGATAATAAAATTTAAAGTAAATTTTAATTTTTTTCTTTCCCACCTTTTGAAACATTTCTGAAGGAGAAGCAAAGTATGAATCCAGGCATTTAGATGTGTTCCTCCACACACAAGCTCGCCAGAGTTTCTTATAAATTGGAGCAAAGGCAGGGACGAAAACGACAAATCTATAATGAAGCTGAGAGGGGAGTGGATCTGGTCAGAGTGTTCAAAGAGAAGACACAGAACAGCTGTTAAAAGCCACGCTCCGATCTCCACAGTGGAGTATTGTCAGTGAAGCACTTCTTACTGACTGACGTTGCTTCTGGATCCCACCCCTTACTGGGGCACTTGTGCAGAGAAAGACAATGTTTTTGCTGTCAGGATGTTAAGAGAAGATGGTCGGGAAGCCTCAGATTCTGTTTTAATTTGCTGTTCTCCAACAGTGAAGTTTAGCCATGAGCACTGTAAAATGCATCTTAAGGGGGAAACTGCAGCATTTCCTATCACATTGTTTTTCTGCACGTTTCCTCTCACAGTATTTTTCTGCACAGTCAAGAGCCATGTCTAAATCCAGTTGCCCAAGAAGAAGCCATGTTTTATTCCTTTCCCGCAAATGTGCTATCTGGCTGTCAAGAGTGGAATGAATGTTTAAACTTACATAGCTATAGCAGAAACAAAGATTGCTGCTCCGAATGAGGTACAGTGCTTGGCTTTGTTACTTTAAAGGGAGATCATATGCCAGAAAGAGATGATCCTCTCTTAAGAAATACATGTCATGGTCATACAGTCGTTATTTTCCCAGTAAAAGAGAAAGGGCAGGGACTAGGGATATCACTCAGTAGGTAAAGAGCTTTCTATGGAAGCATGAAGTCCTGAGTCTGGTACCAGAGCTCACATTAAAAAGTTGGGCGTGCTGCCTCTGCTTATAACCAGAGCAGTAGTGAGACAGGCGGGCATCCAACCCTGGGCTCACCAGCTGGCCAGCCTAGCCTAATGCTAAGTTCCAGGTTGGTGAGAGGCTCTGTATCAAAAACAAGCATGGTTGACTTCTGGCCTCCCAGTGCACACATGTGCTCAGGAACATATGCTACCATGCACCCACACATCCACACAGAAGAGGAAAAAGGGCCATCGTGAGGCAGAATCCTTTCTAAAGGATATCTTGCTGCTGTCCAGGAGGTGGCAACAGCTGTTCATAACCCAGATGAGTCCATGGTGAAAGCCAAGTTCAAAGCAGCCCGAGATGCTGTCCAACGGGAATGTTTACAAGTGCGTGCTTGCCTTTGACAGACTTAGTCTGTGATTTTGTTTTCTTTTTGGCAAAGTCCATCTGTGAATCACCTTTTTGTTAGCACTGGGCCTTTGTGTCCTGCAATGGCTTGTCTATGCTAAAGCCAGGAGGTAGGCATCTAAAGAGACTGACTTAAAGGAAGCATAATTGTTCTTGCATTTTGGAGGAGAGAATGGCTTGCTTGCTGTGGTGTGGGATCAGTGTGTGTCTGTTTAGGGCTCCGGGATTTGATTTGGTGAGCCGCTGAGTTTACTAAGGATTGCTTAGAGAAGCATGAAGTACTTAGAAAGAGTTTGGGGAAACTCAGTAGAGGTGATAGTGGGAAAAATGAATGTTTTGTAAAACCGAATTACTTTAGGGGTTTAAATTTTTCACTTGTCAATTAAACTCAGTTTTGAAGATTTAAAATGAGATTATACCAGGCTTCTTTTTGTGAAGAAAGAACTTTTCTGGAAACACTTAAAGTAACCATTTTTTAAAATTGTGTTTCAGATTCCACCAAACTTTTAAAGGGAATTGCTGGGTGATTTGGACTCCACTGTGTTGAATATATTTCTTCCTAGCAGACTCCTTCTCCAAATGTTTCCGATTAGGAGACAATTCTGTCCTTGTCTTCCTCCTCAGACTTTGGCGGTGCCGGGCGGTGGGAGGGCTTCTCCTTCCCCTTCCTTTCTTTGCTAATGACTGTTTCTGGGCAGTGACAGGCATCCTTGGTGTAAGTCTGCTTTTGTGTTAGAATCTGTTTAGAAAGCTCGGAAGTCTTTTCAGCTAACATTCCATTCTAACCCTTCTCTTTCCTTTCTCTCTCTTCTTTGCCTTTCACTAGTTTTCTTTATTACACTTGGCAAAGAATATGACTAAACTATATTGTTTGAAAAAATATTTTTGAAAATAGAAAAATGTAGTGTATTACCGATACCTCCACTTTTATTTTTCTTTAGCAATGACTGGTTATTCCCTCCTCCCACCCACCCCGTCTCACCCCCACCCCTCTCCTACCTTTTATTTTTTCACAGAAGAATCAAGCTGAAAGATCAGTTTTCCACCCCCAGCATGCGATGTATTTGTTCTAATTGGTGAACCTCGTGCTGGCACATTCTTATCCATCAAGTTCCAGTTTCCGTCAGGCTTTGATTTCAGGGCTGCACTCCTGTGGGCTTTGAGAAGTGTTTAATGATACCTGTCTGTCACTGTAACATCATGCAGTACTGCCACTCTGCCTTCACTCCGGGCAGCCACAGCTATTGACACTGTCCCCTGAAATAATGCAGCCTCCTGTTTTCCCGTTGGCCTCTTTCCCCTGGTAATCGACTTGTGCACTCTCTACCTTCTTTCAGCCTGTTGCCTCCATGCTTTCTAAGCACTGACACGAGTTCCATCCTCAAGCTCTACGGTGACTTAGTATCTGATTACCTGCGAAAAGACATCTCACAGGCTTCCAGACTCCAGCAAGCGTGAATAGCGCCACTTGCATAGACATGCTTCTAATTTAGAGAAACACTAGACATGACCAAGCTGTCATTCTAGTGGCTGGGTGTTTTGTTTTCTCTCTGAATGAAGGAAACTAGAATTCTTGCTCCTCATTCTTGCCAGGATGTAGTACTGTCAGTGCTTGACAGAATGGCTAAACTAGTGGGTGTATGGTGCAGGCTTGTTGTCCTTTTAATTTGCAATTTTCAGTAATGTATGTTGACCATGTTTTCATTTGCCTAGAATCTTTATGCATGCTAATATCTGGGTCATCTCTTTCAGTTGTGTTGTCTGCTTATTACTGAGCTGTAACCATTCTTTGCAGGTTTTTGCATAACAGTTCATTTTCTGAGTATTTTTTATGTGACTTTTCTCCTATTAGAACTTTTCTTTTCATTTTTTGACCATTTCTTTTGCAGGAATTAAAATTTAACTTTGATGAAGTTTAGAACATTCTTCTTTTATTTGTGTTCTATCAAAATCATCTGGCTTTTCTCCCACAATATCTTTAGATGTGTCATATCTTTCCTTTAGGTCTGTAATTTATCGGTATTTAACTTTTTAAAAGATGTTTGTGTCTACAACCACCTTTTCATGTGGATGTCCAATCGTTGCCATTTCTTGAGAAGATATCTTTTTTTTTATTCTATACCATTCACCAGTCAGCCATACTTATGTCCCCCACCCCCACCCCTCTCTCTCTCTCCTTTTCTGAGACACAGGATCTTTCTTCATAGCTCTGGCTATCCTAGAACTTGATATATAGACCAGGCTGGCTTCAATCTCAGAGATTGACTGCTGGGATTAAAGGCGTGCACCACTCCTGGTCTTGGTGTATCTCTAACTTCTTCAGCCTGGTCCATTGACATAACATCACAATGATATTGCACAGTCTTCATTACTGTAGCTTTATAATACTTTTTTTTTAATATTTACTATCATTGTGTGTGTGACTAGTCAGAGTCCATTCTCTCCTTCCACCCTTATGTGGGTTTGGGGCATTGAACTCAGATGTCCAGGTTTGCACATTCAGTATTGTTATCCATTGAGACACTTGCCCATCCTGACAACCACTGAGACACCCACTCCCGAAGTTCCCTGACTTTGTTGTTGTTGTTGTTGTTGTTGTTGCTTTGTTTGTTCTGCCAAGTCACACAAACTTTACTGTTAAAAATGTCCACAAAATAACTTCCTGGGACATTGCTTGGGAATGTATTGAGTCTCTCAATCAAGCCGGGAGCTCTGTGTGATGCAGGGTTATGTTCACAAAATGGAGTGTCTCCTGCTCAGTTTAGTCCGAGCTCTCTTTCATCAGCTTTGTAGTTCTCATCATATGGACAGCTTACGCATATTTTAGATGTATGTCTAAGGGTTTTTGAGGGTCTCAGGATAAATGATGACATTTTAATTTAAATTTTGATGGCTTCATCGCTGACCACATTGCCATTCGCATCTAAGTTTTGTATCCTGAAACCTTGCTAAGCTTTCTTATCACTTCTAGGACTTGGCTTTTATTTATTCATCAGTCCTTTCAGATTTTCAAGATAGGCAATCATATCTTTATCATCTGTCTATCTGTCTGTCCATCCATCCGCCCATTCATCATCATCTGATTTACACCTCCGTTCTTGCTGAGTTGACTCGGGCTTGCAGCCTGACGTTGATTGTATTAACGCTATGTCCTCACATGGTTCCTGATCTCAGGCACAAAGCTATTTTCTTGCCATTGTGGATTGTGCTTGTTGTATGTTTTTGGAGATGGTTTTTATTAAGTCAATGTGTTTTCCTAATTGCCGAAAAGTTGATTATGAATGAATGTTAGGTTTTTATAAAATGCTTTCCTATACCTATCAATGTGGTCATGTGATTTTTCCTCTTTTGCCTCTTGACATGGTGAGTTACATTTATTTATTTTTGAATCCACTTTTATGTTGAACCTACTTTGCACACCTGGGATCAATTTCACTTGGTAATGATATCTAATTTATAACAGAATACCACAGTTTGGGTAATTCATAGTGAATAGAAATGTATTAGTTCACGGTTCTGGAGGCTGGGAGGTCCAGTAATCTGACAAGGACCTTGCAGCATCATAAACATGGGGTTGGGGTTGGGAGGGGAGAGACAGAGAGAGACAGGGAATGACTCACAAACAGAACCTCAAATCATCCTTTTATAAGGAACCCATTCTTGTGGAACAATGTCTCTTCTGTGCTAATGGCCTTGTGTCACTCCTTAATGCTAAGCCCACATGACTTAAGCACCCTTTGAAGACCCCAGCTTTCAACACCTCTTTTACACAATTAAAATTTACTAGGATGTAAACTGAGTGGATGTTCAAGAACGTGGATCTGTAGTCAAGAGAATCCTACTGTGAGCGGACCACATTGTTAGCAGAGAAGAACTCAAAAGCAGCCATTGTGATATATATACAAATACTTAAAGGAAACATGTCCTCCATGAGTATACAGATGACCACTGTGTCTGAGGGCTGTGATGACAGAGGAGTCATATTGGGCTTCAGAAAGGAATAGTGGGAAATAGGGTGTTTTCTGAACAAAAGCGGAAGATACGCCAGTAGGAAGGACTCAACCTGAGTCAATAAAACTCAGTAAGGCCAGTAAGAACAAAATCCTATACTGAGCAACATGGGCAGAACCACAGGCCATGTGTGATATGTGTGGGGGTCTGCGTCCCCACTGAGAAGAATGAGGATGGAGAGAAAGGTGGACGGCATGAGGATCGAACAAATCCAGATGTGTAAATACCAACTTGGTGTCTGTAAGCAAAAACTCAAGGTGGACATTCCAGGAATTTACTAAGGTCAAACAAAGAAAGTCGCATGTAGGTGTGTAATAATCAAACTCTAAAAACAAGATCTGGAGAGAAAAAAATCTTGAAAAAAACACATAAGGCATAAAATCTTATTTCTCATCAAAATGATAAATGTCAGAGGTAGTGAAAGAGTCTCTAAAGGAAATGCAGAAGTCTGTCTACCTCACATGTATATCTCTACACTGACATTCAGAACAACAGGCTGAGAACAAGGAGCTTTGGTATAAACGAGGGCAGGGACGTTTCTGTCCGCACGCCTACACTGTGGCCCTGAAAGATGTTCCTGAGGCCAGGTGAGGATGGATGGAAATCCGGGACTAGGGAAGGAATGAAGAATATTCAAGTGGTAGCATGCGGGAAGTACAGAAGAGGATCTTCTTTCTCAAATAAATGATATATTTATTTTTATATGCCTTATATTCACAAAAACAAATTAACGTAATATATTCCTATAAAGAAAACTTACAGTCAGATAATTTCAGTGGTTTATGTTAAGTTTTTACAGAATAATTTCTTAAACTCAATGAAATGAAATGCTTCTAGAAGGTTGAGGAAAATCCATTGCTTTCCAAAACCTTTCATTTTAATCTGCACAATCCTGATCTCAAAAACCAGGGCGAGATTACAAGTCAGTCTGTGTTACACTCGTGGAGGCAGCAGCTTCTCTCCGTACTTGCCTCAGTGATGGACTGAACCCATAAACTGAAAGACACTCTTCCTCCCCACATTGCTGTTGGGTATGGTGTTATCACAGCGTTATATGGCAAATGAGGGCATATGAAAACTTCCGGGTTTTGTTAAGCTTGAGACAAGGTCTCACTATGTTGTTGACCTGGAATTCACTATGTAGACCAGGCTGGCATAGAACTCAGAAATTAGCTTGCCTTTGACTCCTTCACATCAAAGTGTGGGTAACCAAGCATGGAAGGCACACATTTAATCCCAGCTCTGAAGAGGCCAAGTCAGGGAGGGAAGCTCTGTATCACACAGCGATGTCTCAATAACAACCATTCGGATCACTTCCTCCTAAGATCAGTAGTGGGCTAATGGTCTCTCATCATTTACACTTATTATCATACTGGAGATTTTGATGGGAAAAGGGCATACAAATTGTGTGGGAAGAAATTAAACTGCTATTATTTCCAGATAGCATCTATTTACATTGTCTACAAAGCTGAGACCCAATACAAGATCTCATCAGTGTGTAGAAATCAAATTTATTTGTATTTTACTAGCAGCAGGCAATTGGGCAACTATGTGGTGGTTGCATCTCTAATAGATTACAGCCATAATAAACATTAGTGATAAATGATCCAGAAGATGTGCAAGTCCTTCGAGTTGAACACAGCAAGGTGGGAAAAATGGATGGCAGCCTCACGGACAGAGAAAGTGACTGGGAAGCTCAGGATTTCCTAGGACGCCCGTTCTCCTCAGTTGGTCTGGACAGCTAACAGTACACTCATCCAAGAAAAAGATCCAACAGGCTTTAACTTTTTTCTAACATTTACAGGCTGATTATAAAATTTATGTGCAATACACTGAATACATTGCAAAAGGCAAAAACAAAACAAAACAAAACAAAAAGACTGACAAGTAAGGGGACAGCATTTTGTTGTGGAAAGAGAGAGAAGGCTCTTCCATGACCATGAAAGGCCTAGGGCAGCCACCAAACCACCTTGTGGGATGCCTCCAAGACCATCTGCTGCACAGAAGAAGGCTTTCCACAGTCACTCGCAAAATGCACTTTCAGAGTCACCTCAAAACAGATTAATCAGTAACAGAAGAGCAAAAACTAAAGCTTTTAGTAAAATGTGGAATACTGTTGTAATCTCTGGGTTATCTAAGACCTCTGAGAAAGGATCCAAGAAGTACTCACCAGGGTTGGGGAGATGACTCAGTTGGTAAGCACTTAGAGCCTTGAGTTGAATCCCCAGAACTCATTTTAAAAAAAAAAGGCCTGGTAGTATTACACACTTAAAATCACAGTGCAGGGAAGCTGAGACAGGCAGAGCCCTGGTCCTGGCTCTCACGGGCCAGTCAGCACCACCTAATTGCCAATCTCAAGGACAATGAGAGACTGTCTCGAAAAGCAACGTGGACAACTCTTGAGAAATAAATCTTGAGGTTGTCCTCTGCCATCCACACATGCAAACACAGCACCCGCACAGCTAAACAAACAACCAGTTATACAAATGAAAACTGTTAACTAAAGGAGACACAGCTGTACAAACATGGGGCTGGAGAGACTGCTTAGTCAGACTTAAGTTTAGACCCCCAGCACCCATTCACTAAATAGCCAGGAACCTAGAAAGAGAGAGAGTGAGGCAGTGGGAGTGCTGGGGCTCCCTGACCAAAATACTCTAGATGAATCAGTCAGTTCAAGGTTCACGGAGACCCTCAGAAAATAAGGTAGAGAGAGAGGAATATGTTTGCGAGAACTTACACACACACACACACACACACACACACACACACACACACACAAGGGGGGGGGCACAAAGACACAGAAGGGGGCACACACACAAATACAGACATACAAGCCACAGGCCACGAGAACATTCATAATACATATATCTCACAAAAGACTTATTCTCCTATCTTGAAATTCCAAAATTCGCAATTAAAGACAGCCAGTGAAATGGGTGACAAAGTTGTAGAGACACAAAACAGATCGGTGTCTGATAAGCACACAGAAGGAGTGTCATTTATTTACTACAGGTGAAAGTCAAAGTCACTTTGAATGTGGGAATGTCTGACGTTAATGCAAAAATCTCTTAGAGGGCGGGGAAAAGAACTTCCAGCTGTGCTATGGGAAGCTGAGGAAACCTCCAGTTAACGGTGTTCAGAGTGACTTCCCGAGTGAATGTGTCTGGTCGACGGGAGCACGGCTATGTCGACGACTGTATGCCCCAGAGCCCTGGGAGAAGCCAGGTCTTCCTCGGGTCAGACCCAGCAGGGCCTTCCTCTACTCCAAGTAGGACATTTAAAATGCAAAGCCAGTGTGTGCAAACACTAGAAACTGCCTTCTCATTGCAGATGCTTACAGCTTGAGACTGCTCACCCCAGATGCCTCCTTAGCCGTCCACCCCAGTGCTGGAGGAAGCAAAAGAGCTGAGGTTCCAAGTCTCTCATCACAGCCCACGTCACCCTAGCTTTCCTGGATGCATCTCTGTCCTTTTTTTATTCCCTAGTGAGGACAAGTCCCAGCTATACAGGGTAGAGTGCTTGGCTATACAGCTAGTTTGGAAAATAATGTGCTTTTAACAGAGTTCAATACCCATGTAGCCTAAGCTAGAAGCGCTTGCACACCAATATTCGTAGTGGCATTTGCCATCGCCCAGCTCTTCAGGAAAACAGCCTTACACTGGAGCACGGAGCAGCAGTAAACTAGGAAAGAGCTACTGACCGTGGACTGGGCACACTTAAAAAGCCGTGCTGAGTGAACAAACTCCGGCTTCCGTCTTTGCTCTCATTTATGTAAAAGACCAGGAAAGGCAAAACTAACCGCTAGACATTAGCGTGCTGATGATGTAAGGAGGTCGTGATTGACTAAGAGGAAAGCATTTCCCAAACCAGTCAGACTGCCCGCTGAGGGTCTGTGCAGTCCATCCCCACACAGTTTACCTCAGTAAAAACCTACATCCTGGGATGGAGACATGGTTGTTGTGAATGCGTGGCTGCTGCTGTAGAGGGCAGGAGTCCGGGTGCTAATACTGAAGTCAGGTGGCTCACAACCACCTACGACTCCAGCTCCAGGGGATGTGATGTCATGCTATGGCGTCTTAGGGGACACTTAAGCACATGTGCTTTCACACACACACACACACACACACACACACACACACACACACACACACACACACGCACCTGAAAAATAAGACCCCTTTAAAAATATCTACATTCTATGCTTTCCTACCTAAGCTTCCTAACCTCCCGGGTGGGGCGCAGTTAGCAGCGTTTTTTCTTCTGCCTCTTCTATCGTGCCCCACCCAGCACAGAGCTTGGGCAGTGCTGTAGCCTGCCTTCATGACTGCTCCTCTTGCGAATTTTATGGAATGACAGCTTTCATTTCGGAGTTCACTGAACTCGAAGAGCGTCTCCCTGCTATGAGGAAAATCGCTTTTGTGTTTTTCCAACAGAACTCGCACTGCTTTAATTATATCATGCATGACATTAATAGTTCCCAAGTGCTAACATCTCTCATGTTTATCACTTTCCACTTACCACATTCGATTCTCGTGTCGTTTTGATTTATATGTTCTGTAAACCACATAGAATGGAACTTCGTTTCTGTTTCTGTTTAGCTCCATCTAAGAATCTGTCTTTTATTTTCTGGGTTTAGCCCTCTTACCAGTCTTGCAGCAGCCAATCGTGTGCTGCGGAGTGTGGGACCCCTTGCTCTCCTGATCTCTTTCTTTTTCATCTATGAAGTGTTTTAAATTTTTTCCTTTTATTCCTTTTCCCTTCCTGGTGATTCTTGTCTTTTAAAAATAATTTGGGGCTACACCTTTTATTTACAGTCTTGAAACTAGTAAGCTTACAGTTTACATGAACGTTGAAAACCCCTGTCTGTCACACGCCTGTCTCATAACTCGAACAATCTGGAAAAGCACCTAGGTTCAATCCCCAGTACTCACCTGGTGGGAGGTTCCTGAAAGGTGTCCTCTGTCCTCACATGCATGCCGAGACCTGGAGAGGAAAAACATACATAATTGTATCCTTCTATATTTGACTTTTTAAAAAGATTATGTGTGTGGGTGTATTATCTGCATGTCTGTCTTAGTACTACATGCGTGCCTACTGCCTCTGGAGGCCAGAAGAGGGTATTGGATTCCCCAGGATTGGAGCTACACATGGCTGTGAGCTGCCATGAGGGTGATGGTCATTGAACCTGGGTTCTCCAGAAGAGCAGGCAGTGCTTTTAACTGCTGAGCCAAACACCAGTGTTCTTTCTGGTGTTAGAGAGAGCCCTGCCACAGTTGGCTTCTTGCCGCTGCACAGCCACCGCTAGTCCACGTTGGCATTTGTAGTTTTGCTGGCTAGCTTTATGCCAACGTGACATAAGCTAGAGTTATCTGAAAGGAGGAACCTCAACTGGGAAAATGCCTCACTAAGATCTTGCTGTAAGGATGAGGGAGGGCAGACCCATTGTGGATGGTGCTATCCCTGGGCTTGGTGGTCCTAGGCTCTATCAGAAAGCAGGCTGAGCAGTACCACCTCTGCATGGCCTCTGCATCAGCTCCTTCTTGCCTCTGTGTTCCCATGCTGCTTTAGTTCCTGTCCTGGCTTCCTTAGGTGATGGGCTATGATGTGAACGTGTAAGGCAAATGAACCCTTTCTTCCCCAACTTGCTTTTAGTCATGGCATTTCACTGCAGCAATAAAAAGGCTAATACATGCATTAGGTGATCTACTTCAGCAATTGCATGCTGTGCTCTTCTCTGTCTCTTCTCTATTTTATGTATATAAGTACACTGTTGCTCTCTTCAGACACACTAGAAGAAGGCTTCGGATCCCGTAACAGATGGTTGTGAGCCACCATGTGGTTGCTGGAAATTGAACTCAGGGCCTCTAGAAGAGCAGGCGGTGCTCCTAACCACTGAGCCATCTCTCCAGGCCCCTCTGTCTCTTTAATTCCTTCATTTTCTTCTCCCCCCCCCCACTCTGAGTTCCCTTCCTTTTCTTTCCTTTTTCATTTCCTCTTTGACACTTGAATCAATTAACAATGTCATTTAAATGTACCTGCCCCTGCCTTCCCCCAGTAGCCCCTGGCTTTTGGTGCAGACTGCTTTCTGATTTCTTCATCCCTCACTTATTCTCATCATTTCATTGTGTTTTGTTGTAAACTCTGGGATCCCTCTGCTTACATGCATTTCCTTCCTGTAGTTCATCCATAGAAGCTTGTGGACTTGGTGCACGATCTTCTTCTAATCTCATGCCTCTGAGATTATCTGAGGCATTAGCCAAATCATGTTGGTTTCCTTCGAAGACGGTTCCCTAGGATGTTCTTCCCTGGTTTGATTTTTCTCAGATACCCAGTGGTTCCTGGATGTGTTTTATATGGATGTCTGAACTTTTGGGTGAAGGGTAAAATCATTCAGTTCAAAATGATTGGTTTTTCTGAGACAAATGTAGGTCCCAAGGAAGTTCGGGAAAGACAAGGAAGATGCCAGGTATGGTGTTTCACCCCTGTGATCCAGCACTTGAGAGATGGAAACAGAAGGATCAGGGGTCCAAGGTCACCCTAGGTTCAAGACAAACTGGAGGACAGCCTGAGGTGCATGAGATCCTGTCTTAAGAGACAGAGGGGGGAAGGCAGCTGAAAGGGGAGAAGGAGGGGGAGACAGCAGACATCTGAATGAAGGTAGCCTCTTTCCCTGCTTGGGTTACTGTATCTTGTGTGTGCACGGTTCCTGTTACTTCTATGTTTCTGTCTGATGTGAGGCCATCTTCCTCCACAGCTCCAGGAGTTTTGCCTCCCAGAGACTTTCATGTCAGATTTCAAAATTACTTTAGAAAGCAGTGTGTTCAGCAAAGCAAAACCTGACAAGTCTTCCCAGAGTCCTCTAGTTGCTAGTCACTGAAATACTAACCTTGGGGACTTGGGTTGTTGGGGGGACACTGAGAACCACAGGCACAGAGGAACTTTTCACCGTGGGAGTGATTGTCAGTTTTCAGCGGCTGTAACTAACTGTTGCAAATTCTGTGGCTTAAAACAGCAGGGTTCTCATCTTACAAAACAAGTAACAGCAAGGTTGTCTTTGGAGGGGCTGTCTCCTTACTCTTTGTTGGAGGGGGTCTCTGCCTTCAAAGCCAGGAGCTTACTCTTCAGACGCCCTCTTCTCTCCCCACATCCCCTCCTCTGTCAGTGTGTTTGTTCCTGAGTAAGATCCTTCTGCCCCTTATTTTGGCTCACGAAGATAATCTAGGGTCATCAACTCCGTCTGAGAAGTCTGTTTTGCCATGCAAGGAAGCCTGTGTCTTGGCCGGGAGTTTGGATAGCCAGGTTCTTAGGAGCTCTGCTTAGGTAAGGCAGTAGGTGGTCTCCAGCGATGAAGGTAGGGTTTTCTAGGCTGGAATAGGTTGTTTGATGAGGCTTGATCCTAGCACCTCCAAGTCATCCTATAGCCATTAGACATCACAGCAGCCGGTTCATACAACATGGTGGGTAAATGTCAACTTTCATACAAAGCCTTGCCAGGAAGGGGATATAAAGAGGGCTAGGTTCTTTATGGATTCTGTACAGGCCTGTAAAAATCCAATTTATGTTCCAGAAATGACTACATGTGTTACACAATCGAAATACATCTACTGCATCCTGAACTGTCTGTGTGTGAAGCCTGCATTTAATCTCGATTCGTCTCTTTAGATTACAGTGCACAACACCCTCCTGAGGTCTTCGATGAGAACCACATGGTTGAGCTTCGCTGCTAGACTGTTGAGGGGCAAACCCTCGGCCTCACGCCTGCCTGCTTCTCCCTATTAGCAGAGGGCTTCTTGGGCCTGAGATCTGACAATCAACCTGTATTGAATTTATTTAGGCCGAGCTGCTGATAGAATTAAAAGCCAAACAGCCAAAGACTGCTTTCTTCCTCTGCAGTTGAAAAGCACTTGCTATTATTGTCAGGACTGACAACATTCTTTACACCACATTGTGATTTGAGAAAAGGAGGGCTGGCTAGCAACCGATCAGGGATGACGAATAGCCGCACGGGGTAGCAAACGTATTAGTCGCACCTTTAGAGTTTCATCTTATTTTATTGTGCTTGTTCTGTTGGTGATTGAACCTGGAGCATCACGCAAAAGGGGGAAATTGCTCTACCTCTGAGTTCCTCCTCAATTTCATTTATACATTTCAGACGGAGGACAGCCAGGCAAAGCCAGGTCCAGTGACTCACGCCTGCAAAACCAGCAGTCCAGTGGGACTGCCCCTCCCAGGCAGGAGGACCAAAAATTACAGCAAAGCAGATGGTGTGAGGTAGACAAGCGGTTCAAACAATATATTCTTTTCTATACAATCATCTTACTACTTATAAAAATACCTCTGGCATACAGAAAATACTAAGCAAGACAGCTGGGTACTAAAATGGCCCCATGTAACAAACTTCAACACTTGGCTTGTTTCCTTGAGATAGTAAAGCTCTAGCCAGAGCCTTCTTTCAGCGCCATTTGGTGTGCTCCCCCTCCCCCTCCCCTTTCTTCCCTCCCCTCCCCCTCTCTCCCCGCCCCCCTCTCTCGCTGTGTCTGTGTTGTGTGTAGGTTTACCATCCCTCCCACCTCCATCTCTCTCCCCCCTCTCTCCCCTTTCCCCTCTCCCCTCCCCCTCCCCCTCTCTCCCCCCTCTCTCTCCTTTCCCCTCTCCCCACCCCCTCTCCCCTCCCCCTCTCTCCCCTCCCTCCCCTTTCTCCTCCCCCTCCCCCTTCCCCTACCCTCCCCCTATATCTCCCCCCCTCACTGTGTCTGTGTTGTGTGTAGGTTTACCATCCCTCCCATCTCCATCTCTCTCCCCCTCTCTCTCTCCCTTCCCCTCCCCCTCTCTCTCCCCCTTCCCCTCCCCCTCTTTCCCCCTCCCCTGCCCCTCTCTCTCTCACCTCCCACTGTGTCTGTGTTGTGTGTAGGTTTACCATCCCTCCCACCTCCATCTCTCTCTCGTCCATAGTTTTTGCTCTGGAGAAGTTTCAGCCATAAAGATAAGCAGAATTAATCTATTGAAATGCTCTATAAATGATGTTCTGCTGTACTATCATTTTTATACTATGGTGTGTATCCTCACTGATATTGAGGTTCTCCTGGATTCCAGTTCAGTTGTTTTGAATGACATTTAGTTTAACGACACCAATTTGCCTTCGCTTCTTTCTTTCTTTCTTTCTTTCTTTCTTTCTTTCTTTCTTTCTTTCTTTTTTTGAATATTTTTATTTACATTTCAAATGTTATCCTCTTTCATGGTTTCCCATCCAAAAACCCCCATTCCATTCCCTCTCCCCCTTCTTCTATGAGGCTATTCCCACACCCACCCACCCATTCCTACCTTCCCAACCTGACATTCCCCTACACTGAGGCATCGAGCCTTGGCAGGACCAAGGACTTCTCCCATTGGTGTCCATCAAGACCATCCCCTGCTACACATGCAGCTGGAGCCAGGGGTCTGTCCATGTGTACTCTTTGGATGGTGGTTTAGTCCCTGGGAGCTCTGGTTGGTTGGTATTGTTGTTCTTATGGGTTTGCAAGCCCCTTAAGCAACTTCAATCCTTTCTCTAATTCCTCCAATGGGGACCCCGTTCTCAGTTCACTTGTTTGCTGCTAGCTTTCGCCTCTGTATTTGACACACTCTGGCTGAGCCTCTCAGGAGACAGCTATATCAGGCTCCTGTCAGCATGCACTTCTTGGCTTCATCAATATTGTGTAGTTTTGGTAGCTGTATATTGGCTGTATCCCCAGGTGGAGCAGGCTCTGAATGGCCATTCTTTCAATCTCTGCTTCAAATTTTGTCTCCGCATTCCCCCTCCTATGAATATTTTTGTTCCCCCTTTTAAGAAGTACTGAGGCATCCACACTTTAGTCGTCCTTCTTCTTGAGTTTCATGTGGTCTGTGGATTGTATCTTGGGTAATTCAAGCTTTTGGCTAATATCCACTTATCAGTGAGTGCATACCATGTGTTTTGTTTTTTTGTTTTGTTTTGTTTTGTTTTTGTGATTGGGTTACCTCACTCAGGATGATATTTTCTAGTTCAATTCAATTCCCTATGAATGTCAGGAAGTGATTCTTTTTGATAGCTGAGTAGCTCTCCATTGTATAAATGTACCATACTTTCTGTATCCATTCCTTTATTGAAGGGCATCTAGGTTTTTTCCAGCTTTTGGCTATTATAAATAAGGCTGCTATGAACATAGTAGAGCATGTGTCTTTGTTGTATGTTGGAGCATCATTTTGGGTATTTGCAAAGGAGAGGTATAGCTGGGTCTTCAGGTAGGGCAATGTCCAGTTTTCTGGGGAACCTCCAGACTGATGTCCAGAGTGGTTCTACTAGCTTGGAATCCCACCAAAAATCGAGGGGTGTTCCTCTTTCTCCCCATCCTTGCCAGCATCTGTGGACGCCTGAGTTTATGATCATAGCCATTCTGTGTAGTATGAGGTGGTATCTCAGGGTTGTTTTGATTTGCATTCCCCTGATGACTAAGATGTTAAACATTTTTTTGGTGCTTCTCATACATTTGATATTCATCAGCTGAGAATTCGTTGTTTCACTCTGCACCCCATTTTTAATAGGGTTATTTGATTTTCTGGAGTCTAACTTCTTGAGTTCTTTGTATACATTGGATATTAGCACTGTATGAGATGTAGGATTGGTAAAGTTATTTCCCCAATCTATTGGTGGCCATTTTGTCCTAATCACAGTGTCCTTTTCCTTACAGAAGATTTGCAATTTGATGAAATCCCATTTGTCGATTCTTGATCCTAGAGCATAAGCCATTAGTGTTCAGTTCAGGAAGTGTTCCCCAATGTGTGGGTTCATTTCTGGGTCTTCGATTCTGTTCCATTGATCTACCTGTTTGTCTCTGTACCAATACCACACAGATTTATAACTATTGCTCTGTAATACTGCTTGATGTCAGAGATAGTGATTCCCACAGAAGTTCTTTTATCATTGAGGATAGTTTTTGCTATCCTGGGTTTTGTGTTATTTCAAATGAACTTGCAAATTGCTCTTTCTAACTCTGAAGAATTGAGTTAGAATCTTGATGGGGATTTTATTGAATCTGTAGATTGCTTTTGGCAAGGTGGCCATTTTTACAATATTAAACCTGCCAATCCATGAGCATGGGAGGTCTTTCCATCTTCTGAGATCTTCTTCAATTTCTTTCTTCAGAGACTTGACGTTCTTGTCATACAGATCTTTCACTTGCTTGGTTAGAGTCACACTGAGGTATTTTATATTATTTGTGACTGTTGTGAAGGTTTCCTAATTTCTTTCTCAGTCTGTTTATCCTTTGAGTAGAGGAAGGCTACTGATTTGTTTGAGATAATTTTATATCCTGCCACTTTGCTGAAGTTGTTTATCATGTTTATGAGTTCTCTAGTGGAATTTTTGGTGTCACTTAAGAATATTATGATATCATCTGCAAATAGTGATATTTTTACTTCTTCCTTTCCAATTGTTTCCTTTCGACCTCCTTTTGTTGTCTGATTGCTCTGGCTAGGACTTCAAGTACTATATTGAATAGGTAGGGGGAGAGTGGGCAGCCTTGTCTAGTCCCTGATTTTATTAGGATTGTTTCAAATTTTCATCCATTGAGTTTGATGTTAGCTACTGGTTTGATGTATATTGCTTTTACAATGTTTAAGTATAGGCCTTGAATTCTTGATCTTTCCAAGACTTTTAACATGTACATTGATGAATTTCTGTATGTTGAATCATCCCTGCATCCCTGGGATGAAGCTTACTTGATCCTGATGGATGACCATTTTGATGTACTCTTGAATTTGGTTTGGGAGAATTTTTTAGTATTTTTGCATTGATATTCATAAGGGAAATTGGTCTGAAGTTCTCTTTCTTTATTGGGTCTTTGTGTGTTTTATGCATTAGCACAATTGTGGTTTCATAGAAGGAATTGTATATTGTTCCTTCTGTTTCTACTTTGTGGAATAGTTTGGACAGTATTGGTATTAGGTCTTCTATAAAGGTCTGATAGAATTCTGCACTAAACCTATCTGGTCCTGGGCTTTTTTTTTTTTTTTTGGTTGGAAGACTTTTAATAACTGCTTCTATTTCCTTAGGAGTTATGGGAGTGTTTACATAGTTTATCTGATCCTGATTTAACATTGGTATGTGGTATCTGTCTAGAAAATTGTTCATTTCCTCCAGATTTCCCAGTTTTGTTGAGTATAGTCTTTTGTAGTAAGATTTGATAATTTTTTTAATTTTCCTTAATTTCCCTTGTTATGTCTCCCATTTCATTTCTGATTTTGTTAATTTGGATAATGTTTCTGTGTCCTTTGGTTAGTCTGGCTTAGGTCTTCTCTGTCTAGTTGATTTTCTCAAAGAACCATCTTCAGGTTTTTGTTGATTCTTTGTATAGTTCTTTTTTTTTCTACTTGGTTGATTTCAGCCCTGAGTTTGATTATTTCCTGCCATCTACTTTTCTTGAGTGTATTTGCTCCTTTTTGTTCTAGAGCTCTTAGGGGTGCTGTCAATCTGCTAGTGTACACTCTCTCCAGTTTCTTTTTGGAGGCACTCAGAGCTATGAGTTTTCTTCTTAGCACAGCTTCCATGGTGTCCCATAAGTTTGGGTATGTTGTGCCTTCATTTTCATTAAGTTCTAAAAAGTTTTTTCTTTCTTTATTTCTTCCTTGACCAAGTTATCGTTGATTAGAGCATTGTTTAGCTTCCATGTGTATGTGGGCTTTCTGTGGTTTTTGTTGTTATTGAAGACCAGCGTTAGTCCGTGGTGATCTGATAGGATGCATGGGATTATTTCAATCTTCTTAAATCTGTTGAGGCCTGTTTTATGACTGATTATATGGTAAGTTTTGGAGAAGGTTCCATGAGGTGCTGAGAAGAAGGTATAGTCTTTTGTTTTAGGATGAAATGTTCTATAAATATCTGTTAAATCCATTTGATTCATAACTTCTGTTAATTTCTCTGTGTCTCTAGTTTCTGTTTCCATGATCTGTCCATTGATGAGAGTGGAGTGTTGAAATCTCCCACTACTATTGTGTAAGGTGCAATGTGTGTGTGTGTTTTGAGCTTTCTTAAGGTTTCTTTTATGAATGTAGGTGCCCTTGAATTTTGAGCATAGATATTCAGGATTGAGAATTCATCTTGGTGGACTTTTCCTTTGATGAATATAAAGTGCCCTTATCTTTTTTTGATAACTTTTGGTTGAAAGTCAATTTTATTTGATATTAGAATGGCTACTCCAGCTCCTTTCTTCATACCATTTGCTTGGAAAGTTGTTTTCCAGCCTTTTACTCCGAGGTAGTGTCTGTCTTTGTCTCTGAGGTATGTTTCTTGTATCCAGCAAAATGCTGGGTCCTCTTTATGTATCCAGTCTGATAGTCCATGTCTTTTTACTGGGGATTGAGTCCATTGGTGTTGAGAGATATTAAGAAATAGTGATTGTTGCTTTCTGTTATTTTTGTATTTAGAGGTAGAATTATGTTTGTGTGTCTCTCTTCTTTTGGTTTTGTTACAAGGAGATTACTTCTTTGCTTTTTCTAGGGTGTAGTTTCCTTCCTTGTGTTGGGCTTTTCCATCTATTATCATTTGTAGGGCTGGATTCATAGAAATATATTTGTATAAATTTGGTATTGTCATAGAATATCTTGGTTTCTCCATCTATGTTAATTGGAATTTTGCTGGGTATAGTAGCCTGGGCTGGCATTTGTGTTCTGGTAGATTTAGCATTTACAAACTATGGAACCATCTTAATGGAAAACATTCTGTTGTCCTCTATTACATTTTATAACAAAAACTAATAAGTGCTTGGAGCCTGGAGAGATCATTCAGTAGTGAAGAGTGTTGGCTGTTCTAGAAGACCTAGGATTCAATTTTTGGAAACCAAATTGGCAGATAAGAGTCCTTTCTGTAAGTTCAGTTACATGGAATCTGACCCCCTTCTTCTGGCTTTCATGGGCACCAGGACACAAGTGGTGCATACACACACATGACAAAAAATATCCATACACATAAAATAAGATATATTTTAAAAGCTAATATGTACTTTTTATGAGAAACAGGACTGAATTCTACAACCAGTGTTAAAATTCACGTGACATTCATTCCAGTTGCTGTGTAATGACTTAGCACAAAGTTGGTGACTTACAAAAATATACACTCATCATTTTCTCATAGTTAAAGAGACAAGGGCCTGAAAACCTTCCCCTGAGCCCAAGTCACTATGTCTGCCTTATTGTAGTACTTCTTTGGGACTTCCACAGAATCCCCTCTCCCACTCTGTGTTTGTGTGTGTGTGTGTGTGTGTGTGTGTGTGTGTGTGTGTGTGTGTCTGTCTGTCTGTCTGTCTGTCTGTCTGTGTCTGTGTCTGTGTTTCTGTGTTTGAAGTCCATTTATTTTATTGTAAAGAACTAACTGTAGCATTTTGGAGGCTGGAAACGTCTAAAATTGACAGAACCAATGTCCCGGTTGGAGTGCAAAGGCCAGCAGGTTGAGGTAATCTAGAAGACCATTGCAGCAGGAGGAAATTGCTCATTCAGGTGAGGTCAGCCTTTGGCCGTGATCTTCAACTGATTGGATGAGACCCACCTTTATCGTGGAGGCCAATGCTTTCCTTAGTCTACCTATTTAAAAGCTGACTTTACTCAGAAAAACTCAAAATAACGTTTGACCGTGTAGCTGAATATCCTATTAACATACAAGATTGATTTCCACAAGAGAAATGAAGTTGGTAAAGCAACTATTTTGATTTTTAGGTTACAGAGAAAATAAACCCAGTGATTTTAATGTCATGGATAAATGAGGGGAAGGAAGTGGAAAGAGATGCCCAGGCATGCATGTGAGTTGCACCAGATTTTTATTCTCTAAAACCATCTGTATCCAAATGCCAGCCTGTGGCTGCTCACTTAGGTCTTATTAGTGCTGCTCATCATGCATCGGTTGTAACGTTTTCAGACTCAGTGGAGTAGCGTTCCTAAGGCTCCGTGGTTGTGTGTCTGCATTGCTGGCATTAGCAGCAGGAATTTCTTGGCCGGTGGATTCAGGATATCTTCAGCTCTGCCAACTTCAAATGCCTTCCTTGATTATAAAGGATTTAATTCAAAAATACCATAAAATGAAATATTCATGGTCAGTATGCATAAGAACTCCAGAAGAGAAACATTTGCACTTGAAAATAACAGACACACAGTAAACAGTTCTGAACTATTTTTCAGATCCAAGGCTTCACAAGCTGGAGGCTGCATTCTTGAAGCAAAGTTGTTGTCTTTGTTTAGCAACCTTGTGCAGTTTAGTAAGTACTTGTTGTAATAGGGGTCTCGGACTGGCCATTACCTTGGAAAGGTGCCTTTAGAGTACACCACTAGATTTGCATGGGTCAACGCTTCCTACTCTTTCCTAGCACCTGCCTCTGCCTGCTCTTTGTTTTTGGATTGCTTAGAAAGCTCACTGAAGTCTATGATCCTGGCCCCACATCTCTCCTCCCCTCCGCCCAGCCTGGCCAACCCTCTACTCTCAGCATCTGCAAATCCTCTGGCATAGAAGTTTGTTTACACAGTGTTTGCCTCTTTGTCTGATTTGCTTATGAATGGAAGTTCTCCACTTCCATTCTTGTTGTAAAAAATATTAAATGACCCCATCATGAAGTTTCTACCTGCCTTAGACTATTTATGTTCCTGGAAAAGAGACACACACAGAGCCTTTATATTTTAATATACCTGATACAGCACAATAGCTACCCTCCATACTGTTAGAATCTGCCTTGCTATCAATAACCTAAGTTATTATTTACTATGTTTCATCTGGCCTGCACTTAGCTCCACGATTGGCCATATTTTTATGGCTCAGCTAATCCATGGTGGCTCTCCTTTCTCCTCCCCTCCATGTTCTTCTCTCATAAATAAATTGAACGCAATTATAACAATTATGCAAATTATAACATATAATATATACGTTTACAATGTCCAATCCATCATATTTGTCAACTTACATGAAGTATTTTATCATCTAGCCTACCTTAATGAGGTTAGAATTCTGTACCTCAATCATGCTTGATTTCAACTTGTATTAGCATCTGAAAGCCATCTTTTAAAATCTAGAACATCTTCAATGCTAAACAACTTAAGTTTAATTGTGAGACTATAACTAGTCTTCAACTCTGACAGGGATTTGAGAAGGAACTAAATATCACCTGAATATGCAGGAAGGACAAAGACATTCAAAACTCATAAAAATTGTAGACATCTGACTGCTTGGACAGTCCCCTAACTTCTTAAAATGTTAGAGCATCTGTCTTTAGCCTTCTGGCCTAGAACCATCTGACAGACCTTAGTGAATCAGGAATTGTGAAGGACTAGCTTACCCTGCCTTGACAGATCTGCAGATGAAATTAGGGCATTTCTTGCCAGTGGCTGACTTGCCACATTGAAGCAACTCCACATCGAGGTATTGATGTTCATTTCCTTCCTCAAAGTAGAACGGGGATCCCGTTAGGAGCAGATATTTCTTGTAGTCAAAAGATCCATTAATAATGAAATGATTTTAAATACCATATCCTCACCAGCAGGTGATTTCCCCGTCTGCATCAATTAATCCTCCCCAGAATCACCCTCCTGGAGTGTCGTGTACATTTATGGACCTAGAAGGAAGCCTTGAGTCCAACTCTACTGAGACTAAGGATCAAGAGTCATCATCACAACTATCAATTCTCAACGGCAATTTTTGCAGAAGTATTTCTTTCAATCCTAAAATCCTAATAAAACAGCAAAGATTCTGAGTAATCAGCATAAACATTAGGTAAGAAGGGGCTGGCGTCATCCCAGCTCCTCAGTCAAAGTATGTTCAAAACTCTAGCAACAGAGCACTGCAGCATGAAAACCAACCAACAGAATATAGAAACTGTTCTCTAACAAAGACACACAGTCAAGACAGCCTCTTCAGTCACTGATGTGGGACACTGAATTTTCACATGTCAAATTTTGAAACTAGATCCTTACAACACATACAAAAAACAATCACTCAAAAGAGATTGAAACTTAATGATGAGACCTGAAGCCATAAAACCCCTAAGAAAGCAATGGGATTTTGTTGATTCTAGTCTTGCAATGGATTCAAAATATGTATACTAGCATATATATTTGCTATATGCATATATATGTTTATATAGCATATATATGTTTGTATATGTTAATATTTTATAATATATGTTAGTATAACTATAATAATATGTGTACATATATATATATGATATTAGAAGTAGCAAAAGTAAACAAGGCCACAGAAAATTGAAACACTTGCCCAGAAAATTATACTAATAAATATGGAAAGAGAACAGCAGAATGAAGGAAATACTTAAAAGTGTATGGGTAAGGTTCATATTCAAAAGACACAGGAAACTTATATAATTCAGTAGCAAGGACAGAATCATCTGAATTAAAATGGGCAAATGACCTGAGCAGATGTTTTTTCAAGGAAACATGTAGAGATAGCCAATGGGCAAATGAAAATGTACCCAGTATCACTTCCATCAGAGAAATTCAAACCAAAATCATGAAACAATTTCAGTTCACGCCTACTAAGAGCATTCCCCAGAGCAAGATGGAAATGCTGAGTGGATTGCTGAGAGAGAGAATCTCCGCAGTCACTGGTGGGACTGCCACAGCCATTGTGGAAAACAGTATGCGATGGCCTCAGATATTAAAAGAGGAATTGCCCATAGGCCAGCATGCCCATGTAAGCACACCCTTATTCATTGAAATGTTACTTACAACAGTTAAAATACTGAAGTAACCCAACAATCCATTGACACATCTATGAATAATAAAAACACAGTATACACATGTCATGGTGGAATATTATTTGGTCATCTGATCACACTTTCAACAATGATGCAAATTTGACTTCCTATGCATGATGTCTTCCAATGGAGTTTACATTCCTGGGCTATGTTCTCTGGACCACTGTCATAGAAGAATAGGCATCCTCATGAACTTGGACAAGGTTCTTCTGCTTTCCCCTGTCTCAGATAGCTTTAGACTTTGCCTATAAGAGTCCTGGCTCCTGGAAACTTGATTTTATATGACAGTTGCCTTGAGCATCTTCCTACTCACCTCCTGAGATGACAAATGATGATATATATTTTGTTAAATACATTGGACAGTTTTTAAAATTTATTTAAAAAACAAGGCACCAAAATGTCTAACTCAGTGACTGGTCCAAAAGGAACCATAGCTTTCCAGAGGTGGCATTGAAGCCAATGACTACTGAATGACCCCCACTCACCTCAACCAAGGACCCACTAATGGCTAAACTACCAGAGAGTATAGGAGAGCATGGATGGTAAACTTTCAGTTTTCAACCTATCAGCACAAAAGCATCATAGTAGCTTTTAGACTGAGAATTTTAGATCTTATTGCCTTCATAATTTAATCCTTAGGTCCTAATTTCTCAGGAGCAATTCATAAAGGAAGAGGGCTTGTGCTTAAATTGTGAGGCAGCCTTGTTCTACCACTCTTCTCTCTAAATAATAAAATCATTAATATGACACATTCTTAGACACGCTTCTTCACTGAATAGACTCTGAGAATATGGCTGTATATGGTTGAGTTGGAAAATCAAAACAGAAGGTAAATTTTTCATCCTAGACACTGGTGTAATTACCATTAAATAAACTGATGGGGAACATAGTGAGGGATGAGGGCATGGTGAAGGATGCAGATTCCTGGTTATTTTGTCAAATTACCTCTTTGATATCAAAATCTGAGACAAAGACAGGTTATATAAGCATTTATGTATGTGAAAAGAGAAAAGAATTGAGGGGAGAGAGGGGGGAGGGAGGGACGAAGGGAGGGAGGGAAGGAGGGAGAGACAGAGAGAGAGAGAGAGAGAGAGAGAGAGAGAGAGAGAGAGAGAGAGAGAGAGAGGCGGGTCTGTTCTCTAAGTCCCCTACAGTTACTCAACAGCTTGGGGCCACTGCTCCTATGGGAAGTGCATAGAACTAAGATTAAAGTTATGCTCCACCACTGCCTGGCTTTGATGGGAAGATTTAACAGATGTTATCCAAATCAAAATTAAAAATGTGTGTGTGTGTGTGTGTGTGTGTGTGTGTGTGTGTGTGTGTGTGTTTTATATGCATGATGGTATCCCAGAATGTACCCATGCTGATGTCAGGGGAAGAAGTCTGGTGTCCTCTTGCAAGGTAATTGCAAGGGGCAATTACCTTGAGGCAGGGTCTCTCCCTGGATCTCGAACTCAGTGCTCCTCCTTTGTCCACTCTTATCTCCCCACAGTCCTGGCATTACAGGCAACTGATGCCATTCCCCACTTGGTTGAGGATCTAAACTCAGGTTCTCATGCTTGTACATCAAGCACTGTTACCCACTGAGCCACTTCTAGTCCACAAGAAGCTTTCTGATAGTAAAATTTTTATTATTGTTTCAGTGTAGTAGATACGCACGAACTGCTCATGATGTTTCAGGACAAAACCCATTAAATTCCTTTACAAAAATAGTACAAGCAAAATGATGTGCAAAGACACAAAAATGAGAGAGAGAGAGAGAGAGAGAGAGAGAGAGAGAGAGAGAGAGAGAGAGAGAGAGAGAGAGCACAATGACACAGTGTCATTTCAGTTCTCCAGACCAAGCAGGGGACCCATGGAAGATACCAATCGCCCCGACCTTACATCATACACATCAAAACCTCAGCCTAAGACAAATGGTGAAAGTTTTTGACCTTTTAAACTACAAATGTTTGGGGAAAACCTTGAGATTTATGTTTTATGGCTATGGGTAGTGAATGCCTATAGTAAACTCAGAATCAATTAAAAGATGACTGTCTAGAAATCCAACCCTGTGTTGGATTTCAAAGGCCAATCTTAAAGATGATCAAGTCTGGATAATGATGCTTCTGAAAGCATTTGTCAGCTTTGAGCGCACGAGTCAGATCAAATGTGAATTTTATTAGCTTCTGCAAATCCAAGCGGAAGGGTGACTGGGGATACACAGAAAAGAAATACAGAGAAATGAAGAAATGGAGAGGGTGGAGGGAGAAAACAAACAATCCACAAAACCCATACATAGAAATACAGATGGAATATGTGAAAGGGTGATTTTATGCAATCATTTAAAGGAAAGGAAAAGCTGTCCCCAATGTCACAGAATGTAGAGGTGGGGGATAAGGACTTCGGGGTTAGGGAGTGGGGATTGTGGGAGTAAACAAGGACTGCTTGGGGGGGATGGGGACTGTGGGGGTGGTGGAATGAGGACTCTGGGGGGTAGCTCTCAGCCTCCTTAGCACAATTTAAAAGTTGACATGGCTTCTTCAGCGATAGGGACTGATTTGGTTCCTATAGGGGTGGGGAACCAAGGGCAATGGTAATGGCTGTCATGTTTGTGGAGTCTCTTGGACCACCCTGACCAACAATTCAAAAGTGGGCTTCATGGCTAGCATTAGACCATCTTTGGCCTTTGGAGGGAGCATTGTCAGCCAAGATGGGAAATCTCATTTCAACATAGTAATATGTTTATTTATATAAAACTTACATGTATTGTGGGTCTTTTATAAATGTTTCCAACATTCTTACTGTTATTTTTAACTTCAACCTCCTCCTTCATTTCCCTTCCCCCATTCCTAGTTAGAGTTTCCCCTCCTTGAGACCTGGGATGGAGAGGCCCCTGAGCTAGAAGTCATTTGACTGCGTCCTCCCTGAGAATTAGCTTTTGTGGTACCAGAAGGCACCATGAAAACTTCCAAAGGAGGGACACAATTAATAGCCCTACCTAGCTATGACTCCTATAACTATAACAATGACCAGCTGGCACTAGAAGCAGCAGCTCTCTAATTGGATTTCTAGACAGACTCAAGAAGAGGGAAACCATTCCTGGTGCTGGAAACTTAGCCAGCTATTCAGGGCTAGTGAAGTCATGGATCTTGGAGGAGAACCTTCAACCACCACCTATCTAAACCAGCACAATCCCTAACTACCTCCTAAATATTTGTCCTTATGTCCACAGATAAATGTAGTCCTACCCCTAATAAAGGAGACTTCTTGAAAGAGATGGAGACCACTGTCGAAAAACACAGCCAACAAAGAATGCAGAATTGTAGAACACAAGCCAATGGATTCATCTACAATACAACTTCCAATCCTAAGGTGCAGGATTATTGTGGAAGAGGGCAGAGAAACTGGGAGAGGCAGAGGATCAGAGGGTTTGCCGTGAGATTGTGTTTTCTAGTAATATCAGAAGCTAAACTAGTAAAATCTCAGCAACATGAATGACTGAACAAAAGCAACAGTGATTGATCGGCACGTCCAAATAGATGTGGAAAGACCGTAAAGCCTCAGCTACACAAAGAACCACAGACAACTAAGGAAAAGTGAGAATGGTCAGCCTGAGAATGTACACAGAAGAAGCAATGTTATATAGACTGAGCAGGTCATGTTAATGTATTTAGGGAAATGTATGATGTGTGTATTTATGTATGTGAGTAAGTATGTACGTATGTAACAACAATTAGTGGAAAAAGGCTATGAATTTGAAAGAGGTCAAGGAAGGAAATATGGAAGTGTTTGAAGGAAGGAAAGAGAAAGGGAAATTGTATAGTTATATCATAATCTCCAAAATTAAAGAAATAATAGTGGGGGGAAAGGCAGTTTCTACCCATAGTCAAGTGCTGTTCTCCACCTTGACCAGAGAAGCATCTCCCTGCAGTGGGTAACAGTTGATACAGAGACTATAACTCACCACAGCACTGAGCGTGAGTGACCATTGAGTGCTCGGTCCTAAATGGAACATGTATATCCACCTCCTGTGCAAAGTTGGAGATCACACAACAGAGGTGGAAATAACGAGGAACTGGAAGATAGGAGTGCTGTGTGACGCGGTGTCTACCAGACATGACTGGACACCTATGAGCTCAACAGGAGTGCTGTGTGACACGGTGTCTACAGGACAGGAAACGCATAAGCTCAGCAGCTGTGGTGGACAGCACAAGACCCGGATAATGTCAAGCCAGACACTGAAGCTCAGTGCATTACAAAAAAAAAAAATCAATACAAATGAAGGTGGGAGGGGGCATATAAAGTCATGATACCTTATGCACATGTATGAATTTATCAAATAGTAGTAAACATGACAGTATCAGTCAAATGTATATAATAAATCCATTGACACTAACTATAGGGATCATGCTTCAAACATGAAAGTGTGCACACACACTCATGCACATTCATATGTGCACCCTTATACATATACATGTGCACAGCATATTTTTCCCATTGTGACTTTGTAATAGAAAAATATGAAATTGACCTCAATATCTACCATAGACTGAATGAATGAATGAATGAATGAATGAATGAATGGAGCCACGACACGGTGGAATGGTCTGCACTGATGAAAAACATATTCTCCTTTAATGTGGACACTCTTTTTTTTTTCTTTTTTTCGGAGCTGGGGACCGAACCCAGGGCCTTGTGCTTGTTAGGCAAGCGCTCTACCACTGAGCTAAATCCCCAACCCCATGTGGACACTCCTTACCAAGATTATAACTCGACAGCTTGGGATGTGTCATTGCAAAGTCCTCTAGAAATCCCCCTTGGTGTTGTAGCTGGGTGAGCTGGGATAATATTCCAGAGCCCTGTGCCTGTGATCCTACAGTTAGTAGCAAAACAGGTGTCTTGCACAGGAGCCACCCACATAGCCCTGCTTATGCACTTATCAAGTTCACAGCTTTTCCATCCTGCCCCCATGAGATACAGAGGAAATGGTGTCATCTTTTAGTAAACCAGCGTGGGTTTCACTGGCCCTGGTGTGTGTGGCTCAAGACACCTAGAAATATGACCACTTGGATGGAACCATGTTAGAAAGCTTTTTTTGTTTGTATTTTAATGATTTAAGAAAAAATCCTTTGGGGAAGGAGATGGGTGGAGGCTAAAAACTAACGAACAAAAACTCCATGGGTTTTTCCAATAGTCTCTGTGAAAGACTGTCCTTGAGCCATGAATGAAAGTCACATTGCACCCGTGGCTTTGTTGCTGTGGATGAGGGATCTCTGAATGCTCTGGGCATTGGATCTGCACTCTTCATTACACCCTTGACCCTGTATCTGAAGACAACTGCAGAGCTCCCCGTGTTTGCAAATCATTTCTCCTATGGAGAACTGCCTTACCAATCTCAGAACCATCTGACTATGCATATTCCCTAACTGTTGCCGCTACTCGTACAGCTCCAATCCTCACTGTCTGCTGGCTCACCCCAGGTTCAGGCCATGATGGATCCTCCAGAACAGCAGCCCACTGAAACAGCAGCCATAAAAATGATCAGAGGCACACGGGAGCCAGAGGCCAGAGAAATGGCTGGTTTCTAGGGTGTGTGTGTGTGTGTGTGTGTGTGTGTGTGTGTGTGTGTGTGTGTGTGTGTGGTGAGCAGTGGTACAGAATCATTCTCTGCTCCTACCCCTACACTTTACAGACGGAAGGAAAAGACTTCGAGGAGGTAGCAGGTACTTTTTTAACCTCCTCATCAGGCGAAGCCCCTCAAGAGTGTTCTCTTCAGACAAGCAGCACCTAATTGTACCTGGAAACTCGTTTAAAAGTTCAAATTTCTTAGAAGCCCCAGAGAGCCTACAAGGGACTACAAAAGCATGAATTTAAAAACTTCCAGACCATGGCTATATTTTCTAATATGTAAGAGTCTCTAAGGTAGCTCGAGGCATCTTCGTCAAGTGGATTTTCTTGGTGCCAGTGAGGCCAGGCTGGTGCACCCAGCCCAGATTGCCAGGCAGGTGAGATTCGGACCTCGAGTCTTTAAGTCATCCATGATGGGTTAGCTGGAAGCCCAAGCTGGTCCTATTGTTGGGATACTATGACATCCAGTGCTGCATACCTAAAGCTCTTAGGCGGTCCCTGTGCACAGGTGTCACAGGCAGGCCTTGAACACAGGCCTCCCAGGCAGGCCCCAGGCACTGGTATTCCACACAGGCCTTTGTTAGTTCAGGAGCTGTGCTTTCTAAAAGGTTGGGTGTCTAGCAAAAGGCTGTTAGTTTCCTCCCCAAATAATCAAGTGGTAATAGCCCAGGAAGATTTTAACTTCCTACAGTGGATAAGAGTTCTTTGGAAGAGCAGAAGAGGAAAGAGAAATAACTCTGCCATTGTGATCTAGTTTGTGTAATCAAAAGTGCTGGGCACTTTCAAACCAAACAGTAAAATAAACCACTATTTTTTAAAAAGGAAAGAAAGTTCAATTTACAGTAGGCTGTTGGGCCCACTCAAAGAGGACGTAGCGAGGATACAACCCACTTCAAGTGTGCTGATAATTTTCTAGAATAGAGATATGGATATAAATGCACACATATACATACTACATACACACATACACACATACACACATATACACATATATGTATGTATTCCTTCACTTCTCTCATGGTCTTCTACCATGAAAGACATCTGGTTCTGTCACACCATGCTTCTCTTCAGTTTCCCTTGGGGCAAAGAACATTGCAGGTCACTCTCAGGGAAGTCAGCACCTTCCTCCAGGCCCTGAAGTCCAGCTAACAGAACACATACAAGGCAGGGACACATACAACATCAAGACAAGTGGCCTGCTCAGCCCCGCACATTCCACCTGTGCCCCAAATTGTCCCTCACAGCTGTAGATAGTTGGCTGTGCCCTCTCAGAGGGTGGTGACTTGCTCGCCCATTGCTCCAGCTGTCCAGAGGATCCTGGTCGTCCCTTGCTTGGATATGTGAGGTACCTACTTCCTGCTTCTGAAGCTCATTCAGCTTCCACCCCATTTGTTTCTCTGTTGCTGTGGTAGATCACTGAGCAAAAACAACTTAGAAGGGAGAGTTTATTGGGCTTACACTTCCACATCTCAGTCCTTCATTAAACCAGAAAGATGCTCTATGGCAAGAATTTGGGGGCAATGGGGAGAGCTCAAAAGGAACCCAGGGGAAGGAGCTGGAGTTCCCATGAGGGAACACTGCTTACGGCTTGTTCTATATGGCTTGCTTAGCTTGCTTTCTTGTAGAAGCCAGGACCACCTGTCCAGGGGTGGGACTGTCCACAGTGAACTGGGCTCTTCTTCCTCCTCATTAACTAATAAAGTGACTCCAAGACATGACTAAAGGCCAATCTGATGGAGACATTCCTCAGTTGAAACTCTCTCTTCCTAGGTGACTCTTGGTGAGTCAAACTGACAGAAACTATCCAGCACAAATATCCTACACCATAGGATACTGTCTTAAATAAAGAACAACCATTTGGAAGGAAGTTCCATCCATAAAGGAAAATGATCAATAAATAGAATCTCCAAGGTGACTCCAAAAGTCTAGCAGCCTTCTGGATCACTCAACAGATAGGCAAGCTGTACACAAAGTTTAACTGTATCCTTAAACTCTTTGCTCTTTCCCTGTGTAGGAAGACTGCTGTCGCGTACAACGCAGCCCTAGAATCTTCCCCAGGTAGTGAATTCCCTCCACTGATTTGAAGTTCATTGTTTCAGTGCTTTTCACTGACTGAAAAGACTGCAGTCAGTTTTCATTAAACACAGCCAACTCTAAGGATAGCCATCAGTGCCACAGGCATGGCTCTCATTCCTGAGCTTCTGGATACAACTATCCCAGTTCAACTATCCTACTGACCCTGCCCCCCATTGTCAATGATCTAAGACATACTTCCCACCCATAGGAACAAAGATCACACGTGCTGACTCGTACACTCTGAATTGTGTGAATAATGTTGTACATATTTATATACCTATCTCTATTTTGGCAAAATTATCAGTACACTTGAGATGGCTGTGTCCTCTTCTAAGTCCTCCTCAGGTGGGCCCACCAGCCAACTGTAGATCAGACTTTCTTTCTTTTTTGAAATATTATTTCTTTTGCAGGGTTTTGGTTTGAATGTGCCAAGCATTTTCTAATTACACAAAGTAGAGGTTTCTCCACTTTCCTCTCCTGCTCTTCCAAAGAACTACATTGGAGGAAGTCAAAATCTTCCTGTGTAATATTTCGTGGCAGATCCCCACACCGTTCAAACCATTCTCTGGCCAGAAGAAGATTTGGTGGAGGCTACCCTTAGAGTGGCAGCCAGCTCTCTTACCCCCCCTTCCCAGTGAAGAAATAAATCAGAATTGACACTTGGAGTGTGTGACACGTGTATGTATGCCTGTTGGTTTGTCCTTGTGTGGTCTTCCTCACTGTCATCCTAATGCAAAAAGACAAATGACTCCAAATTAGGGGTTCTGGCACTCTTGTGCTGTGTGGACATGCTTGGAATGTTCTTGTCACCACGACGCTCTAGTATAGACAGCCTACATCATTCTTTTCACACCCGTGTCCCTGGGCGGACACCCTTAGACTGTTCTTCTCACCCGTGAAGCCTTTGGTAAGGTTTTTTTTTTTTTTCAACTCTAAATCCTCGTGACAAGAGCCCCTTCTTAGAGAGGCCCACCATGAGCCTCAGCAAAGGATGTGCCCATGTCAACAGCTTCGGTTCAACCTGGGGGTTGATGGGTAGATGTTTATCTCAGGCACTGCTATATGTACTTTTTCTTGGCCCATTTATCTTGCAGAAAACCGAAAAGGATGTAAAAAGCATGTTTCTAAATAAGAGCTAGCAGAATGTCATCCCAACAGTAAGAATTCCTAACATTTTAGAGCAAGAGTTCTTTCTTATTTAAAGTTCTGAAAAGGTTAATGGGGAGTTGGGATTCATCAGGGTGTTGATTCAGTGAGAAATAGCATTGATTTTGTAAAACATTGAGACAAACACTAGAAACCATGCAGCCCCTTTGTCCTTTGCTGTTGATACACAGCTTGAGAGGTTTTTTGTTTGTTTCGGTGGTGGTGGTGGCGGCGGCGGCGGCGGCGGCGGCGGTGGTGGCGGCGGCGGCGGCGGCGGCGGCGGCGGCGGTGGGTGTGTTTAAACCAGAATCAAAGTTACTTCAACAGAAGCAGTTATAGGATTGGCGTTGGCATCGCTGCTGCTGATGATGAACAAAGGTGAGAATGAACATGTATGTACACACAAAACGTTCTGAGTTTCCTCTCAAGATTGTTACTAGAAATTTTTAGTTATTACAAAATTTTAAAAATTGTTGGTAAAATATTTTAAAGATCATAATTTCTAAACTTTAGGGATTGAGATGAGGCTTAGCAGTTAAGAGTGCTTGCTGCTCTTTCAGAAAACCAAAGTTCAGTTCTCAGCACAACCATACAGTACACAGCAACCTCCAGCATCTCCAGGGGATTTGACACCCTCTTCTGGCCTTGGTGGGAATACCTCCCTCCCTCCCTCCCTCCCTCCCTCCCTCCCTCCCTTCCTCCCTTCCTCCCGCCCTTCTCCCTCTCTCCTTCCCCTTTCCCTCTCTCCCTCACACCCCCCTCACACACACACACACCGTTACACAATATAACACATGTTTTAAAACTTCTTTACTCTGACACAAATGTGGATATATCAAGCAAGTTGGATACAACCAAATCCTAGATCTGTGTCAAGTCTGGATTCGAATTTTTTTTTAATTAAAGTAAGCTTTTTTATTCATGTACAATGGCCTCCCCCCAACCCCCGCCAGGGTTCAGGAGGTCAGCCTTGTTCATGGGCAAAATAAGGTGGGTCTTTTTATTGGTTATTTTATTTATTTACATTTCAAATGTTATCCCCCTTCCCTGTTTCCTCTCCACAAACTCCCTATCTCCTCCTCTCCCCCTCTATGAGGGTACTCTTCCACCCACCCACCCACTTCTGCCTCAGTGAGCTAGCATTCCCCTATCCTGGGTCATCAGGCTTCCACAGGACCAAGGGGCTCCCTTCCCAGGGATACCAGATCAGGCCATCCTCTGCTACATATCCAGCTGGGGCCATGGGTAGCCTCTGTGTACTCTTTGGTGGTTTAGTTCCTGGGAGCTTTCGGGGCCTGGTTGGTTGATATTATTGTTCTTCCTATGAGGTTGCAAATCCCTTTAGCTCCTACAGTTCTTGCCCTAACTTTCCATTGGGGTCCCCACACACTCAGTCCAATGTTTGGCTGTGTACCTCCACATCTGTATTAGTCCAATTCTTGCAGAGTCTCTCAGGAACAGTCATACCGGGCTCATGGCTGTAAGCACTTCTTGGCATCAGCAATAATGTTT
Source organism: Rattus norvegicus (assembly GCF_021556685.1). Taxonomy (NCBI): domain Eukaryota; kingdom Metazoa; phylum Chordata; class Mammalia; order Rodentia; family Muridae; genus Rattus; species Rattus norvegicus. Next base: position 61,328,364 of record NC_141550.1, read on the forward strand.
GTTGTTGGCAGATGGGATCGATCCCTAGGTGGGGCAGTCTCTGGATGGCCTTTGCTTCAGTTTCTGCTCCACTCTTTGTCCCTGCATTTCCGTTTGACAGGAGGAATTCTGGGTTAATATTTTTGAGATGGGTGGGTGGCCCCATCCCTCAACTGGGTGCCGTGCCTATCCACTACATATGGGCTCTACAGGTCCTATCTCCCTTTTGTTGGGTATTTCAACTAAAGTCCTCCCTGTTGGGTCCTGGCACCTGGGGCTTTCTAGTGACTACCACCAGTTCCTTATCTCCCACTGCCATAAAACTATTTTCAAATTCCTGACCCGCTATACTTCTCTCCCATCTCCTCCTATATCTGAACTGTCCCCCTTCCCTTCCCCCTCTTCTATCCCTCCCAGATCCCTCTCTCCATCTACTACCTAGAGATTATTCTTTTCCCCCTACTGAGTAGTACTGTGCATTCACACTTTAGTGTGATATTTATTCTTGAGTTTCATATGGTCTGTGAGTTGTATCATGGGTATTCTGAGCTTCTCTTTGGCTAATATCCACTTATCAGTGGGTGTATACCATGTATGTTTTTTGTGACTTGGTTACCTCACAAAATGGAATTTTTCAAGTTCCATCCATTTGCCTGAGAATTTCATGAAATCATTGTTTTTAATAGCTGAGTAGTATTCCATTGTGTAAATGTACCACATTTTCTGTATCTGTTCCTCTGTTGAAGGACATCTGGGTTCTTTCCAGCTTCTGGCTATTATAAATAAGGCTGCTATGAACATAGTGGAGCATGTGTCTTTGTTATATGTTGGAGCATCTTTTGGGTATATGCCTAAGAGAGGTATGGCTGGGTCCTCAGGTAGTGCAATGTCCACTTTTCTGAGGAACCTCCAGACTGATTTTCAGAGTGGTTGTACCAGTCTGCAATCCCACCAACAATGGAGGAGTGTTCCTCTTTCTCCACATCCTCATCAGCATCTGCTGTCACCTGAGTTTTTGATCTTAGCAATTTTGACTGGTGTGAGGTGGAATCTCAGGGTTGTTTTATTTGCATTTCCCAGATGACTAAGGAAGGATGTTGAACATTTCTTTTGGTACTTCTCAGCCATTCAATATTCTTCAGCTGAGAATTATTTGTTTAGCTCTGTACCCCATTTTTAATAGGGTTCTTTGGTTCTCTGGAGTCAAACATCTTGAGAATTTTGTATATTTTGATGTTATCCCACCATTGGATATAAAAGTGGTTTGGTAAAAATCTTTTCCTAATCTGTGCATTACAGTTTTGTCCTTTTGACAGTGTCCTTCTCCTTACAGAAGCTTTTCAGTTTTATGAGGTCCCATTTGTCAATTCTTTATCTTAGAACATAAGCCATTGGTGTTCTGTTCAGGAAAATTTCCTCTATGCCAAAGAGTTCAAGGCTCTTTCTCACTTCTAATAGTTTCAGTGTATCTGGTTTTTATGTAGAGGTCCTTGATCCACTTGTACAAGGAAATAAGAATGTGTCAATTTGCATTCTTCTACATGCTGACCTCCAGTTGAACCAGCAACATCTGTTGAAAATGCTATCTTTTTTCCACTGGATGGTTTTACCTCCTTTGTGAAAGATCAAGTGACTATAGGTGTGTTTTATTTCTGGTTCTTTCATGCTATCCCATTGCTATACCTGTCTGTCTCTGTATCAATATCATACGGGTTTCTTCACTTTTTAGTTAGATATTTTCTTTATTTAAGTTTCAAGTGTTATCCCCTTTCCCGGTTTCCCTTCCAGAAACCTCCATCCCATCCTCACTTCCCCTGCTTCTATGAGGGTGCTCCCCCACCCACCTACCCACTCCTGCCTCCCTGCCCTGACATTCCCCTACACTGGGGTATCAAACATTCCCAGGACCAAGGGCCTCTCTTCCCATTGATGTCCAAAAGGCCATCCTCTGCTATATATGCAGGTGGAGCCATGGGACCCTTCATGTGTACTCTTTGGTTGGTGGTTTAGTCCCTGGGAGCTCTGGGGTGGGGGTCTGGTTGGTTGATTTTGTTGTTCTTCCTATGGGGTTGCAAACCCCTTCAGCTCCTTCATTCCTTTCTCTAACTCCTCCATTGGGGACTCCATGCTCACTCTAATGGTTGGCTGGGAGCATCTGCCTCTGTATTTGTCAGACTCTGGCAGAGCCTCTCAGGAGACAGCTATATTAGGCACCTGTCATCCATCACTTCTTGGCATTAGCAACAGTGTCTGGATTTGGTGTCTGTATCTGAGATGGATCCCGAGGTGTGGCAGTCTCCGGATGGCCTTTCTTTCACTCTCTGCTTTATACTTTGCATTTCCTCCCTTGAGAATTTTGTTCCTCCTTCTAAGAAGGACTGAAGCATCCACACTTTGGCGCTCCTCCTTCCTAAGCTTCATGCGTTCTGTGAATTGTTTCTCGGGCATTTGGAGCATTTGGGCTAATATCCACTTACCAGAGACTGCATATTATGTGTGTCCTTTTGGGACTGGGTTACTTCACTCAGGATATTTTCTAATTTCATTCATTTGCCTAAGAATTTCATGAAGTTATTGTTTTTAATAGCTGAGTTACTCCATTGTATAAATGTACCACATTTTTTTGTATCCATTCCTCTGTCAAAGGACTTCTGGGTTCTTTACAACATGTGATTTTTATCACTATTGCTCTGTAGTATAGGTTGAGATCAAGGATGGTGACTCTCCCAGCAGTTCTTTTATTGTTGAGAATGGTTTTTGATACCCTATGTTTTTTGTTATTCCAGACAAATTTGAGAATTTCTCCTTCTATCTCTGTGATGAATTGAGTTGGAATTTTGATGGGGATTGCATTGAATCTGTAGATTACTTTCGGTAAAATGGTCATTTTCACTATATTAATCCTGCCAATCCATGAGCATGGGAGATCTTTCCATCTTCTGAAGCCTTCTTCAACTTCTTTCTTCAGAGCCTTGAAGTTCTTGTCTCACAGATCTTTCACTTGCTTGGTTAAAGTCACACCAAGATAGTTCATATTATTTGTGACTATTGTGAAGGGTGTTCTTTCCCTAATTTCTTTCTCAGCCTGTTTATCCTTTGCAAGAGGAAGGCTACTGATTTGTTTGAGTTAATTTTACATCCAGACACTTTGCTGAAGTTGTTTATCAGCTGTAGGAGTTCCCTCATGGATTTTTTTGGGGTCACTTATGTATAGTTTCATATCATCTGCAACTAGTGATATCTTGATTTCCTTCTTTCCAATTTGTATCAATTTGATCTCCTTTTGTTGCCTAATTGCTCTGGCTAGAACTTGAGGAAATATAGTGAATAGATAGGGAGAGAGTGGACAGCCTTTTCTCATCCCTGATTTTAGTGGGATTGCTTTAAGTTTTTCTCCATTTAGTTTAATGTTGGCTGTTGGCTTGCTGTATATTGCTTTTATTATATTTAGGTATGGAGCTTGAATTCCTATTCTCTCCAATACTTTCAATATGAATGGGTGTCGTATTTAGTTAAAGACTTTTTCAGCATCTAATGAGATGGTCCTGTGGTGCTTTTCTTTGAGTTTGTTTATATAGTGGTTATGTTGATGTATTTCTGTATATTAAACCATTCCTGCATCCCTGGTATGTAGCCTACTTAATCATGGTAAATGATCATTCTGATGTGTTATTGGATTCAGTTTGCAAGAATTTTATTGAATATTTTTGCATCAATATTTATGATGGAAATTGGTCTGAAGTTCTCTGTCATCGTTCGGTCTTTGTGTAGGTTAGGAATTAGTATAATGGTGGCTTTGTAGAGGGTATTAGTTAGTGTTCCTTTGGTTTCTATTTTATAGATACTTTGAGAAGTATTGGTATTAGGTCATCTTTGAAGGTCTGATAGAATTCTGAACTAAAACCATCTGGTCCTGGGGATTTTTTGGTTGGGAGACTTTTAATGATGGTTTCTATTTCTTTAGGGGTTATGGGATTGTTTAGATGGTTTATCTGATCCTGATTTAACTTTAGTACTTAGTATCTGTCTAGAAAATTGTCCGTTTCATCCAGATTTCCCAGTTTCGTTGAGTACAGGATTTTGTAGTAAGATCTGATAACTTTTTTAATTTCTTCAATTTCTGTTGTTATGTCTCCATTTTCATTCTGATTTTGTTGATTTGTACACAGTCTCTACGCTCTCTGGTTAGTCTGGTTAAGGGTTTATCTATCTTATTGATTTTCTCAAAGAACCAGCTTCTGGTTTTGTTGATTCTTTGTGTAGTCTTTTTGTTTCTACTTGGTTGATTTCAGTCCTGAGTTTGATTATTTCCTGCCATCTACTTACTCCTCTTGGGTGTATTTACTTCTTTTTGTTCTAGAGCTCTTAGGCTATGCTGTCAAGCTACTAGTGTATGCTCTCTCCGGTTTCTTTTTGGAGGCACTCAGACCTATGAATTATCCTCTTAGCACTGCTTTCATTGTGTACCATAAGTTTGGATATGTTGTGCCTTCATTTTCATTAATTTCTATAAAGTCTTTGATTTCTTTCTTTATTTCTTCCCTGACCAAGTTATCATTGAGTAGATAGTTGTTTAATTTTCATGTGTATGTGGGCTTCCTGTTGTTTTTGTTGTTTGAAGACCAGCCTTAGTCTGTGGTGATCTGATAGGATACATGGGACTATTTCAATCTTCTTTTATCTGTTGAGGCTTGTTTTGTGGCTGATTATATGGTCAATTTTGGAAAAGGTGCCATGAAGTGCTGAGAAGAAGGTATAATTTTTTTGTTTTAAGATGAAATGTTGTGCGGATATCTGTTAAGTCCATTTGGTTCATAACCTCTGTTAGTTTCACTGTGTCGTGTTTAGTTTCTGTTTCCCTGTTCTGTCCATTGGTGAGAGTGGGGTATTCAAGTCTCCCACTATTATTGTATGAGGTTCAATGTATGCTTTGAAATTCAGTAATATTTCTTTTACATGTGTGGGTGCCCTTGTATTTGGGACACAGATGTTCAGAACTGAGAGTTTGTCTTGGTAGATTTTTCCTTTGATGAATATGTAGTGTCCTTTCCCATCTTTTTTGAAAACTTTTATTTAAAAGCCTATTTTATTGGATATTTTATTGCTACTCCAGCTTGTTTCTTGCAATGTTTGTCTGCAAAATTTTTTTCTAACCTTTTACTTTGAGGTAATATCTGTCTTTGTCACTGAGATGTGTTTCCTGTATGCAGCAAAATGCTGGGTCCTGTTTTTGTATCTAGTCTTCTAGTCTATGTCTTTTTATTGAGGAATTGAATCCATTGATGTTGAGAGATATTAAGGAACAATGATTGTTGCTTTCCGTTATTTTTGTTGTTAGAGGTGGAATTGTGCTTCTGTGGTTCTCTTCTTTTGGGTTTGTTGTGAGAAGAATCGTTTCTTGTCTTTTCAAGGGTGTAGTTTCCTTCCCTGTGTTGGAGTTTTCCATCTATTATCCTCTGTAGGGCTGGATTGGTGGAAAAATACTGTTTTTTATTGGATATTTTTATTTACATTTCAAATGTTATTCCACTTCCAGGTTTCCCTTCCATAAGCCTCCTATCACATCCCACTCCTCTTCCACTATAAGGATGTGCCCCCTCCCCAACCATCCCTGATTCCTGCCTCCTCTCCCTGACATTCCCCTACACTGCGGGGTGGAGGGGAGGTCCAGCCTTGGCAGGATCAAGGGCTTTTCCTTCCATTGGTGCCCAACAAGGCCATCCTCTGCTACGTATGCAGTTGGAGCCATGAGTTTGTCCATGTGTGGTCTTTGGGTAGTGGTTTACTCCCTGGGAGCTCTGGTTGGTTGGTATTGTTGTTCTTATGGGGTTGCTAACCTTTCTCTAATTCCTCCAAAAGTGACCCTGTTCACAGTTCAAAGGTATGCTCCTAACATTCACCCCTGTATTTGTCGTGCTCTGGCTGAGCCTCTCAGGAAACAGCTATATCAGGCTCCTGTCAGCATGCATTTCTTGGCTTCATCAATATTACCGAGGTTTGATGGCTATATATATATAGGCTGGATGCCCAGGTGGGGCAGGCTCTTAATGGCCTTTCCTTCAGTCTCTGCTCCAAACTTTGTCTCCATATCTTCTCCTATGGATATTTTTGTTCCCCCTTTTAAGAAAGACTGATGCATCCACACTTTGGTCATCCTTCCTCTTGAACTTCATGTGGTCTGTGGGTACCTTGGGTAATTCGAGCTTTTTGGCTAATATCCACTTATCAGTGAATATATACCATGTGTATTTTTTGTCATTGGATTACCTCACTCAAGATGATATTTTCTAGTTCCATTCATTTCCCTATGAATTTCATGAAGTGATTGTTTTAGGTAGCGGAGTAGTTCTCCATTGTGTAAATGTACTACACTTTCTATATCCATTCCTCTACTGAAGGGCATCTGGGTATATAAATAAGACTGCTATGAACATAGTGGAGCATGTGTCTCTGTTGTATGTTGGAGCATCATTTGTATATATGTCCAGGAGAGGTATAGCTGGGTCTTTGGGTAGTGTGATATCCGGTTTTCTGAGGAACCTCCAGACTGATTTCCAGAGTGGTTGTACCAGCTTGTAATCCCACCAACAATGGAGGAGTGTTGCCTTTTCTCCACGTCCTTGCCAGCATCTGCCGTCACCTGAGTTTTTTTATCTTAGCCATTCTGACTAGTATGAGGTAGAATCTCAGGGATGTTTTAATTTGCATTTCTCTGATGATTAAGGATGTTGAACATTTCTTTGGAACTTCTCATACATTCAATATTCTTTAGCTGAGAATTATTTGTTTAGCTCTGTTCCCCTTTCTTAAATAGGGTTATTGGCCTCATTGGAGTCTAACTTCTTGAGTTCTTTGTATATATTGGATATTAGCCCTCTATCAGATGTAGGATTGGTCAAGATCTTTTCCCAATAAGTTGGTTGCTGTTTTGTCCTAATGACACTGTCCTTTGCCTTACAGAAGCTTTGTAGTTTTATGAGGTCCCTTTTGTCAAATATTGATCTTAGAGCATAAGCCATCGGAGTTTTGTTCAGGAAAATTTCCCCAGTGCCTATGTGTTTGAGGCTCTTCCCTATTTCCTCTTCTAATAGTTTCAGTGTATCTGGTTTTATGTGGAGGTTCTTGATCCACTTGGACTTAAGCTTTGTACAGGGCTGTAAGAATGGATCGATTGCATTCTTCTAAATGCTGACCTCCAGTTGAACCAACACCATTCCTTGAAAATGCTATCTTTTCTCCATTGGATGGTTTTAGCTCCTTTGTCAAAGATCAAGTGACCATAGGTGTGTGGGTTCATTTCTGGGTCTTCAATCATATTCCACTGATCTATCTGCCTGTCTCTGTACCAATACCATGCAGTTTTTATCACTATTGCTCTGTAATACTGCTTGAGTTCAGGAATGGTGATTCCCCCAGAAGTTCTTTTATTGTTGAGGATAGTTTTTGCTATCCTGGGTTTTTTTTGTTATCCCAAATGAATTTGAAAATAGCTGTTTCTAACTCTTTTGACTTGGAATTGTGATGGGGATGCATTGAATCTGTAGAGTGATTTCGGCCAAATGGCCATTTTTACTATATTAGTACTGCCAATCCATGAGCATGGGAGATCGTTCCATCTTCTGAGATCTTCTTCAATTTCTTTCTTCAGAGACTTGAAGTGCTTGTCATACAGCTCTTTCACTTGCTTGGTTAGAGTCACACTGAGTTATTTTATGTTATTTGTGACTATTGTGAAGGGTGTCATTTCCCTAATTTCTTTCTCAACCTTTTTATCCTTTGAGTAGGGGAAGGCTACTGATTTGTTTGAGTTAATTTTATACCCAGCCACTTTGGTGAAATTGTTTATCAGGCTTAGTCGTTCTCTGGTGGAACTTTTGGAGTCACTTAAGTATACTATCATATTATCTGCATATATGATGTTTTTACTTCTTCCTTTCCAATTCATATCCCTTTGACCTCCTTTTGTTTTCTGATTGCTCCAGCCAGGACTTTGAGTACTATATTGAGTAGATAAGGAGAGAGTGGACAGTCCCTGATTTTAGTGGGATTGCTTCAAGATTCTCTCCCTTTAGTTTGATGTTGGCTACTGGTTTGCTGTATATTGTTTTTACTATGTTTAGGTACGGGCCATATATTCCTGATCGTTCCAAGACTTTTTAACATGAAGGGGTGGTGAATTTTGTCAAATACTTTCTCAGCATCTAATGAGATGATCATGTGATTTTTTTCTTTGATATATATATATATATATGTACATATATATATATATATTGGATTACATTGACAGATTTCTGTATATTGAACCATCCCTGCATCCCTGGGATGAAGCCTACTTCATCATGTTGGATGATCGTTTGATGTTCTCTTTGATTTGCTTTGAGAGTATGTTACTGAGTATTTTTGCGTCACTATTCATAAGGGAAATTGTTCTGAAGTTCCCTTTCTTTTCTTTTTTTATTAACTTGAGTATTTCTTATATACATTTCGAGTGTTATTCCCTTTCCCGGTTTCCGGGCAAACATACCCCTCCCCCTCCCCTTCCTTATGGGTGTTCCCCTCCCAACCCTCCCCCCATTGCCGCCCTCCCCCCAACAGTCTAGTTCACTGGGGGTTCAGTCTTAGCAGGACCCAGGGCTTCCCCTTCCACTGGTGTTCTTACTAGGATATTCATTGCTACCTATGAGGTCAGAGTCCAGGGTCAGTCCATGTATAGTCTTTAGGTAGTGGCTTAGTCCCTGGAAGCTCTGTGAAGTTCCCTTTCTTTGTTGAGTCTTTGTGTGGTTTAAGTGTAAGTATAATTGTGGCTTCATAGAAGGAAATTGTTTTTATTTTGTGGAATAGTTTGGATAGTATTGGTATGATGTTTTCTGATAGAATTCTGCACTACATCCATCTGGCACTGGGCTTTTTTTGTGTTAGGAGACTTTTAATAACTGCTTCTATTTCTTTAGGGGTTATGGGACTGTTTAGATGGTTTATCTGATCCTGATTTAACTTTGGTACCTGGTATCCGTCTAGAAAATTGTCCATTTCATCCAGATTTTTCAGTTTTGTTGAATAAAGGCTTTTGTAGTAAGATCTGATGTTTTTTAAAATTTCCTCAGATTCTGTTGTTATTTCTCCCTTTTCACTTATGATTCTGTTAATTTGGATACCTTCTCTGTGCACTCTGGTTAGTCTGGCTAAGAGTTAATCTATCTTGTTGATTTTCTCAAAGAGCCAGCTCCTGGTTTTGTTGATTCCTTGTATAGTTCTTTTTGTTTTTACTTGGTTGATTCCAACCCTGAATTTGATTATTTCCTGCTGTCTACTCCTCTTGGGTATATTTGCTTCTTTTTGTTCTAGAGCTTTTAGGTATGCTGTCAAGCTGCTAATGTATGCTCTCTCCTGTTTTGTTTTGTTTTTGTTGTTGCTGTTGTTTGTTTATTTGTTTTTTGTTTTTTGTTTTTGTTTTTGTTTTTGTTTTTTGGAGGCATTCAGAGGTATGAGTTTTCCTCTTACCATTGCTTTCATTGTGTTCCATAAGTTCCGGTATGTTGTGCCTTTATTTTCATTAAATTCTAAAATGTCTTTAATTTCTTTATTTCTTCCTTGACCAAGTTATCAGTGAATAGAGCATTGTTCAGCTTTCATGTGTATGTTGGCTCTCTGTCCTTTTTGGTGGTATTGAAGACCAGCCTTCGTCTGTGGTGATCTAATAGGGATTATTGTATGGGATTATTTCAATCTTCTTTTATCTGTTGAGGCCTGTTTTATGACTGATTATATGATCAGTTTTGGAGAAGGTACCATGAAGTGCTCAGAATAAGGTATATTCTTTGTTTTAGGATTAAATGTTCTATAAATATTTGTTAAATCTATTTGATTAATAACTTCTGTTAGTTTCTCTGTTTAGTTTCTGTTTCCATGATCTATCTGTCCATTGATGACAACAGGGTGTTGAAACCTCCCACTGTTGTTGTGTAAGGTGTAATGTGTTGTTTGAGCTTTATTAAGATTTATATTATGAATGTAGGTGCCCTTTCATTTCGAGCATAGATATTCAGGATTGAGAGTTGATCTTGGTGGATTTTTCCTTTGATGAATACAAAGTGTCCTTCCTTATCTTTTTTGATAACTTTTGGCTGAAAGTTGGTTTTATTTGATATTAGAATGGCTACTCCAGCTTGTTTATTGGGACTATTGGCTTGAAAGTTGTTTTCCAGCCTTTTACTCTGAGGTAGTGTCTGTCTTTGTCACTGAAGTGTGCTTCCTGTATGCAGCAAAATACTGGGTCCTCTTTATCTATCTAGTCTGTTAGTCTATGTCTTTTCATTGGGGAACTGAGTCCATTGATGTTAAGTGATGTTAAGGAATACTGATTGTTGTTTCCTGTTATTTTTGTTGTTAGAGATGGAATTATGTTTGTGTGTTTCTCTTTTTTGGTTTTGTTGCAAGATTAGTTTCTTGCTTTTTCTAGGGTTTAGTTTCCCTCCTTGTGTTGGAGTTTTCCATCTACTTTCCTTTGTCAGACTGGGTTTGTAGAAAGATATTGTATAAATTTGATTTTGTCATGGAATATCTTGGTTTCTGCATCTATGTTAATTGAGAGTTTTGCTGGATCTAGTACCCTGGGCTGGCATTTGTGTTCTTTTAGTGTTGGTATGACATCTGCCCCGGATCTTCTGGTTTTAGTAGTCTCTGGTGAGAAGTCTGGTGTAATTCTGACTGGTCTGCCTTTATATTTTACTTGACATTTTTCTTTTACTGCTTTTAACACTCTTTCTTTGTTTTGTGCATTTGGTGTTTTGACTATTTTGTGATGGGAGTAATTTCTTTTCTGGTCTGATCTATTTGGAAATATGCACACTTGTATGATTATGGGCATCTCTTTCTTTAGGGTAGGGGAGTTTTCTTCTATAATTTTGTTGATGATCTTACTGGCCCTTTAGGTTGGGCATCTTCACTCTCTTCTATTCCTATTATCCTTAGGTTTGTGTCCTGATTTCCTGGATGTTTTGGGTTAGGAGCTTTTTGCATTTTACATTATCTTTGACAGTTGTGTTGATGTTTTCTATGGTATCTTCTGCCCCTGAGATTCTCTCTCCTATCTCTTGTATTCTGTTGGTGATGTTTGTGTCTTTGATTCCTGATCTCTTTCTACCTTCAGGGTTGTCTCCCTTTGTGCTTTCTTTATTGTTTCTATTTCCATTTTTAAATACTGGATGGTTTTGTTCAATTCCTTTATCTGTTTGATTGCGTTTTCCTGTAATTCTTTAAGGGATTTTTGTATTTCTTCTTAAGGGCTTCTACTTGTTTACTTGTGTTGTCCTGCATTTCTTTAAGGGAGTCATTTATGTCCTTCTTCAAGTTCTCTATCATCATGAGATATGATTTTAAATCCAAATCTTGCCTCTCCAGTGTGTTGGGATATCCAGTATTTGCTTTGGTGGGAGAACTGGGCTCTGGTGATGCAAAGTAGTCTTGGTTTCTGTTGTTTAGATTCCTGCACTTGCCTCTCACCATCAGATATTTCTCTGGTGTTGTCTTGTCTTGCTGTCTCTGACAGTGGCTTGACCCTCCTGTACACCTGTGTGTCAGCATTCCTGTAGACCTGTTTTCTTTCAGCCATATCTGCTGCTGGGTTTTTGTGTCCTGAAGCCTCATGGTGGGTCGCTTGAAGCAAAATATTTAGTCTTACTTCTGCTCTCGGGTGTGTCAGCACCCCAGGAGACTGGCTTTCAGCTCTATGTGCTGGCAGAAACCAGAAGGGTCCTATCCCTGACTGGTACTAGGTTCCCATATCTAGAGGGCACTAGGCAGGTTCCTCTTAAGACAGGAGTGTGAGCAGAAGTGGAGGTCTCCCCTGAGCTCTCAGGATTGTCTGTACTTCTGAAAGTCCAGCTCTCTCCCTATGGGATTTGGGTATAGAAGTCTGTGGGAGCTGTTCAGCTCCAGGATAGGCAGAAACTGGAAGTCTCCTGTCCCAGATGACTTCTGCTTTTGTGTGTCCTAAGGCCACCAGGTCAGTCACTTGGAACAGAAGAGTTGGTCTTACCTCTGCTCTCAGGTGTGTCAGAGCTCTAGGCAACTGGCTTTTGACTCTCAGCGCACGCAGAAACTGGAGAAAAAATATTGTTTAAATTTGGTTTTGTCATGGAATATCTTGGTTTTTCCCTCTATGATAATTGAGAATTTTGCTGGATATGATAGCCTGGGCTGGCATTTTTGTTTTCTTAGTGTCTGTATGACATCTGTCCAAGATCTTCTGGTTTTTACAGTCTCTGTTCGGAATTCTGGTGTAATTTGGATGTCGTCTCTATTTATATGTTACTTGACCTTTTTCCCTTACTGCTTTCAATATTCTTTCCTTGTTCTGTGCATTTTGTGTTTTAATTATTATGTTATGGGAAAACTTTCTTTTCTGGTTCCATCTGTTTGGTGTTCTGTAGGCTTCTTGTGTGTTTATGGGCATCTTTTTCTTTAGGTTAGGGAATTTTTCTTCTATAATTTTGTTGAAGATGTTTGCTGACCCTTTGAGTTGGGAATTTTCACTCTCTTCTATACCTATTATTCTTGGTTTGGTCTTTTCATCTTGTGTTGGATTTCTTGAATGTTTTGAGTTAGAAGCTTTTTGCTTTTTGTATTTTCTTTGATTGTTAAGTCAATACCTTCTAAGGTATCTTCTATGCCTGAGATTCTCTCTTCTATCTCTTTATTCTGTTGGTGATGCTTGCATTTGCAACTCCTGATCTCTTTCCTAGGTTTTCAATCTTCAGGGTTGTCTTTCTTTCTGTTTTCTTTAATGTTTCTATTTCCATTTTTAGATCCTGAACAATTTTGTTCTTTTTCCTATTTGATTGTGTTTTCCTGTATTTGTTTTAGAGATTTATGTGTTTCCTCTTTTAGGGCTTCTACTTGTTTACCTGTGTTCTCCTGTATTTCTTTATGTGAGTTATTTATATCCCTCTTAAATTCCTCTATCATATTCATGAGATGGGATTTTAGATCTGAATCTTTTCAAGTGTGTTAGGGTACCAGGCCATGGTGTGGTGTGAGAACTGTGTTCTGGTGTTGTCAAGTAATATTGGTTTCTGCTGCTTATGTTCTTGGGCTTTCCTCTCACCATCTGGTTATTTCTAGTGCTGTCTTTGACTGGAGTCTGTTTCTCCTGTGATCCTGGTTATCCTCCTAGTTCAGCTGTCTCTGTGATCCTGTCATTCTGGGATCCTGTGATCCTGAGATCCTGTTGTGTCAGAGTTCCTGGGAGTCAAGTTTTCTCTGGGTGTTGCAGGAATGGGTGGGGAGCCAGAGCCCTGGGTCTGTATCCAGGACAGATGCAAGCTGAATGGAACCTATGCCTCTGGATGGGCAGGGGTTCATGTTTCCCTGGTTCCTGTGGGGGTCCCAGTTACGCTGGGTGTTTGGAAAGATGTTGTGGTCTTGAGTGTGTGAGAAATCCAGTGATCATAGGTGTGTCCAATCTTCTGGAAGTTGAGCTTCCTCTGTGATCCTGGGTGTGTCAGAGCACTTGTCATCCTGGGTGTGCAAAAACTGTGCTCCTGCACATTTCAGAGCACCTGGGAGTCGAGCCCCATCTGGGTGTTACAGGAGTGGGTGCAGAGCCAGCACCTCAGGTCTGCTCTGGGTGCAGGTTCAAACCAGAAGTAACCTATGCCACTGGCTGGTCAGGGGTTTCTGTGTCCCTGGATGCCGGGATCCCAATTACTCCAGGTGTTGGGGCAGATGTTGTGACCTCACCTGTGACCTGGGCCTGTTAGAGCACTTGGGAGTCAAGTTCTCTGAGTATTGTAGGAGTGGGTTCAGAGCCAGTGCCCCAGGTCTGCTCCAGGTGAAGTTTCCTGGATTAGAGACTTTTGAGGGATAGTTTAAACACCAGCTCTAAACTTGTTCCACATTTATCTCCACATGAAACAGCTGCTGTGAAGAAGTCAGTGATGAGCCCTACTGCTTAGGCCAGATGCTGAGGTGTTGTGAGTTTTCAAATCATAAACTAGTATATCACTGAGTCTCCTGACAAGGTCTCACCCCCCCGCCCCTTTTATTAAAGTCATATCACTGTTCTGGTTGCTTTACCATCTCTCACAGTTATCCATGACCTAGGAGCAAAACCCAGGCATGGCCATAGCCTACATTATAACCATGATCTGTCGTGGCTTTCTTTCCAGCCTTCTCTGCTGCCTCACCCCACACCCACTCACCTTGGATCCCAGTGAGCTTCTTTTACAGCCTCACTGGTTTGTTCCTTAGCAAATATTCTTTTCTTCAATGTCTCACTGCTGGCCTCTTTGCTTGTGAAGCTTGAGCTTCAGGTGGGTACTCCTATCTCTGCCATGCATCGCTCTTCAAGGGAAGCTTCTCTGAAAACACCCTTATGGTTTCCTACCATCTCTCCCACCTCCGGGCTGTACTCAGAAACATGTCACCTGTTTTTACTTTCCTCACAGGACTTAGCAGTGTCTAATGTTGTCTAGACCTTTTCATTTTTGGTAGGAAATTTCTTCCCCTCAGCTCCTTCCTGCACCCAAAATTTAAATACCAGGACAGCAGAAAGCCCTTTCTATCTTCTGCACAGCACCCTACTATGTGGGGAGCTTGTTTGTTACACAGCAGCCTACTGTGTGCATAACCTGTTACACAGAAGCAGCACAGCTGTGCTAACATTTCATAGAGACAAGAGGGACCACTAAAAGTTTTGAAAGCTGTGTACTATGATTGGCTGGCTCTGTGGGGGGAGGAGGGAATTTTTTTTTTATCTAGCAAATAGACAAAAGGAAGGGACGAGGGGCAAAGCATGTCTTCCACGAACAGGAACCCATGACTACTTCCTGTGGCAGTGCATTAGTTAAACCACTTTGGCTCCCAGGATGTTGCTCCTCCAGCCAGAGCCCTCTGGATTCACAAATGAAAGAGACACATACAAGCTAATTTTGATATGCCTTGACTAGCTCAATGATTGGGCATTTCTAATCCTTCCCTCAGCTAAATAAACAAACAAACAAAAAACAAAGCAAAACAACAACAACAAAAACAATAACAAAGAAACTCCCTCCAACAGTCCTGAGTTAAAATCTTTTAAAATCTATATTTCATCTCTGCTACGCCAGGCTTAACCAGGGAAATGGCCTTTAAGGCCACTTTCCTTGATTCTTACATGCAGGTGGGCCTTTAAGTTTCTTCTTGGAGTCAGAGAATGTGCCTTAGGGAAATAAATGTTCAGAGCACAGGCTTCAACTCAAGTGGAGAGTTTTAGTGGTGGCCATCAGTGACTTCTGAGGTCAGTGCAAGGAGCTCAGGAGGATACTGCTGACTTTCTAGGAGGCAGAGCCACTCTAGTGTCTGCTGTTGGACTTCTTATATTCTGGAGAATTACGTTTTCTCCTAAGGGCAAAATGTGTGTGGATTTTGCCTCTTACATTTTATTTGCTTTGGAAGTTGCACTTGTTCACCTACCAGTGTTCACGGAATCCTGTGTATGGGATGCTTTTTCTATAATAAAGTATTTTTATTTGTGAAAAAAGTTTCATCTTTTTCCTTCCCTGTCATGGTGATTCTCTGTCTCTCCTCTCTCTACCAGCCCCTTGCCCATGCAGTCTAAAAGTCATGCCTCCTTCTTTCTGCCCAGCCATTGGCTGTATGGAAATTCTTTATTATCAATTAAAGCCACCTGGGGGCAGGGACCCTCGGGTCTGGAAGAGTGGCTTTTTGGGAGCCAAAATAAGCCAATGCATTAGAACCAATCCCCAACAACTTCCCCAAGCAGGTCTTATCACTTCAAGTCCCCAACTCCCAAAATAGCACACACAGACATCAACACACAGCATAGGAATACACAGACCTTGCAACCATTAACTTTATCAGCTTCACAGAAGCTAGAGTCACCCGAGAGATGGGCCCCTGGGCAATCTGAAGGAAATTACCTTGATTGTTGCTAATTGAAGGAGTAGGACATGCCCATTGTGGCATGTGTACCGTTTCCTGGGTGGGATTTTGTGCTGTATATGCATAGAGAAAGGGAATTGACCAGTAGATAAATTCTTCACTCTTTGCTTCTTGACCGTGCGTGTAGCTAGCTGCTTCAAGGTCCTGCTGCCTTGACTTCTCCCCATAATGGACTCTACCGTTTAACTGTGGGAAGAAAACACACTTTATCCTTTAACTTGCTTTTGATAAGGTTATTTGATTTCATCAACAGAAGAAACCAAGACAAACCTTAGCCCAGGGAATGTGAATGAAAGGTGAAAGAAAGGGTGAATGCATGAAGGAGTGAATGAGCCAGACACTGCCCTGGGGACTGAAAATGACAGTGAGCAGATGTTGACCTCGCTCGCCTAAACTGACACCCACCTACCTTTGAAAGGTAAAAGTTTTAAAGTTGCCCCCCTAGACACAAAGTTTAGAGCAGAAAAAAAAAAACCAAACAGGTTAGGCCCCAGAATTGTATGTTCCAAAAAGCCTCTCCTAGGGCTATAGAATGGGTAACTACATTGGCCAGCTCAACAGCTTTCTCCCAGAAACTAGCTGACCATAAATCTGAGAGAACAATCTTGAGAAGCAGGAAACAACTTCTCCTAGGAACTAGCAGACCATGAAGTTAAACAATCTGAGAAGTAAGAGACAGCTTCTCCTAGGAAACAATCTTGGGGGACAGAGAGTTCTTCCTTGTGATTTTTCACTGTTATTCTATGACACCATCCCTGCCCCCTCGGGTTGTGGTTTCTCCCTTTAAATACCTCTTCTCCCAGCCTCTCGGGGTCGAACTCCACTGCCCCTGCGTGGGATACGAGTCTCGACCCCAGTGCACTGGTTGCTATCGATAAACCTCATGTAATTACAATAAGGACGGTCTTGTGTGAGTTCTTGGGGGGTTGCATCATCCCGAGACTTGAGTGAGGGTCTCCCCACTCCGGGGGTCTTTCACTTTCGTGTACTTTGCAATTCAGTGGAGGAAGAAAGTAGGGCCCATACCACAGACTGTTAGAAGACCTCTGGGTGTGTGGTCTATGGATGGAGCTATAGAGGCTGTGAAGTTACAAGATCGGTGCTTACTCCTCCAGTGTTCAAAGTCTGGGGTCTTAGGACAACTTCTTGAAAGAAAGTTGGTATTGACTTGAAAAACACAAATTTTGGCATTCATACACCCCCCCCACACACACACACACGTAAAGGTCAAGCTTATAGGCACAATTGACCCAGTTAAAGCCTTGTACTATGTGCATGAGTGAGCTTGGGTCTTCGGGAGAGAAAATCTTCTAGGAGGAAAATTCTTCCCAAGGATATCTGGCGAACCACATTTGGTTCTTGCTTTAAATAAAAATTTAAAATGAAGGAAAAATAAGAGAGTTGTAGAAATGGTCCTTTCAGAAGGGTGGATAGAGGTTAGGAATTCTTTTCTGGAAATTTCTCTTTAACCCTTGACTTAGCATTTAGTAAAGTATATAAGGTCCTGAAAACAACTCAGGATTTATGTAATTAAGAGGGAAATTTACTTATTTTCTTTCTCTTCCAGGTTCTCTAGTCCAAAAGAAGCAGGATTCCCGGTGAGGAAGCAGACCTTCCTTTCTACAGAAGCCAACTCATTTAGCAATGGCATCTTAAATCAAGATGAAGTCACAGGGCTGGGGTTATCCCTCCACTCTCTGTTGTGGGAAATTTATAACATACTATAAATCTGGAGTTTTAAATGGGTTTTAAAGTTTCTCCTGATGCTCTCCCACACGCTACTTGTTAGAGAATGTTAGCATGTTTTAGCTTTTGCTTGTTAAACTTATTTCCGTGGCTCAAGGTCAAATGGCATTGTTTTGGATTTTGTGTTATGGAAATGCCACTGGGCTTCCTTGTTTTTATAGGGAAAGGCGCCTTTCACTGAGGGCAGAGAACCTGACTTCTAATGGGTCTACTCAGAAGCAAGTTCTCCAGGGGCTCAAAGCCGCTGGAGAAGATGTGAAACCACGCTGTGCAGTTTCCCCTGATGCTTCCAGCCCAGAGCCAGACTGTTTCTCACAGAGTTGTGTTAGCACAGGAGCAAGGGAGAAGGTCAAGTGTGGCATTCCTTCCAACAGAGGCAAAGCAGAGGCTCTGCTCTGCCTGGGGATTATGCAAGGGATTGAGCTGTCTGGAGGTCATCGATGGTAATCAGAAGGGAAATTTGAATGGAACCGGCTGCTTCCACTTAGGGAGGCTCCTGTAGAAGATTATTTACAAGCCACACAGTCCAGTTCTGGTTGAGCTCAGCTTTGCAGAGTTGGAGCGAAACTGTAAAATAAGCTGAATCCAGCCGTCCAACCTCTTGAAAGGGAGAGCAAAGAGGGAAGAGGAGAGGGAGGAGAGGGGGCTGCATTCCAAAACTCTTTGTCTCTGTCCCCTTGGCACTCATCTCTTCTGCAATTGGCCAAAATGGTAGCCACGTCTGCTGTTGTAGAACGAAAGCCCTGACTTAGGCAGCCATTTTCTCTTGGATCACGATGTCCAGCGTCACATTCTATTAGCTGAGCAACACATGGAGAATAATAACCATAAGCCCAGAAATGTGCAGAGGAATTTTCTCCAGCTTTCTTAACGAGCTTTGCAAAGCTCTTCTGTCAAGGAGACTGGGGGAATGTGTAATTTCAAACACATTTTTAATAGTTTCTCTTGGCTCTTTCTGAAGAGGAGGGAGGTATGCTGACATGGCTGGAGGAGAGGCAACAACTTTACAAGAGAAATGTTAAACCATTCCCCCAGGTGCTGGTAGCACTTGGAGATGGGAGAGCTGCCTGGGAAACCGTGGTTCCCAGCAGAGAAGAGCCCTGGGTGATATGTGTGACTCTAGTCAACAGGCTGGGGCATGTGGTTGGTATAAGGAGGACAGGCAGCGTCAGTACCCATTGGCCACCTCCTTCTCAGTGCCATCCTCTTTACCTAGAACCTTCCTGCCTTATAACCAAGAAAGATTTGGGAAGAAGAAAAGAGGAAGCAGGTGCTAGGCCACTGGTGTTTTTGGTGTGGACCCGAGTCCCAGGGTGGCTGCTGACACTTCGAGGCTTTTGTGTCCCAGGGCAAAGAATTGGACCAGAGACAGACACTGAATAGAAATAGAAATAGAGGGGCTGGGGATTTAGCTCAGTGGTAGAGCGCTTACTTAGGAAGCGCAAGGCCCTGGGTTCGGTCCCCAGCTCCGAAAAAAAGAACCAAAAAAAAAAAAAAAAGAAATAGAAATAGAAATAGAAATAGAAATAGAAATAGAAATAGAAATAGAGACACTTTATTAAGAATGAGAAAGTGCTCCAGAGAATGGAGTGGGCTAGTGAGTTGGGAAAAGAGTGTACTCCAAAAAAACCCGGGGCCTGAGGGCTCTTGGCTATTTATAAGTTTGCTTACACTGCAACAGTCATTCCTACGTGTGTGTGTGTGTGTGTGTGTGTGTGTGTGTGTGTGTGTGTGTGAGATCTTGAGCATGTTCAGTTTGATGCTTATAGCCCACATAAGAAAGGACTCCTAGTCTTCCTCTGCCAAGTAGCTCTTTTCTTTACATTTATTTCTCCATTTCATCCCCTGGCTCCAGACCCATCCTCTGGCCCCAGACCCATCCTCTGGCTCCAGGCCTTACTCCCTGGCCCTAGGCTCCGTCCCCTGCCCCTAAGCCCCATCTCCAGATGGGCCCCTATTCTCTGGCTTATAGTTAGGTATACATACACCTGTTAGAAAGCCTGACACTATACTGACCATAGCAGCTGACATTCTGGGTATCTCGACAGAGACCAGCAAGGAAGAGGTGTATGACTTCTGGGTTACTCTTGTTCAACAACCTCAGCAAACACTTGTCCCAAAAGACATGAGGAACTGATATGAGGAACTTACGTAAAAGCTCACCCTTCAAACAAAACCTTATTTGGCCTCTCTATCATCCACCAGTTATTTATAAGTCCTGGATCATATTTTTCTTAATTAAAAGTTAGATTCACAGTAAGGCAGTCCAATGGAGTTTTTTAAACTGGAATCATTTTTGAAAGATTCTTCCACCGTGTGATAGCCAAAACCGTACCATTTTGCAAAGCTCTGCCATTTTGATAAAACAGTGACAATGAAGTGATTTGGTTTCCAGTGCTAAAGTGACTGGGTTTCCTATATTCTTGTTCTCCCCACTCCCAGAAGTGCCTCCATGTTTATGGCCTACCTGAGACATTTCTTCACTCACTACTCACCTTATTCTCTAGCGACCCCTAGCGACCAGACCCCCAAAGACTCCACTGTGCCATTCTTCCCTAAGTCTGTGCCAGGCTGTAAGTGTCCCTGACTCTTACACCAGCACCCTCTCTGCAGGCCTTTCCCAGGGTAAAGCCTGTGCCGTCGCTCGGAAGCCCTTGGCTGTCTTTCCTTCCATCTGAGTTTACACTGCTCAGTGTAATCATTTAGGCTTATTTCAATGAATCAAATGAAGCGATTTTGATTTTCGAATTAGTGCATGGCATCTTTATTGGGAAAAAGTTAAATTTTTTTCTTCAAACACTGATCGCAGAGATGTTAGTACCATGTATTTGTAAGGAGAGCAGAACAGAGACCTTTGAGGCAGGGGTTACAAAAGGCATGGCTCCTCCATCTCCATGGAGCCCTACGGGTGAACCCCGGGTTATTTCTGCTACATCCTGTGGCCCATTCAACATGCCTCCTTGAGGTCAGCTCTGCTACAAGGATCGGCTGCCGCGGCCATGAGCACCCCTCCATGCCAGCATTTCCAGCGTGGGTGAGCGAGTTTCTTCACTCTCAACCTTTAGCCTCCTCACAGCAAGAGAGGAATCCTTGGGAAGGAAAAAAAAATTAAATAGACTCTGGCTTCCAGACAAGCAAGCTAATGGTGGCGAGAGGTTGGTTGGCGCTGTAAGATGTGAGCTCTCTGTAGAGCTGTCTCCCCAGCCCTGGGGCTTGTCTTCCCAGCTCCTTTGGGCCGTGTATTTCTTTCCTGACATCTGTGTGTTTCCAAACTGAAATTGTCATGCGCTTCTGCTCAGGCAGGAGTGTGGAAAGCTGTGCTGAGAAACACAGCGCCTGTTGCTGCCAGACTGCTTGGGCTGGAGTGAACACCAGTGGTGCTATAAATCTCTACTCTGCCTCCTCCAACCGCCTCAGAAGGTACACAGTAGAATGTTTCACGGGGCCAGCCAGATGGTGGAATCAGACCTACCAGGAATCAGCCCAGTGCTGGAGATTTTGGGAACAGACACCCCTTTCCTTCTTCCCTTCCTCGGGTCTTTCTCTGAATGACCATTTCAGGGATTTTTAATAATAGGGAAGGTCAGGATCTCCGTGTTTACAACAAATCCCTTTGTGTCTTCAAGTGGAGAGATATTTTATGACATAGTTGAACCAACACTTGTTCTATGAGTGATTCATAGAACTCAACGGTCTAATGACCTGTCCTGGCCAAGACCTAGGGAGAAAAAGGGGAATTTTTAAAAAGTGACCGATGGCCTAGGAAGAGAAAGAGATTAAGACAAAACAAAATGAAAATATTACAATAAACTGATCCAAGATTTAGTGAGAGAGAAGGATAAAAAAAAAACCACTCATTCAAGATTGAGGAATAGAAAAGCAGTAAGGGAGGAGAGAGCTGGGGTCAAAATGCTAAGAGGAACACGGAAGTCATTTGGGATGGCAGTGCCCAGAGAAGTCTTGGCCACAGAGCTAAGGGAATCTCCTCATGTGCTGCCCAGTATCTCAAACCCACTATTTCATTACTCTTGTCTGCAGAGTGGAACCTTCTTCCACAGTCACGTTCAGACGGTCGTGACCACCCAGGTTGTCTTGTATTCTGTGCATTTCTGTGAAGCCTGTCTGGGCTCTGTGTGCTCTTGATGACACGCTGTTGGCTGTTTCTGCGGCGTCTCAGCATCTGCTCCGCTCTCACTGTGCCCCGAGGCAGTCTTGGCTTGTTAGAGTGGTCACATATTGACCAAGACTGCTTTCCTGTCTTCTGACCCTTCCCTCCTGCAATGGCTCCCTTGTCCTCTTGACAACATGAAACACAGCTCTTGTCCCAAAGTGAGAAAAGCGATAGTTTATTCTAGGATCAAATACAGACCCCACCCCCATGGCCCTAGGCACCGATTAAGGTTGCTTCAAATACCATACTCTAGTGAGGTAACAATCCCAGGCTGTTTTTGTAGTAACAGAAAAAAGAAAGTCATAAATCAGCACCCTTTTTGAATACATTAGTGGGTGCATTGGGTAGATAGTTACGGCAAAGTGAAGAATCCTTTGCTGCAGGTCTCCGGTGCTCTCTCGTGGGTCTATGAATCAGGGCATTCCGAAAGGTTTCCTTTATGTCCAAAAGGACTGCCCAAGGACGTTGAGTCAGGCACAGAGGTCGGCAAGGACGATCTAGCTGTGGACCAGCAACATTCCAACCTCTCCACAGTCACTGTGGCTCTAACCAGTCAATCGATCGGACTTTCTAGAAGGTTCAGTTTACATACAGCTTTTCTTTTCAGAGAATTAAGTTCACACTCTTGATAGATCTGCTTGTCCTCAGTCATTTCTCTAGTTCTTCAGAACCTTCTCCATCCAGTGTGTCCCTGAATCTGCTCTGTGTATGTCCTAGGTGTCCCTAATCAGCAGACCTTTTCCGAATCATCAATACTGGCTGGAGTACCTTCCATCATGTTTATTTCTGATTTACCTTTGGAATATGAGACGAGAGACTACATTTCTTCCTGATTTAGGCTCACTCTGTGAACTGTAGCCAGTGTACAACACTTTCAGCAGTGTTTGAAGGTTTGAATCTTTGACTCATATTCTAGAGAACAGGCTATCTCTTGACTTTTCTCCCCAAAGCATAGTTTGTACTTTCAGCCTTTGAAAACAGTCATTGATAAAAAGGTTGAGCTCCACACACCACGTTCATTCTGAGTCTCTTCACTTTTGAATGTTCAACCGTCTCAGACCCAGCCCACAGTTCCCTATCCTTCTGTTGTGGTTCAAATACAGGTTCCTGTGGTTTGTCCTCGCCTGGTAGTGATATTTGGAACATTTCGAAGTTTGGGGCTTAGCTTGAGGAAATGTGTCACTGGGGGTAGCTTATAAGGTTTCCTGGTCCAATCCCACTTCTGGCTTCTCTGGGCTGCTTGGGTGTGTAGGGACTTGATATGAGCTGCTGTCTCTCGCTCACGTCACAGCCAACTATAAAACTGCTTCCGTTGCTCCAAAGGCAAACAGTTCCTCTGGCTGCTTCTGTCAGGGATTTTGTCATAGTTGGAGAACATTCTATGAAGATATGGTTGATATTTTGTCGAATGCGTTGCTGAATAGCACATATGTCTACTGTGGTTTCCTCCATCCACCTGGAGAGCAAGTCACAGATGGAGCTGGTGTCTATAGTTAACTACTCCAGCACCACAGGTCACAGTTTTCTAAATAGGAAAGAAGCTTCTCCCTGACTGACCCACCCTGGAACTCCCTTTATCTTAGTTCCAAGAACCAAAGATTTCTTTTGTTAACCATCAAAACGTTTATCTGAACTAACTTCCTCATGTTCTGAAGTCAGAGAAAAACCATCCATTTTTAAAGGCTGCTTTTCACTTTCTTTCTTCTTCTTCTACTTCTACTTCTTCTTCTTTTTTTTTTTTTTTTTGCCTTGAGATCAAAGCCAAGGTCTTGTGAGTGCCAGGCAAGCACTCCACACCTTTTACACCCCCAGCCCGCTCCACATCAAATAGCGTGCCTCTGAGCTCTACACCCATGACCGTCTCTCCCAATCCTATGTAGTTCAACACTAGCAAACATGAGCACACCCCGAGAAGGCTAGGGTTAGCTAGTGTTGAAAATGGCCTCAAAGACATCATGGGGAGAAGGAAAACAAGGAGGGCTGGAGAGAGGTGAGTCAATGACACCTAGGTACAGTTAAATAGGCAAAGCGATCTTGTGCGTGTATCAGCAGATGTGATGTGGGAAACACGCACGTTTCAAAATAGCTCTAAACAACAGCTTTGCTGTCAAGACACTGTAAATGTTTGGGTAGATATGTTAACTCTGATCCAGTCAATATGCATGTTCACACTTTTTAAATGAAAGGGAGGGAAATAGCCTTCAAAACTATTTATCTATTTACTTTTAAATTATGTTGATCTAATTTAGATCAGTTATAAAAACCATCTCTCTCTCTTTCTCCCTTCCTCCCTCCCTCCCTCCTTCTGTGGGTATGACATGTGCATGTGTGTGCTTGTGTGTGGAGGCCAAAGATTATCATTCCTCAGGTTCCTCTCTGCCCTGACCCTGGTGGTTGGTTTGCTTGTGTTTTTGAGACAGGGTCTCTTACTGTCCTGGAGCTCACTGAGTAGGCTAGGAGGGCTATCTAAATCCAAAGCTGTCTTTTCCTCCCCAGAGTTGAAATTACAAGCACGAACCAGCACATTGCCTTTTTGTACATGGATCGTGGAGAGCCAGCCCAGGTCCTGTGCTTGTGTGGCAAGCCCTTCAGGGACTGAGCCCCCTTCCTAACAGACCTCTTTTTTCCCTTGCTTTGTTCAGTCTTTCTCCTTCCCAGCAGTGGGCCAAAGTTAACCCAACAGAGTCAGTAAGCACCTTCTAAGCCACATAGAATTCAGAGGCCAGCAGCACATTCAGAAGTCTTGACAATGCAAATTCTATCTGGAAAGACAGGGAGTAGATAATAGGACTTCCTGTCAGGTCACCAGAAAGACTGCTCAGGTCCTTCCTGCATTCAACCAGGACCATGGGTGCAGGAGATGGCACAGGAAGGATGCCTCCCCTAGGTCACATGCTGTTTGGGACCTGAGTGAGATCCCAGAAGCTCTTCTGGATGTTCCCGTGGTTGAGGGTTTGTCTGCTTCGGGAGAGGTGTATCTATTTCAGACTCCAGCTCTACTCATATTACAGCTGTTAGTTATGGTTTACCCACGGTGTTCACCTAACTGCAGGGTCATTTATGCCCTATGGGGAAGATGTTTGTAACACTTCCATGCAATTGCTGCGGTTGCCAGCCCTGCCCATGGAGTTCCCCTTCCTCTTCAAAACATCAGCTATGCCCAGAAAGGCAGAAGCTGCCGGTTATAATTAGAATTTTTGACTTCCCTCCCAAGGGCACTGGAAATGTGTTTTTGACAACCATCTCAGAGGCTACATTTATGCAGCTGGTAGATCAATGCAGAGCACTGTACTCTTCCAGCTTCTGGAGGGTAAAGGTGGCCTGGCCTGGCCTACCTTTGGCTGCAAAGGCCTAGGCCCTCAAAGGTCTGGTAGCTAGGGGAAGGAAGGTTAAAGTTACTTGATGAAAGGAATTTGCTCAGGCTTGTCCTTCCTTGCCCCCTACAGCTTAGGAAGAGGCTCTGAGCCCACCCCGGTGCCTCCCCCACCCCAGCCCCAGGCTCTCCCACTGGAAAGCCTTGTCTCCATTTCCCACCCCTTGCCCCCTCTTTTTCTCTTTCTTTTGAGACAGGCTCTCACTGTGTAGTCTGGGCTGGACTAAGTTCTAATGGTTTGGGAGACGTTAGTTTTCTAAGATACTAGGGGTAAGTGTGTGACTTCCAATAATTATGGTGGTTACTGTCGGTCGTTTGTTGAGACAGACTCTTTTTGTAGCCCAGTCTTGCCCAGAACTCGGTCTCCCTACCTCTGTTTCTCAGTATTGGGATTACAGGCGTGAGCTACTATGCCCAGTAAACAGACAAGGAAGTCATCTTACTGTTTGTGACTGGATGGCCAGTCTGTCATGACAGGGGCTGGACTGGTTGTTTCCTCCTTTTAGGCCAATTAGCACCGGTGCCCTCCAGAAGCACCTCAGCCGACAGCAAGAGACTTTTAGGCAGGCGCCAAGGGATACATCTGTAGACATGGAAGTCTTCCCGTTTGCGTTCTCCCTAAACATTTGACAAGAATTAAAGTTTCCCCTAGGGGCACCAATTTCACATATTGAAACCAAACTTTTTTCCTTCTTATAGTCTCTCTCTGTCCCAGTCTCAGATTCAAAGGAATGCCTTCCTCTGAAGTGAAGCCACGTGTGCTCCTGAGTGGTAAACACAGCCTGTGCTGCTCCCCCCTACCCCTGTTTAAATTAGGGAGCTGTGGCTGGCCCTCTGTTTACTGTTCTGAATGCGTTTCAGACCTGTCACAAGTCATATCCTACCATGGCACCAAGGCTGGCCAAGGCAAAACTTGTTTTTTTTTTTTGTTTTTTTTTTTTCTGGAAAAATAATAAAATATGGAGCTGGGTGCTTTAAAATGGCTCCTGCTTCACAATGCAAGCCTTCTGTAAGGAAATGATTAGCCATTAGGTCTTCAAGGTGGCAGAGAGGAGGCAAGGCCGAGGACAGGGAGGAGGACGGAGGAGCAGGCTGTAGAAAGCCTCAGGAGCTTAGGTCAGAAAGCTGCTGAGTCTTAAGCCCACTGTCACTCACTGGTAGGGGTCACCATGCATTCAACTTCTTCCTCAGAGTCTGAAAGCATGCAAAACCTCAAGATATGGCAGAGCTTAGCCATCAACAAAGCAACAGACTTCACGCTCCACCCTCCTATCAGTTCTGGGGCCACTTAAGCAGTTCAGAGCACGCAAACAGGCACACAAGGGAGAGCATTAGCAGAGCGAACACACATCTGTAATAAAGCCAAGCTGCCACTGGATGTCAGCAGTTAGTGTCACTTTAAAACCATGGGAATGGGCTGAGCAACAGCCCAGACATCTCTAGGCAAGTTGGCCTTGGAAGGAGGGGGTGGGGGCTGGAGTTGGGGAGAGGAGGGTCAGGGTGCCCAGAACAGAGATGCAGACTATGAATATGCACGCACAGCAAGGTGGGCTCCAAACTGTGCTAATGCCTGCATACAGGGCTCAGTGTAGTGTTTGTATCCATTTTCGAAAGGAGGGTGAGCCCAAATAAATACACATTTGAAATGTCCACTGCAAATGCATGCACAATTAACAGAAATGAAAGCATCTCTCAGAAGAATTAAACTGGCACCTTGGCAGTAAACAAGCTAGCTCATTGGTATGTGTTCAACACCTCGGTGCATTGGCAGGATTCTGAAGGTTTGCAGACACATTTCCTCTGTGCAGCTTTCCAGGTTCGAGCTGTGACTGGGAAGCACAGACAGACTGACTGACAGCAAAGCTTTCTACTACCTTTGATGCCCTGTGTGACCTCAGTTATGCTGTCTGGAGAGAGGATCTACCCGATTTATTTTTAACTTATTATAATACACATGCGGAGAAATTTTCAAACTGAACGTGTCTGTGGATCCAGTGTCCAGGTTGTAAGAAAACAATTCACATCCTAGAGGTGTCGCTCAAGATCCTGGTCCCACAGCTTATGGTACTGTAAGGTGTGCTTTACTGTGCAACCAATGAAAATGAAGGGTTTTTTCCCTCATCTTGGAACTCCAGGACAAAGTGAACCAAAGTCCTTAAGGTTAGGTGGTGTCAGGCAACTCTGCTAGGCAAAGTTCTGTTAATTGTGCATGCATTTGCAGTGGACATTTCAAATGTGTATTTATTTGGGCTCACCCTCCTTTTGAAAATGGATACAAACACTACACTGAGCCCTGTATGCAGGCATTAGCACAGTTTGGAGCTCAAAACTCCAAGCTTACTGATAATACCCGGTCTCTTCCAAACCCCTCCCATGATCTCCCTCTCCATGTCCTGCTGGCATTCAGGATTCATTAATTCACTTGTACGAGTTGTGAGTCAGCCAGTGCCAGGATCCCAGTCCTCAAGGTATTTAGTGCTCCGTGGGGGACCAGGGGAAATCAGACAAACAACACAGTAGAGATAAGCCTAGCCTCAAAGGGGGAATGCTAAGCTTTGTCTGAAGAGGTCAATGACAGCTTCCTACAGCAAGCTGAGTGAAAGCAGAGGAAGAAGAGCTGTCCAGGATGTGGAGTAAGTAGAAAGGAATGGAGTTGTTGAAGGCAGTGTGAGTAGAACGGCAAGGGCTGTTTGTTGGCTGTTTCATTGCAATGGCAAAAGCCCTGAGGTACCAACTTACTCACGATGACATTGTTTGAGTACTTCAGCCCATGCTACTGGTTTTGGCCTGCCACGAAGCAAAGCATCATGGTAGGAAGCATGTACTAGAGATTCCTACCTCATGGTTTGGCCAAGAAGGCAGGGGGTTGGAAGGAAAGAGAGAAGGAGGTAAAGGGGGAGGGGATAGTATTTCGATGTCTTCCTTCATGGGCATAAGCTCAGTGACACAACTTCCTTCCATTAAGCTCCACCTCCTTAAATTCCCACCATTTCCCAGTTGCACCATGGGCTAGGAGGCTGGGCGGATGTGCTGGGATTAGGCTGAGAAGTACCTATCTGCTCATGGCCTGGGCGACCTGTGCCCCACAGAGCTTTGGATCGTCTCTGTTCACACCTGGGTACTGACCATTCTTTATTTTCAATTATGATCATTGTGGACAACGCATGCCATCCTATTTAATATATACCGAGAATGCTAAACTTAATCCCAGTGGTTTAAGGGGCCAGGGAAAGCTTTGAAAAGGGAAGACACAATCACATTTCCATTTTAGAAAGGTCACTTTGACCACAGTAGAAGATCTGTTTTGAAATGAGCAACACCAGAAGCCTAGAGAATCAGAACGATTATTGTTTCAGTGCCAGGCAAAGGCAATGATGGTCCTAAGGGAAGATGCGGACAATGATTGCTAGGTGCCGTGTGCACAAGAAACGCTAAGGAAGAGCCATAGGACTGCACGGTGTTGGCTTTGTCCGTTTACCGTTCGTACACTGACTCCTAAGGTTTGAACATGTGACTCTCACGGTGGCCTGGCTGGTTCCAGTAGAAAGAACTTAGCAAAAGCTGGGAGAAGATGATGAGAGGAGACCCCAACTGGGTGTCACTCCGGTCCATGGAGCTCCACTGTGCCAGGCAAGGTCCCAGCAAACTGCCCAGGCTGAAGCTCAGGGCTGGGCAGTTAACGCTGGCTTGGATCGTAGGAGCATCTCGGTAGCAGGCGGGTTCTCTGCCAAGGCATTGCCTTTTGACTGGGAGGAGGGTTTACATCTTGTAGGGTTGAGGACTGTTACAGGCTTGTGAATTACATTTTCAAAAAATGTTGTATCAACACCTCCAAAGCAGAAAAACACCAGTCAAGGACACATGTGCCTTCCATGTGTGTTGAAACTGCGGAGAGAAAGCAAACAAGTCGGTGTTGGACTTGTCAGAACATAATCAAAAACGCAGTAATGGCTACAGCATGAATCCCACCAGGTTCTCCTCCAACCCCCGACAGCAGCTCCAGCCTGAAAGCCGCCCTCAGCAGCCTCTCCACAGGGCTTTCAGGACAAACGGGGAGAAAGCTCGCCCCTCACTGCAGTGTTTGTAAGTTTCAGACCATTTGTCCATTAGGCAGTGCTTGGAAACTATGCAGGGAACACCACTAGGGAAAGTACCACCAGAAGGAGCACACCAGCTTCGACGCCAAGACTAAGGAAATGGCAGGAGGAAGAACTTGAAAGTGTTCTGAGTCCAGGAGGAAGGAAGAATTAAGAAGCTTGGAATATACAAAGAAAGACATCCTTCATTTTTTAAAATGACCTTTCCTGCTTGGCCTCCCTCTCACCTATGTGCACTGGCGTAGTCTGGGGAAAAGGTAGAAAAAAAAGACACTTAGAAGAAAAAAAAAACAAAAGAACATTGAAAAAAACCCAGCAAGTTCTCGAATGCAGAGAAAGGGTGATTTTTATAAAATAGGATAGAAAGGAACTGTGCTGCATAATGCGTAAGGCTTGTATTTGGTTTTTAAATGAAATATAGTAAGCCCTATATGCTATTCAGAAATCCAAATTTGTAAAACAAAAATTTTAGGGTCATTGTAGTTAGTGGGAAGAGGAGGTGGCAGTGGTCTGGATCCTTCAGTTTGTAAAATGAGTTCGCTCTAAGTTTCCTTTAAATAACATCCTGCTGGTGCATTTAATTACACACACACACACACACACACACACACACACACACACACACACACTCTCAAATTTAAACAGTTTTAGGAGTAAAGTCTACGTTAAATGGTAGAAATGTTCAGCATTTTAAGACGAAAACAGATTGGATGGATATTCAAATGTATTTTGTTCTTTGAATAAACTTTCAGGAGGCACAAAGGTCAATAACTTCAGAGTGAGGGCAGAGTCAGTGTTGGGAACAAAGACAGAGGGACAAATAGGGAGGCATAGAGGGACTCTTGCATTTAAAAATTGTGGTGCTGAGGAGAGCTAGAGGGGGGAACAGGGGCTCCATATGATCATATTTCATTCTGTACATATGTGAAGTTCTCAAGAATACATAAAACTTTAAAAATTAATGTGAGTTATTTATATCTAGAACTATAAATCATATTAATAGAAGGTGGGCATTGAAGGAGAGGAGGAAAAAGGCCATTTGGTGTCTTGTTTTGCATGGTTAGGGGCGTTGGGGAGTATAGTGAATTAGGACAACTTTTACTGGCTTGTAATGGGGACATTTTTGTGGAGCTGGGGATCGGACTCAAGGCATCCTATAGGTTACTAAGCTATAGCTTCATACTGTGTGTTTTTATGTAGCCCAGGCTGGCCTCTTGGGTGCAGGGATTATAGGTGTGTACCACCATGCCAGGTTAGGTGCATTATTATGATTAATGTGTAAATGTGGGAACATAGCCATGAGGGTGTGCACATGTGGAGGCCTGAGTCAGACTCCAGTGTCATTCCCCAGACACCTTCCACCTTTTTTTCCAGACAGGGTCTCTCATTGATCTGAACACACCGAGTAAATGAGGCCGGCTGGCCAGTGAGTCTCAATGAGTCTCAGTGAGTCTCTGGAATCCTCCTGGTTCTGTCTCCATAATGCTGGGACTACAAGTGTGTGCACAACTTATGAATTTTTTTAAATGTATGTCTTGAGTTAGGGAATTAAACTCAAGTCCTCATGCTTGTGTGGCAAGCACTTTACAGATGCTCAAATATTATTGAAAGGAAGCCTACTACAGAGCACGCTACAGAAATTGAGTATATTCAGGTTAGCAAGAATGAAACTGCATTGGTTCTTTTTAATGTATAGAGATAAGTCAGGGACACACTGAAATCAGGTATTTTTAATGTATAGAGATAAGTCAGGGACACGCTGAAATCAGGTATTTTTAATGTATAGAGATAAGTCAGGGACACACTGAAATCAGGTATTTTTAATGTGTAGAGATAAGTCAGGGACACACTGAAATCAGGTATTTTTAATGTATAGAGATAAGTCAGGGACACACTGAAATCAGGTATTTTTAATGTATAGAGATAAGTCAGGGACACACTGAAATCAGGTATTTTTAATGTATAGAGATAAATCAGGGACATACTGAAATCAGGTGCTGATAACCATAAAGTCTAAAAGCACATGTATCTTTTCTGGCAGATTTGGGGTGTACAGAGGTGGGAGAGACATAAAATGAAGTCTGTGCAAAATTTGGGGATTGCGTTTTAAAAAGAGGATTGAGC
Source organism: Rattus norvegicus (assembly GCF_021556685.1). Taxonomy (NCBI): domain Eukaryota; kingdom Metazoa; phylum Chordata; class Mammalia; order Rodentia; family Muridae; genus Rattus; species Rattus norvegicus. The sequence goes on from NC_141550.1 coordinate 61,359,796, forward strand.
ACACATCTGTCCTGGTGGTCACAAAGGACTTAAGAAGCAAAAACTTCTCATGAAAGCTTAAGACACAAACACTTGATAGGGGCATAGAGAAGGGTTCCCACTGAGTGCGGTCAACATAGTTAATGGTTTTGATATTGGTTGATACCAGAGAGTTAGTAACAACTAGTGTATTGAGCAGAGTGGAGGCTTGGTCTTGCTGTCTATTGTAATACTAAGTGGGGGCCCCCAAAACTTGAAGTCTGCATGTTAGATCCAAGTGACTCTATGTGACCCTGCCCCCAACTTATTTCTGATTGGTAAATAAAGATGACAGCAGCCAATGGTTAGGAAGAAGAGACACAGGTAGGGTTTAGGTTTTCTGGGCTTGGCGTCAGAAGAGAACCAGGAGGAGAAGAAGGTAAAGGAGGAAGGACAAGCTGTCACAGGTTAGGTAAGTCATGAAAGCGTGGCTGAGGGCTGGCCAATTTAATTTAAGAGTAGCTTAGATGAAACATAGTAACTAATAAGCAATAATTCAAGGTTATCAATAGGAAAGTAGATTCTAATAGCATGGAGGGTAAATGTCTGCCCTGCTCTAGTGCTGATTAAGGCTTGTTGTAAATATAAAGGTCGCCTTTGTCTTTTATCCAGGACTAAGTGGTTAAAAGTCAGGGTAGACACTCTGGTACAAGATTAAATAATTTCTGGAACAAGCAGTTATACTATCATAGCTAGAAGGTAGATCTATTCAAATGAAAAACGAAACATTCACAGTGTTGAGTAAGTTTTTTTTTTTAAGTTAGATTAAAGAGGAGGCGTGGGAATCTCACAACGTAACGTGCTTACCTTGTACATCTGAGGACCTGAGTTTAGTCCCTAGAGCTTAAATAAAAGCCAGGGATGGCAGTGTACGCTTATAATCCCAGAGATGAGAAGACGGGGGCAGGAAGGTCTGTGGGGGCTTGCTGGTCTAGCTGGTCTAATCAGGGACCTGCAGGTTCATAGAAAGATGCTTCTAAACAAACAAACATAGGCACACCTTCACACAAGCACTGCAAGCACGCCCACAGAGGAACATTTATACACATGTGCAAATGCACCCTCCAACATGTATGCATACATACATGTGCATGTCTGCACAGACATACACACGAAAGCCTCTGGCTGTCAGCTGCTCCAGACGAAGTATCAGAGAGAGAGAGAGCGCCATACTCTCGGAGAGGCCAATCACACACCTCTGCTGATTTGGGTGGGGCATAAAGGCAGATGAAGCTGGGTGCTTTTACATAGGACAGTGGGGATGTATCCTTCCAGATCCAGAGTTCCCCGTGGGTTTGGCTGGGGTTCTAAGCCCGGAGGTACTTTTATTACTTCCTCCCTTTACACACAGGCACTGATCCCAAAGGCACAGCCCACAGCACCCTGAATGCTAAGCTGTCACCGAGGCAGCTTGGTTCCCCCATGGGTTCGGTCTGGGTTCACGTGGAGTCAGTTTGAGCAGAGGTAGGGGCAGCTGTTTTTTGTCTTTTCCAAAGCTCAACTGGGCAGTGGCATTTGCTGAATCAAAACATTGAGACAAACACGAAAATAGAAGCGTCTGCCTTTCTGTATTGAAATAGGATGAAAGGCTGCCGAAGGGGGGCTGTCCTGCACCTCCGGAGCCTGGGGGACAACTCTAGCTATTTGACATGCACTGTTTGTTTTCAATGGGAAATTACTCAAAATGTAATAAGGAAATATTTTGCTGAGTAAATAGATTCATTTACATTTTGCGGCCTGGATGGCTTAAAAGAATCCCAGCCCTTGAGCTCCCTGGGCCACCGTCCCTACTCAAGGAGAGGGATTTCTCTCTTAACCAGTGTTTCTGCATTTCCAAGGGTGTTTTCCCTTTTCCTTTTGAAATTAGATATTCTAAGACACTTGGAATGCAAGGGGAGGGGAGAGACTTTATTCTCTGTGATGGAGAAACATCATTAATGCTCTGTGGTCCCAGCCCTTCCTGCATCCTCTGTTTCTCGACTCCGGGCAACTTTGCCCCAAGATATCACTGGAGAAGTGAGAACAAGATGTTTACCTTGGCGAAGACAAGGGGTTTTCTTGAGAGTACAAAGTGGAGAGGCTAAGCTCAGTGAGGGAGGGGAGAGAGGATCTGCCCAGGAGGAGGATGCATGGTGGAAGCTGAGAGAGGCAGGCCTCAGGCCAGCAGGGATTTCTGCGGTGAGTCTGGGCTGGAGGAACTTCAGCAAGGATTTGAGATGATTGGCTCTGCTCTGGAAGGGTAGTTCCCTCCACATTTTCTGGAAACTTACCCCCCTTGTCTCAGTTAATGTTGGAACTGATTGCATTCATATTTTTCAGCGAGCGCTTGAAACGTTTGTGCTGAGGCCTGGCCAGGCGCCCTCCTTGGTTGTACCTCAAGCAACGAAGGTTGGGTCAGGCTTGGCCTTGCAATGATGGTTTCGTCTCACATGAGATTCCCCTTTGCTCACAGCTCTGATCTCTGCAACGCTGTTGTGATTGCTTTCACCGATTCCTTGAATCCTAGCACAGGTGAGAACACATTAAAAACTAACAAACATCCGTTTAGAGGCTGGGGATATGGCTCAGCAGTTAGGAGAGATTTTTACTCTCATAGAAAAATGATGTTCTATTCCCAGTATAGTAGGTCATGCAGTTTGTAGCCTGTAACTCCGGCTTCAGGGTTCTACTGCCCTCTGAACTCCTCAGGCTATGAGAATGGTCAGGCTCAACATCATATAGACACACATTTTAAACCAATCTTATCATATACTTGGCTTGTGTTCTTAAACCTCTCTGAAGCGTCTACACTACTTGGTGTGGGCACAAATGTACGTGAACAATAGAAAGAAATTGTTAAAACACCCATTTAGTTTTCTGTCCCCTTTTACTTTTATTTTTTCAAATGCATAGTCTTTTTAAATAGCCCAGGCTGACCTTGAATTCATGGTCCTCTTGACTCAGCCTCTTGAATGCTGGGATTACAGGCATGTATTACCATACATAGTAAAATACTCTTTTCAAAATGTTCTATCAAGTCACCTCCTCTTTGTCCGCATTTGTAGAGTTCTCAAAGTCTTGGAATGATTTCTCCTTTCAAGAGACTACAGAATCCCTTCTCATCAACCTGCCTAAAAACATGGGGATGCTTCTCTGGCTTCCCAGGGCCAATTCCACTGCGGAAGCATTTGACAGCAGGTTCTTGTTTCCATGTGCGCGTTTTTCTGGCCTCCAAACTTGTCCAGTGGCACAGAGGAAGGTAGAGAGAAAAGAAATCCGATTGCCAGGCTATTATCCTAATATCCCTAGCACACATGTAGTAAAGTGGCTGGCCTCAGGCAGATGGATTAGCAAAACCCAGAAAGCAGAGAGGTTTTGCAGATGGGTGTGGTGGCTGGAACTTGTGGAAGACTGCTGTGGTTGCTTCTGTTTTCTTGGGGAATAATCAAGACCTTTCACTGTGAAGGAGGAGGGGGGAGGATATATGGAGAGGTTTCTAGAGTGGTGGGGAAGCCAGCAGACTGACGAAAATACTGTGCACTCATCTGAGAGCTGAGCGCCCAACTGGGGCTCATGGGTCAGGAGTGAAAGCAAAATGTGGGTGTAATTTCCCAAACCTGAGGGACCCTGAGGGCTATTCTGGGGCAGGATGCCTGCTCACCTCTACCGTTGCCCAGTTCCAACAGATGTCTTATAGCTCATAACTATTTGTTTACTTGCTTATTTTTGAAACGTTTCTCCACACACAAAGCTCAAATTGACCTCCAACTCATGATTCTCCCACCTCAAGCTCCTGAGTATAGAGCCTGTGCCACCAGTCTTCCCTGCTCTTCCCTCCCTCCCTCCTTCCCTCTCTCCCTCCTTCCCTCCCTCCCTCTCTTCCTTCTTCCCTCACTCTCTTTCTTCTCCTCCTCTCCTCTTCTTCCATTTTCCCTCTCTTCTCTTTCCCTTCCTCCTTTCCTTCTTCTTTGACCCCCTACCCCTTGGTTAAGTTACAAACCCAAAGTAAAAGACTAAGTTGCCTATTCCACATATCAAAGTGGACCTAGCCGCCAGGTTCTCGAAGCATTCCTCAGTCCCTACCTCTTACTAGTGGGTATGGCTGACATACCCTGCCCCTTACCCTAAACTTCTCCAGCCCAGGAAGGAACTGGGCTGTCCTTTCCCCAGAGGTTCTTCCCTATATAATTCAGACATTTTGGTTACCCAAAGTTTTTGTACCTTTGGCTTCCTGACTGCTGTATCAGGTTCCCCTCTCTCCCCTCCCTCTCCCACCCCTCCTCTCCTCACAGGGTCACAGCCACTCTGGACTGTCCCAGATGTTCCTGCCTTTGGCTATACTCTCCCACATATTAACAATAAACTTTCTCTTCTGCCATTCCTGGGAGCAGTCACGCCCTTTCCTTTTCTTTCTATTTCTTTTTTCATTCATTCTCCTCCCTCTCCCTTTTTCCTCCTCCTTCCTGTCTTAGGGTTTCTACTGCGGTGAAGAGGCACTTAGACCAAGGCAACTCTTATAAAGGAAAACATTTAATTGGAGCTGGCTTACAGTTTCAGAGGTTTAATCCACTATTGTCATGGTGGGACGGGGTGGCAGACAGACAGACATGGTGCTAGAGAAGAAGCTGAGAGCTCTACATCCAGATCAGTAGGCAATGGGAAGGAGACTTTGTTGCACTGGGCATAGCTTGAACATATGTGACCTTAAAGCCCGTCCCCACAATGACACACTTCCTGCAACAAGGCCACACCTCCTAATAGTGCCACTTCCTACGGGCCTGTGGGGACCATTTTATTCAAACCACTATACTTTTCTTCCTCCCATCCCCTTCCCTCTCTTTTCTCCTCCTCCTCCACCTTCTTTGCCCTCTCTCCTCTCTTCTTGCCTCTCCTGTCAGTCACCTCTTTCTGCTCCTCCTGAGAGCATCATACTATGTATCGATGTACTTAATAGCATTCCATTATTTCCTTGGGCTCTGGGATGTGTGTGTGTGTGTGTGTGTGTGTGTGTGTGTGTGTGTGTGTGCTACATTCACCATCACCATTGACTTGTGAGTTTATTGATTATCTCACCTGTTTGATCTGCCTCTGACTTCTCTGTAGAGTGTTTTATTCCAGCTGTTGCAACAACCCCCAGTTCCAGGATTCCTTTGTTCGTGATTAAGTTTTCTGCCTTTTTGTTGCACTGTGACCCAGACATTGTCTACACCGTACTTTGCTCTTTAAACACAGATGCTTTTGGATCCGTGTGATGCTTAGTCACTCCACCATCTCCTAGTCCCGATGGACAGTTTTGTTCGATGTTTTCCCTTCCGAGGAGCCACAGTCTTCTGATACGAGGTAAGCCTTGTGATTTGTTGCTTATGGTAGACATGTGAGTCTTATAGAACGGTAACTCTTGAAATGAGGGTTGACCTGCGCTTCAGAGTATGCTGTGCTTCTAGCTGTTCTGTTTTATTTAGTTTTTTTTTAATTATTAGTATATATCTGTGCTGGCAATCAGCTTGAGGTGTAAATTTGGGGTGTCCCTGGGTCTTTCTCATCTTCTGGGCCTGTGCAATGACTTTCTAAAGGCCTCTCTGTGCGCTTTACTGTATCCTGGTCTTTAAATGTAAACCCATAAAGGAAAGAAGCTGGAAAATGAAAGGGAGAAACAGATTTCTTCCCATTCCCAGATCCAAACATTCAAGCACCGGATTTCTCTTGCTTACTTGAGGTAGTGCTAGGTACCCCACAAATGCTAGTGAAGCTGAGTGGCGTGGGGCTGGAGGCTGAGGCCGGAAGATGGAGATTGGAACTACGATGATGCTAACTGCTGGGGTGCCCTGAGCAAACAGGACTTGCTGGACAAGTCTCTCTGGGAGGGTAATAGTAGACTCTAGAACTCCAAGGACTTTGACCTGGGAGATGCCACTGGTCATCTGGAGAGATGGGCTCTTGGTATTGCTTCCTGCTACCTGCCTTCCGTCTTTTCCCCAGTATTGATTTCACAGAGACATTGCCAGCGACAGTGTCACAACAGAACAGTTGTGAATAAATGTCTGTGGACTAATTGAGCAAAGCACATTCATATCACAGGATTCTGTTGGCAGTTCCATTAGTCTTAATTACAAAGTGAAGCCATGAAACATTTGTCAGAACCTCACTGATTTGTCAGTAATGGGACAGGTTTCTTTGTTGACCCGAGTAAAAGCTCTTGGGTTCTCCTTCCAGTCTGTCTGCTATTCATAATGAAACACTACAGGACACAGCACAACTTTAATTTTAACATTTAAGAATCTTCTCATTCTTAGCATTTTTTCTCATTCTCTTAAATCTAGACCAGATCAGAAAAACTATTTCTGTCTTAAAGAACCACACAGTAAATATTTTGGCTTTGCAGACCATATGGTCCCTGTTTGCAACTACTTAGCACTGCTGTTGTAGCAGAAATTAACAGGAGACAATATGTCAGAGTGGCCTTGTTCCAATAAGGCTTCATTTGAGGGTTGGCAAGATGGCTCAGTAGGTAATGGCACTCGTCTCATAGACTGGGGACCTAAGTTTGATCCCCAGAACTCATGTAAAGGTGGAAGAAGACTGAGTGTGTAAAGTTGTCCTTTGACCTCTAAATGTGAGCTGTGGCATGTGTTCCCAGATACACACCACGTGTGAACACACGTACATGCCACCACCACCACATATCATACCCCACAGAGACAGACACATCCACCACACAATAGTAAGAACAATATATTTGGGGATGCTGAAAATTTGAATGTAATATAATTTTTACGTGTCAAGCAATATCATTTTCTTTTCTCCTAATCCTTAAACAACAACAAGCCACACAATCTAGGATCATGAGTTTCACAGAAATAAAGGGCAGGCTTCCCTGCCAGTCACAGTTTGCTGATCTGTAACACAAACAATTTCAAAAGGAAGCTGCAGTTGACAAATCACGCTTTGACTGGTGGAGCTCCTCAGTGTTGCTGGTTTGAGCCCTCCCACCTGCTGCTGACAGGTTCGCCCTTGACTGTGCAGTGGCCTCTCACTGTCACAGTACTGCGCTTACTTAACCCTGCCACTGCACGGGTACAATGACTGAAAAAAAATCATAAAATCAGAGCTGATAGTCAACTGGGAGAAAACAACCAAGAAGCGATGAGCGTGAATATCGGATCTTCTCACCTGTGAAACTGGCACCTGTGGGTGCAACCAACTCAGAATGAAAAATATAGAGGAAGAAGTAAACAAGTAAACAAATGAATGAATAAATAAAAACACTGGCATCTGTGCTAGACTTGCACAGGCTTTCTTCCTGTCGTTGTCTCCTAAACAATACAAGAAGACATATGTTTACATAGTGTACCCTTTGCATTATGCATTGTGAATCACCTAGAGATGATTTAAGGCATTTGGGAGGGAGTGTGGCTCTATGTAAATAGTGCACCATTTTATGTGAGAGATTCTGGGTTCCAGAAGTCATCTTCTACACTACTTAATCTCTAATATAATTTCCAGTTACAAATTTGTATAGTTTACTGTTTAATGATGGCTGTGTTAATCTAGGGTCTCATAGAATTTTTGGAAAGCTTGCTGTGGTTCTTAGACACAAAAGCAAAGCTGCTTTGGACACACCCTGGGTCTCGGGACTGCACATCAGCCTGCTGGCAGGACACGGTCCCGCACAAGGTTGCTCTTACTCCTCGAATGCTGTCATTCTCTAATGCCTAAGACACTTTGCCTTCCAGACTCCTTCCTGGCCCCCATGCGGCAGCCTTATCTGAGTTCTCACCATTTCCTTGAAGCGCTCTCTGCTGCCCCAAACAAAGTCTGATTCTTTATCCAACAAGATCTTGGATTTCAAAATGTGAGATGATTAGTTTACTGTCAGCTATGGTTATGATTATAGAATGTGTATTTCAGAGACTCTGGAGGGAAAGGAACAGGAAAGATAGCCTGAAGCACAAGAAAATAATCCATCAGATGTACATGGATAATGATGGGTTTGGGTAGTACTGAAGAGGAGTGGTTCCCTTAGTTTGCTAAGTCCTAATTCAGGGGTTTACACTGCCCAGTCGCCCTTGAATTCCTTAGATATATTTTGGACTCAACCCTTTTATTGTAAGCTCTTATCATGTCTATGACTTATATCCCAACATGCTTACCAAATGAGGCCTTCTAACCACAGATCCTGTTCTTTCTAGAGTACGTGCAGGCAGGCGTGCACACACACATGCACACAAATAAAATTTTAAATGTCTTGGAAAACAAATCATTTAAATATAGGCTTTTTTCTTGGCTCTTGAAAAATGTCACTTTTAAAAAAATGTATTAATCATTTTGTTTACATTTCAAATGTCATCCCCCTTCCTGGTCTCCTCTCCATGAACCCTCCACCCCCTCCATCTCCCCTTTGCCTCTAACAGGCTGCTCTCTCACCCACTCACTCCTGCCTCACCCCTCTAGCATCTCCCTTCTCTGGGGCACCAAGCTTCCACAGGACCAAGCGCCTCCCCTCCCACTGATTCCAGACAAGGCAGTCCTCTGCTACATATGTAGGAGGAGCCGTGGACCGGCTCATGTATATTCTGGTTGGTGGTTTAGTTCCTGGAGCTCCAAGAGGTCTGGTTAGTTGATACTGTTGCTTTACCCAGCATTCTGTGCTTTTCACCTTACATTACGGCATCATAGATCTTCAATGCTTGTGGAAGGCATACTGCTAATTTGTGGCACTCTTTCAAGATTGTCAACTTTACGAGACCTAGAATCTCCTGGGAATGCCTGTGAGGCAATATCTAAACTATGTTCATTGAACTGGAAAGATCTCCCTTAACATAGGCAGCAGCACCTCATGGGCTGGACTCCTAGACTGAAAGAAAAGGAGGAGGCAAGCTGAAAAGTAGCATCCATTCATCTTTGTTCCTGACTGCAGACACACTAGGACCATCCACTTCAGCTTCTATTGCCATGACTCCTCCTCCATGATGGGCTGCACCTTAAACTCTGAGCCGAAGTCGGTTTCTTCTCCCTTAAATTGCCATTGTCAGGGTATTTTATCACAGAAACAAGACAAATAGCTAACACAAGACGTAAGTCTTAACATTAAATTCACTGTGTAGTGGTTTGAATAAAAACTGTCTCCTACAGTTTCTTGTGCTTGAAGACTTGGTAGCCAGCTGTTGTAGAGCAGTTTCCTCTGAACTTGAAATTGGAAGAGAACACTCAGGAAAAAACTGTGTTGGCCAGAGTCCCACAGAAGACAAGGCACCGTGGAGCAGGCTTTCATCGAATCCACCAGGCTGCACTCAGGGTGGGAAGAGAATGCAGGCTCAGAGGGAGCTACTGGAGCTTATGTCATAGGGTATAGAATAGGGGCAAGCTTGCTAGCTTGACTGAGCTAGGACTAAATGTTTCCAAATAAGGGAGCATGCTCTCTAATGTGACTTGGTACAGTGTTGGAAATGCAGAAGATGATGGTTTTGTCTTCCCAGAAGAAGTGGATCTGTGTGAGAAGTCAAAACCCATCCACGTCTTATAAACAACATCTCAGGGCACTGAGACAAAATGGTGTCTCTGAGGTTAAGCCTTATCAGAATCCTCCCATCCTGAAGGAAAGCTCTTTAAGGCAGGAGGTCCAACCCAATTCCCTGGGTCCCTCCCTCCCCAAGAGAATATAAGCTGTAAAGACTGCCGAGTCACTCTCAGAAAGCCAACCCACAGAGAAGATTCTCGCAGGCCAAGCTGCAAAAATTTTCAGGACATTTGAGCTGCCTGGAAGAAGCAGAGACCAGCTAGCTTCCTGGAAGAGGTCTATACATGAGTCACCTGGAAAGGACGCTCTCCAACTCACTGATCTACGGGCTGTCCAGGTGCCCCAGGTTTCCGGGTTTTGTAAACCCATGTAGGTATGACCCTTTGGTGATGTAGCTGTCTTTGAGTCATTTTTGCTCCTGTAAGCAACCCCTGACCCAAATTGCTCAACTTCAGTAAAACTCATTGGTTCACCATGCCCGTTCTCTGTGGGGGTGAGTAGATGTTTGCCCAAGTCTCTCCAGGAACAGAGTCACCCATCACCAGTTGATGGCACTGTTTGGGGGAGGCTATGGAACCTTTAGGAGATGTGGCCCGGCTACAGGGACTCTGGACTTTGAAGGTTAATGGCTTCGATCCATTTCCTGTGCTCTCTGCTTCCTGTCTGGCTGAGATGCAAGCTCTCAGTTTCTGTCTCCTGCTGCCTGCTGCTGTGTCTTCTTCACCATGATGGACTCTGACCCTCTGCAATAGTCACAGTAGACCCCTTTTCCTGTGAGCGGCTTTTGGTCAGGATATTTTATCACAGCAACAGAAAAGTAAGCAATTCACAGTCTTAGGGGAAGTGTATGCAACTTTTGTAACAATTTTTGACATAAATCGTTGTCCTGGTGGGTAACTTTTTACTGTGCCAATGATCAAAGAGTTTCACAATTTGGATTTCAGACTCCAGGTGTCCCACCTGTAATGCTATCAGCTCTTTGGAAGCCGAAGAAACCTACAATCTATGTAGCCTTACTGAACATGTCAGGACTGGCAGGGACAGAGTATGTTGTATGTTCTTAAGTACTATGGGATGTGAATTTCCACCCTTATCTACCATGCTATAGGGTAAAGAATAACATGTTGATGGACTAGGATGTTTGAAGACTCAATGAAATTACTGGAAAGATGATCATAAAATGACCCATCAAACATGGAGAACCACCTTCAACACTAACACAACCCTTCCAGGGCCAAACCTAAAACCCCCTGTAAACTTACAACATCGTTTTGACCTATTTTAGTGATACAACCTATGTATAATAAATACCTAGATTAATTTTAGATTCCATCAGTTGTCACAGAAGGCCAAATGTTTATTTCCAAGTCTTCCCTAAACAACGCCACTCTTTCCAACACAAGTATGAGCTTGGGGGGTGGGGGAGGGTACCACTATAATTTCCTTACCAGGGGCCTTGAGTATGTATTTGACTGGAAACAGATTGGATGGTTGTTAGCAAATGTTTTCTGTGTTGCCCATTACTGCTTGGTAAAAGGTGTGATATGGAGAGATTTGGGCCAAGCCAACCCTCCTAACCCCCCCGTCGGTCTCCAAAATGCATCTGTCTGCCAAATCCTGGCTTGGGAGGCAGGACCACTGAAGACTATGATACGGCTTCCCTCTGCTCTGGCTTGGGCTCATCCAAAGTGAGGTACTAGGAGGAGCTAAGAGAGTGGAGAAGAGTGTGAAGACATGAAAATCATCACCTCCTCCCTCAGGATAAGCCATGCTACATCTATCACAGTAACCACTGGACCATCGCCTCCTCCCTCAGGGTAAGCCAAGCTGCATCTATCACAGTGACCATCCGTGAGTTGTTTCTCTTCATGCTTCCTCCCTGGAACTCCTTGCTCTTTCTTCCCGAGAGTCTTCTTGCTTTTCAAAGAATCTGAACCCTAAGCCATCCCCGTTGGCTCTCTTGACTTTGCTTTTTCAGAAATTTCTTCATAACATTCTTTCCGAAAGGGAACTGGTCTTCTGTGGGACTCTGGCCAACACAGTTGTCGTCACCAAACATTTTCTAATTCTGGGTCCCAGCCTCCCTGATTCTAGTCAGGTCTCCGTATCTCTCAGCATAGGTGGAAGTCAAGTTAACTGCTTGCTGCTTGCCCATCTTCACATTTGAAGGGCGGCCTGAGGAGGCTGAGAGCAGCCCTATCACCTGATTTCTCCTTTCCATTGCCTGTGGACCTATAGCAGGGCCTGTGGCAACTAAATATGACATAGTAAAGAAAAAATGGAACCCCAGTAGTCAGGCCATGTTCACCCTATTGTTACTGTCATTCTAGAATGTATTTGTGTGTGTGTGTGTGTGTGTGTGTGTGTGTGTGTGTGTACATGCCAAACAGTACCAAAGAATACTTCACATAACCAGTGATGCTGAGAATTTACATTCCATTTAGTTCCTAGAAAAAGGTTCAGGGTAGATCCCTGAAAGTGTGCTCAAATCTGTTTGTAAGACACCCTGCAGCTCCTCACATAATGAGAGCAGTATTTCAGCAGGAAGGCAGAACAAGCCAACGCTCTGTTGGAAAAGAAAATGTTCATGAAAAAAAATGTTTTTCTTACTGTTCACAGCATAACGGAAAGTTGCCGCTTTAAAGGTCCCTGAAGCAGGATCTCTACGAAACAGCCTAAAACGTGTTTCGGGCTCTCTGGAGACATTCTGATAGAGACCAAGCCTCACCACAGCTCCTGACTTGGCCACATTTGCTCAGGGAAAGTCCTGTTTGTGCTGTTGGTGGCTGTGAGCAGGGCTTCCTCCAAGGCAGCCCACTCCACGAAGGACTGCTGCATGTGACCAGTGCTGACTCTGTACCTGCCTGTGTCTTAAATAGCTCCCTGACCCTAGGGGACCAGCTGGCCACCTACGTAAGATTGTGGGGCACGTTCCATTCACATCGGTCTTGAGCTTGGAAGTAACATCAGAAGGAATTTCAGGATGTGTTTTCAGACCTCGTAATTTCTTGTTTCTTGTGAGCCTATATAACAGAATGCAAAAGGTTCCAGGTGCCTCGCTGGGCATAGGTCCGTGCTGGACATGATTGCCGTGTCCCCAGTAAAAACGATCTGGGAGTGATGGAGCAGCCTAGACCCAGGAGGACACTGAGACTGGAATAGTTAGAGAAAAGAGAGCCCATGGCCTTTTCCTTATGTCACAAGAAGGGATCCTGCCAGCCTGGTCTCTGTGATGCCTTCAAAAGAGCATGGGGGAGGGGAGGGTGTCCTTGTTATTTAGAAAAAAAGTTACTTTAAAATTGATTATAAAACAGTTGAAAATCATGCCAAAAACTGTGGGGCTGCATGCCGGTGGCTCTCCCTGGTGATCTCTGGCCGGGCTAGGTGCGCGGGTTTGGGTGAGGGGGAGAGAACTCAGGTACGGAGGGGGAACTCGTTGCCTGCATAGCTGATCCTTCTCCCTTCCGCCAGTGCCGCTTTGGTTGCTCAGGCATGGCTGAGCCAGCAGGAGACTGACTGAGGGATGAGGGGAGCTGGTGAGGGGTGCAGGGGAGCTTCTGGCGGCGATTTCAGGAGAGCAGATCTCTTCCCCAAGCGGTGGTGTTACAGCTCGTATGACAGAAGCTCTGACAATGGAATAATTCCTGCACACCTTTAATCCTTCTGAACACAATTATTAAAAACATTTTTGGATGGGTCAGTCTGACAGCAGGTACTTCCTATTGGTTTGGCCTGAGAGCTTGGGAAGACATCATTTACATATTTGGGGGCGTGGTCCCGCTTCTATGTCTGATCTGTCTTCAGCCTATGTGACCTGTGGTCACTTCCTCGTTTGTGGAGGAGGGGCTTGGGACGTTGTCCTATGTGACTGACCTGTCTACAGGGGGCTGTGAGGGGCCCCAGTTATATGAGAAGGCCTTGATCTCCTGGGATACTAGGAATGTGCCTGTCTTCCCTTAGGGTTCCCCGGGAATTCAACCTATCTTGACCAGGAATCAGGGTACCTTTCACAGCCTGTCGCCCTACAAAAACCCCCAGATCCAATAATTATACAATCCTATAAAAGTTGATGTAATTAGAAGAGCCAGTCAGAACAGGGGCTGTGGGGCTTATCACTTCTGCTCTCAGTTATATTTTATGCAATTATCCACCACCCAAAATGGAACCTTCACGACAGAGTTAAAACTAGAAAAACAATTAGCTTTATATTCTTCCTTCCTTCCTTTCTTCTCTCTTTCTTTCCTCCTCCTGCTTCTTCCTTCTCCTCTCCCTTTGTTTTCTTCTCTTCTTTCTCCTCTTTTGAGACAAGATCTATCTATTTCCCTGGCTGGTCTGGAACTTACTATGTAGACCAGGCTGGCCTAAAACTCAGAGATCTTCCTGCCTTTGCCTCCCAAGCACTGCCTTTAAAGGTGTGGGCCACCACCTTGTTCAAAGATTTTCTTGATCCTCGAAGACACTGCTCAGAGATGGGGCACTTGGAGGAAGGGAGAAGCCACAGGGTTGTCATTGCTTCAGAAGGCTCTTCCAGCAAGAGCCACACTTCCTCTGTGGCTCCAGTTCCCCAAGGAAAACCTCTCCCACTGAGTTATCGACCCCCTTGTGCTAGTCTGGTGGAGTCCCAGATTCTTCAGCTGACCCAGCTCCTGGTCTCTACTAAGAATGTTCCTTTCACCTCCCAACACTTCACCTCCCAAACACTGAACCACCTCTTTGCACAGTTCTCTGTTTAAAATGTCCTCATTCAAAATGTCTTGTGTCTGTGTTTTCCTGATTAAACTCTGACTTTTTGAGGACCTAGGAAGAAATTCCTGAAGAAGGAGGAGCCCCGGTGAGGAAGAAGAGAAGGAGGAGGAGCAGAAAGAGGAGGAAGAGAAGGAAGAGGATGATGATGAGGAGGAGTTTGAGGAGGAGGAAAAGGGAAACACTTAACAGCTAATATTTAAAGGACAGAGAAAACATCTTTATAAAGGATTTAGTTCTGAAGGGAAGTCATCTGTGGGCAGTATCTTCTGTAGAAAAGCTAACACTGTTAAATATAATAGAAGAGAACTTTCAAAAACAATGGAGTAATGAAGGCATGCAGTGACTTACAAGATTTGAAGCAATGATTTGAACATGTAAAACAGGCTTGAGAAAACTTCCCAGGGAGGCCAGGGAGATTGCTGCAAACATGAGGACTAGAGTTCAGTCCCCGGAAACCATGTAAAAAAGTTGGGTGACTCTGGTAGCCACCTGTAATCTCAGCACTAGGAAATCAGAGCCAGGGTTCCTCTGGAAGGTTGGCTACCTAGACAAGCTGAATTGAAGAGCTCTTGAGTGACTCCAGGGCCATGAAATGAAGAGAGTCGGAGAATATATCAGATGTCATGTCAGGCTTCTACATGTGCACACACATAAGTGCATCTACACACATGCATGCACACATACATAGAAGAACACATACCATATACCAGTGGTTCTCAATCTATGGATCAAACCCTCTTGAGGTGAGTCAAGGTAATGCCTTCATAGGGGTCACCTAAGACCATCTGCAGATCATGTATTTACATTATGATTCATAATAGTAGCAAAATTACAGTTATAAAGTAGAAATGAAAATAATTTTATGATTGGGGATCACTACAACCTAAGGAACTATATTAAAGGGTCACAGCATTAGGAAGGTTGAGATCCGCTGTCATATATTAATACACAAATATTTGTATAATAGAGAGAAGTTGAAGAAATATTCTGAGAGAACATCATTCTGGAAACCAACTTTCTAAACTTAGTATATGAGTCCTACATTTTGGAAAATACAAGTTGAGGAAATTATTAGAGAGCTGAAGTTGCCATGGTTGAAGAAATAGTTGAAAATTTTTTCTTCTAAAAACATTTTTTAAAAACTTTTATTATCTTTTCAGAATTTTATACAATGTATTTTGATCATATGCACCCATATTCCCATTAACTCCTTCTAGATCCACCCCATGTTATTATCCTTGAAGTCCTGTACTTTTTTTTTTTTAATTTCTAGACCACAAACTTCAATTTGCTTTGTCCATATACGTCTGGGTGTGGATTTGTGCACTGGAACAAGGTTGACCTACTAGGATCCACACCATTAAAACAACTAATTCTCCCTCCCAAGAATCCATCAATTGTCTATAGCTCCTCAGTCAGAAGTAGGGACTCCATAACCTTCTTTCCCATTCCATGCTAGAATATTGCCTGGTTCTGTATAGACTTGAGGGTACCCACAGAGCTGTGAGCCTCTGAATGCAGTGGTCCTGTTACATACAGAAGAAAGACACTCTTTCACTCTTCAGTCCCTTCCATGATGATTCCTGAGCTATGGGGACGAGGGTGACATAGATGTCTCATTTTTAGCAGGGCATTCCAGTCACCTCCTATCTTCCCTTTGACCAGTTGTGAGTTTCTGTGTTAACATCATCACTTCTCTGATGAGCTGAGATCTGAGAGCTACAGTAGTCTATAGGTAGACATATGGATTTGGAAGTTATTTCATATAGTTTATAGGTAGAGGCATATAGAGTTGGGGGTTATTTCGTATAGCCTATAACTAGAGGCATATTATGTTCACTTAGAAAATTAATAGTAGTAGGACCATTCCTGTAGCCAGTGATCTCCCCAACCGTGGGCTCTTGGCCAGCTTTGCAGTATCAACAATATGCTTCCTCCTATATAGTGGGTCTTAAATCCAATTGGACAGTGGTTGGTTACCCTCATAACATTTGTGCCGCCATTTCATTCATGGGCATATGGACCCACGTGGTCATCACCACAGTTTACAGTGCTCACATCTATGTAAGACTGATGAGTACTGCTATCCTCACTTCCAGAAGCTTGAGTAACACTTCAAGTGCTATGACAGACAGGTAGGAAACAGACAGGTAGCAGGGAGAAATCTTTGGGTGGAGACAGAGATAGCTAATGTCTAGGATGTTTGAAAAAGGCCTATGGAGACATGTAAGCTGTGTGTGTGTGTGTGTGTGTGTGTGTGTGTGTGTGTGTGTGTGTGTATGCCTGCCTGCCTGTGTGTGTATGTGTGTGTTCATATGGAAGAGGTCAATTGGAGATACCTTATATAAAGGATGATGTTTCCAGAATCCATAGGTTGCCAAATAAAAATCCCAGTGCTAAATACTCCCTTTGAGTGACTGATCAGAAACATCCCACAGACCCCCGTAATCTCTTTGAGCTATTGTCATTATTCTTGGTAGCCCACCAGAACTTGACGATAAGACCACATTGCCAAATACACCACACACATTGATCACAGACATGGAGGAATCAAGTCAGTACTCTCTAGAAGCAGTTGAAATTTTAGCAACAACAAAATATGTGTTTATATCAAGAATGTTGACGACCATATGTGACACTTATCTGAAAACCATTAAACGGACATTCCACAAATCCAGGTCCAAGATAACTTATTGAGTAAGTCTAGAACAGAGGCAAAGAATGTGTATTTGAAAAATAATCTCAGGTCATTTTGACATAGCTGGTCAGGGTTATGTTTGAACTAGTAGAATTACAGGACTGCACCGTCTTGTGGCAGTATACCCTACTTGCAACTAGTGTGTGGGAGTTGGGAAAAGTTGCTGGTTCAACTAGCACCTGATTTCTTTTCTTACTGAGTTCATGCTGTTGAGCAAAATTAATAACTGATTCCATGTGTTTGGGTAAGGATGAATGGGGCCAGTAAGTGAATTGACAAAAAAAAAGGCAAAAGAAATTCCCACCTTCCAGGCTGGAGAGATGGCTCAGCGGTTAAAAGCACTGACTGCTCTTCCAGAGGTCCTGAGTTCAATTCCCAGCAACCACATGGTGGCTCACAACCATCTGTAAAGAGATCCGATGCCCTCTTCTGGTGTATCTGAAGACAGCTACAGTGTACTTATATATAATAAATAATAAATCTTTAAAAAAAAGAAAGAGATTCCCACTTCCCAAATGAAAACTGCCCAATACCTTCGAAATTAGCAATGAGAAGAGTCTTCTCCAGTCCAGAGCAACCCCAATTTTGTGTTTCCCAGAATTTCTCATCTAATGGTCCTGCTGGCCTCAGAGACTCACTGTAAAGTTGAACATACAGTTTGATTAAAATAAAGGTTCTTAATGTGACTATGTGAGAAAAAAATTATTTATAGATCTGGAGATGCAGAAAATTGAGGCCACATGCAAGGTAGTTTGTGACTCAAAGGTTACATACAGTCCAGTGTGGCACTCTGGTATCCAGTTTATCTTTGAGCTGAGATGTTTCACATCTCATAGGCACCAATAAGGAGTGATCCCTGAGTGGTCTCTTCCAGATTAGGCCCTGTGATGTCCATGGGAAGAGAAGTACAACCCCCTCTCATTTTTTTAGCATAAAAATGAATCTTGTTTTTGTTAGATTGAGGGACATCTGCTTTTGGGATTAGGAAGACACATCTCTTCATGTATCTGTGTGTCCATTTCCAGAGACAGTTTGATTATGAGAGTTATGTCCAATTTGATGATTTAATTTACTTGTGGTTAGATTTGAGTAGACTTTTAGATATGCTGGAACCATGGGAAATAGTGTCCAGTTGGAGGAACTGGGTCATAGGGTTCGGCTTTAAAAAGAGTAATGTAGCCTTGGACCCTTTCTATTTTTTTTTTTTTTCTGTTTCCTTGCCACCATGAGGTGAGATGCTCTCTTCTACCATATTCCTACTGCTATGATATTTCATTTTACCTCAGGCTCAGATCTATGGAGCTATCCAACCATGAGCTGAAATCTCTGAAACTGTGAACCCAATACAAACAGTGTTTGTGTGTGTGGATGTTCGGGGTGTTGGGGTGGGTGTGCTATAGCACAGTGTGGAGGTCAGGAGACAATTTGAGGGAGCTGGTTCTCTCCTTCCACCATGTGTTTCTGGGGATCAAATTCAGGTCATTAGGCTTGGCAGTTGGTTCCAACTAAGTTATATGGTTGGTCCTATTTCTTCTTTTGAAATTTCTACTCTTAGATATTCATTAAAATGTGTGTGTGTACATATAGTAAAGTAAGGCTATAAAGTGCATCCCTGTGGCTTTTTCAAGCATTGTTTGTGTACTCTACCCCCCCACCCCTATCCCATGTATCACCCTCATCTCTTCCTAGCTACACCTTCCCATTTTCCCTTCCCCTTTCATAAAACCCATGCATGCCCCACTCTCCTCATCTCTAGAGCTCCTTTTTCCTCCCCTTTCCTCCGTTATCCTTTTCTATCTTTTCTGGCTTCTTCAGTTACTTCAGGTTATATATTTGTTTTGGTTAGGGTTTCTATTGTTGTGATGAAACACCATGACCAATGGCAACTTGGGGAGGAAGGTGTTTGTTCTGTTTATACTTCCATATACTGACTGGTTCATCATCAAAGGAGGAAGGAGCTGATATAGAGGCCATGGAGGAGTCTTCTTACTGCCTTACTCCTCATGACTTGTTCAACCTGCTTTCTTATAGAACCCAGGAGCACCAGCCAGGTACGGCATCAGCCACAATAGGCTGGGCCCTCCCTCATCAATCATTAATTAAGTGTTCTACAGCTTGATCTTATGGAGACATTCCCTCCGTTAAAGATCTGCCCTCTCAGATGCCTCCAGCTTGTGTCAAGTTGACACGAAGCTAGTCAATACAATACTAAAATCTAAGGATTCAGAAGTAGGAACCACAAATAAGAGAGAACATGTAGCATTTGTTCGTCTGGGTTGCTTTACTCAGCAAATTATTTTCCTGAAAATCTTATTATCTCATTTATCTTTACAATTGAATAGAATTCTATTGTACATGTGCACATTTTTCTTATTCATTAAACAGTAGATGCTTCCATTTCCTGAGTATTGTGAAGAGACCAGCAATGATTTGAGAATGCATGTATCTCTGTAGCAGGATACTGAGTCCTTTGGGCATGTGCCAGAAACTATATAGCTGGGATAGATGTTAGATTATTTTTAGTATTTTGAGGATTCTCCACACTGATTCCATAGTGGCCTCACCAGTTTGCCAATGAAGATTTGTCATTTCCCTGCATCGTTGCCAGCACTTGCTATTACTTATTTTCTCAATCTTAGCCATTTTGACTAGGATAAGGTGAAATCACACAGTAGTTTTAATCTATATTTCTCTAATTACTAAGAATAATGAGCACTTTTTGGGATACTTCTTAGCCATTCTTCTGAACATTCTGCTAAGATCAGTAGCCTGGTTTTTTAGTTCTTTGGATATTCTGAACATCAATCTTCTATCAGATGTATACCTGGCAAAGATTCCTCTTAGGTACATTGATCTATTGCTTCCTTTGATATTCAAAAGCTTTTTAGTTCAATAAAGTTTCATTTGTCAATTGTTGGCTTTAATTCTTGAGGAGAGAGTCTTAGTCAGAGAGTCCTTCAGGCATTGCCCATGTTTTCTTCCAGCAACTTCAGGTTTACCCTGACATTTTTGATCAATTTGGAGTTGATTTCTATATAGGGTTCTTGACTTTCCAGCTGAACCTGTGCAGATCTTCTTTGCTAGACCTAGAATCTGAGCACCTGAAAGAATGGGGCAGACTGCAGGCTAATGCTGCCTTATTTTAGTTTCAGTGTGTTTTCATACAGAGATGTAACAAAGAAAGCAATGATCCCAGAAAGGTTGAATTCAGAAAAAACATGGTCAGAAAAACATGTAAATAAACATCAGTACGCACATACTAAATATTAATAGAGCATTCCTTTTCCCAAGACTTTCTCAGGACGGATCAATTTAAACACAATTGCCACCACACAGTATAGATTATATAATGCATACATATATTTATATATTGCTAGGAAATCATGAAAGCAAGGCAGAAAGCCATATCCAGATTCAGGGTGCACTGGCCAGATTGTGTTCTGTAGTTATGATCTGACATCCAACAAGAATGAACATGTCTTATAAATTGAGTGTAAATGTTTGTCACAGGAAACAAAAAGTCACTTCCAAAAACAATCCAGGGAACAAACTGCCCTTGAGATGAAAGGCCCTCTGTCTTTTTTCTGGAGCCTGTTTCACAGTTCCCTAAGACATTGTTCATTGGTCATTCTTTTGACCATGTTCCGAAACAGGCTTCAAATATAGGTCTAGTTTCATTCTTTTTGTGTAGTTAGATGGTCTTCCCAGCACCATTTCTTGAAGATGTCTTTCCTCCAGTGTGTGATTTGGGCATTACTGTCAAAAATAAGGTGGATATACTTCTGTGAGGTTGAGTTTGAGTCTTCTATTCTTTTCTGTTGATCTACATAGTTGCGTGTCCATGTAGTGTTGTTTTTATCCCTACAGCTCTGCAACAGGTCTTGGTATGGTGACCCTTCTGACATTGTTCTGTTGACTCAGGATTTATGTAGCTATCTGGGATCTGCTGTACAATTCCCCACTCCTAGTTTTGTGAAGAACATGATGGAGATTTTGATTGAGATTGCATTGATTGTAAATTACTTAGGGTAGAATTGTCATCTTAACAATATTGATTCTGCCAATCCATGAGAATGGGATGTCTTTGCATATGCTCATATGTTCTTTAATTGCTTTCTTCAGAGATTTGAAGTTTTCATTGTGGATGTCTTTCACCTCCTGGGTTAGGTTTATTCTTGTTTTTGTTTTTGTTTTGTTTTGTTTTTCTTTTCTGAGGATATTACAAATAGTAGTGTTCAGAATCTTTTTCTCAGAACATTTGCTATTGGTATATTTAAAGGCTACTGATCTAGTAGAACTTTGGGGGTCTCTTCTGTATAACGGCCTGTCCTCTGCAAAGGGGTCATTTGACATCTTTTCCTATATGTCAGGATGTTTTATCTCAGCAACAGAAAGCAGAAGAACGGTAAATAAAACTACTGCCCCTGAATTTGGCTCAGCCATGCATAGTATATATACAACGACCAGGTTGAGGAAAGCACGTTTCCTTCCTAATGATATTTTCTTTTCCTTTTACTTAAATGCAATTTAAAAAAGTTTATTTGTGTGTGTGTGCCCATATGACCATGCATGTGTGTGTTCCTGCTTGCATCCACACATTGGTACTGACAGCCAAAGAGGCCAGAAGAAGGTTTCAGGTCTTCTGGAGCTGAGGCTACAGGTGGCTGTTAGACACTCATGTGAGTGCTGCAAAATGAACTCAGGTCCTCTGCAAGAGCAGCAAGTGCTTTTAACTGTGGAGCCCTCTCTCCAGCCCCTAAATGATAAGGCAACCCCAGTTGCTGCTTCACCCAGCCCAACTGTACTGTGTAACACGCAGCTTCACCCACTGGTGAGAGGGTTCCTCACGAGAGGCCTTCCCAAGCTTCTCTGCAGATAAATGCAATGACATTCCCCATATGTAGGAGTCATAGAGCAGTGCACACCTTTAGAAATCACAAGGCAAAATAACGTGGCACATGTCAGCCACATCAGGGTTGTCGTCCATCTGTGTGACACTTGCTAGTCTCTGAGAACTCTGAAAATAAGCTGGCGAACTGGAGGCACAGGTCCCGGAGTCAGCATCGAGCTGAAGGAGTCCCTGGACAGACTGTTGAGCTGCTTCAAACCATTTTCCTGAAAGCATTTTGCCATAGACCAATTCCCCAGATGACCAGTTTCCCGGATGACTGAGGCATTCCTCAGTACCCACCTCTCCTACCCAAACCTGCCTAGGGCCTTCTCTACCCTGGCAGACTTCATTCCTCCCCTGGCATTTGCCATTTCAGCCATCCATCCCTCTGCTTCTACATACAGCATTTTAGGAAAAAATATCTGGGAAAACTGGGTTGCCCCAGTCCTACTGTCTGCCCAGCATTTTCTGCCCACCTGGCACATACAGCGTCTGATGATTCCTGTCTACCTGTGGCAATGGATCAACAGCAAATTCTTTATCATGGTTTAAGGATTGGAACCAAGCTCAAGGTCTACAGTCACCAGCTGGTGACTTGACATGTTCATTTGAGAGATCTGGCCTGCATCCCAGGCAGGTGTGGGGCGATGGCTGTGGTTCTTCAAGACCAAGGTCACTCAGAAAGCTGACAACTCCCCAGTTTCCACCTAGTTGTGGATGTGTGGGTTGTGCTGCGGTGTTCCAGAAAGACTATATGCAACAGCTGTCAGCCAGTGAGTCTTGGTAAGTTTCAGAGCGGGTAGCCATATTGACACACTCATATCTATGTCACCATGTCTCATAAAGGAAACGGGCTCTGAGAGCAGTGGAGACCTCCTGCTGGCCATCACCCTGCAAGGAGACCTGTAACTACCTAGCTCCAGGGTCTTGGAGAAAGCCTTTGACACATCATCCATGGTTTTGTGTAACTAATCACATAGTCTGGGCTTTTTTTTTTCAAAGGTATTCAAAGTAGGAAGATTAAGTTGCTGTGGGAAAAACTGAACAAAACTACAAAACACAAACAAAACAATCCCCCCCAAAAAACAAAAAACAAAACAAAAACAAAAAAAACAATCACAAAACAATAAAACAAATAAACAATTAAAAAAAAAAAAACCACAAGGAAAGTTCAGTGTTAGGTAGGCCTACAAAAGACAAAGCCCTAACACAGGGGACAGCAGGAATGAAGCTAGGAGAGGCTGGAGATGGCTTTGTGGTTAAGAGTGCTTGCTTATCTTCACACTCAGCCACCTTTCTTACACCTCCCAGAGCTAGAAGCAGATTGTAACTCAAGCTTCCGGAGATCCAGTGACCTCTCCTGGCCTCCTGTCTTTAGGCTTTTTTTTTCCTAGAAAACCTGCAGCCTCTTGAGAGCTGACCTTGTTTCTCCTGTTTGGCTTGGGCGAACTTGAAAGAACGAGCAGGCAATGAGCTAACCACATGGAGAAAGATGACATGGCAATCCTTGCCCATACTTTACAGGAAAATAAATTTTTCTGATTTGTGGTTATTTACAGCACCCGTGATCAAGCAAATGCCATGAAATGCCAATGATTTTTAAAATCAGCCTTAAATAGCTGAACTCTCATAAAGTCTGGCTTGGCGGTTGTTAGGTAGTTATGGTTAAATTGACAGTCCTTTGGGGAGTTAGGATATCCAAAAGGCAGAGATTGTTAAGGCTTTAGCGATTAACGGTTGGGCTTGTTGGCTGAGGAGATTTTATAGCGCACATTTAAGCTTTGCTGCCTGTGAGAGGGTGAACATGAAGCACAGGTTATTGGTTCTCCATGACCACTCCATCTTTATTTTCTTGGGAGCATTCTGACTCTCTAGAAGTCAAGGCTGAAGCTCGTGAAGGAGAAGGTCATCGCTGAAGACCACGGCACTGTCAGGCCACATAAATTTAAAATTAGACAGATTGCAGAGTAGTAAAAGTCAAGCAAAGATACAAAGAAGAATGTAAAAATTAGAAGAAACTAACATGAAGTGAGGGGACAGTAAAGAAAAGCAATGTCAGGTAGCCGATCAGGTTCCAATGGATAACTCCACACTCACAGTCACACAGACGGCCTGGCTAATGGCCCTCATCGAGTTCCAAAGCAAAACAAAGTTAGGTCCTGAATCCCAAGGTTTCTCAACCCTGGAGCAGTGAAACTAACTGGAACCAAGAGGTTAACTACATGCGCCTGTGGGGACATTTTTTTACTTCGACCACATGGCTGTCAAGTCCGAGGCTGCAGTGTCAGTGAGCAGGCAAGGGCAGCCATGGTTCTTAGCAGAGTGGTTCTGCAGTGTGCAGAGTTGTGTGGTACACGCCATGCAAACTGGATGTATGTGTGGATGCTGTTCGAAGTTTAAAGTGTAAAAGAACAGACGAATGTTCGCATCTCATTTCAGATAAGGTACTGATTTTTAAATATATTTTTAAAATACCCACAAATGGACAATTAAAGTCAAAAGAAGAAAAACCACGAACAAACAGTCCACAGAAAAGATATGCTACTAACCTCACCTGGGGCCAGCTATTGTCACAAGCACAAGCAAATTCCCACTGCACTGTTGAACCTGGAAACGCTCTCTCCCTTAATGTTCTGACTGAACGAAGGAAAAGCAGGAACACCTTATGGTTGAAAAGGTAAATTAGTAGAATTTTAAAATGATAATTTGTCACAACTTCTCAAGAACCCAGTGTACCTGTCCTTTGGCCCATTAGTTCACTGTGTGAGTATCTAGTCCAAAGGCTCCCGCTCGAAGGCACAGAAACACAAGGCTGCCCATGCAGCCAGTGTTGTGATAGCCTTGCTCATTGTAGACAAGATGTCTCAATGGCACTCAGCTTTCCTGACTTCTTTTTCTCATAGGAAGGTTTTCTTAGTGGAGAAAATAGCATATTAACTCATCTCCTGGGGCAAGCTCCTTATCTTGGTGTAGAATAAAACTAAGTACCAATAACCCAAAGTCTACCAATGGGCATTTGGTAACAGATTATAAAAGATCAAAAAAAATATTGTCTACTTATTTTTTAAAAATGAAGTCTACACATTCGGATGGAAAGATAAACATGGGCATGGAAACGTGGGGTGAAGTAGCCCACACAGTAAAAACCATGAGGTGAGAAGAAGGCTGAGCTCCAGAAGCCTAGGAAAGACCACGTGGTCACAGTCATCAGACATGGAACCCTGGAGAGTGAGGTGTAGAGCCTCTATGTCCTGGCTTTGAGACAATATACATCTTTCTACTACTGATAGAAAGTTATACCTATGATCTTGTAAAACACTAAAGTTTAAACTTTTACTCAAAGTCAACAAACCAATCATTGAATCTCTGAAAATGTATAAAAATCAACTAAAAACAGTTTTTGAAATGGAGCAAGACCTCAAGCCACAGAACTAATAGAAGGAACACCTCAAGACACTGGGCTAGGTAGAGATGTTTTTCAGACAGGATTCCCCAGAATCAAGCTGTAAGAACAATAGAAAAACTAGGTTATATCAAGCCAAGAAACCACCGCCGTAGCAACCAGTTGGCAGGAGGAAGAGATGATCTACAGACACAGATTTATGCAAACTGCACCTGACCTGGTGTTAAAGTACAGGATGTGCAGGCTAAAGGACTCCACTCCATAGAAGGAGAGCACAAACCGATGGCATTTGTTTCTAGAAAGAGGGGACTGAGGGTTGGGGGAGAGGCTCACTGAATGCTCTCATGAATATCTGACCACTCCTCCTCCAGACACTGTGCAATGTGAATTTCACAGTGATGCAATTGCGCCCTACCTGCACATGACCTTTGGGTATGAGTGAGGGACTACAGTACGTAGACTGGGAAGAATAAAAGAGAGGGGGCTCCCTATGTGGTTTGGGAAGGCCATCATCCAAGCTGGATAAAGACTTTTCAGTGCAGCTGCTTTGGGCTTTTGCCAGTAACCCCTCACTCTGTAGTGTGAGCTCAGAAGACCCATTGGTTCCCAGAGGGAATGGCGGTCGGATTCTACTGTAGTTTGTTGCTAGGACATTAGGAGGAAGGACATAGATGTTCAAATCTTCCTCAGAGAATTGATATGTGCAACATAGTGTTTTTCAAGAGACCACAGGAGAATAAAAAAAAAAGTCTGTCATCATCAATTACTAGGGGATACTGTGGGAGACATCACCTCAATCTAG
The DNA here is from genome assembly GCF_021556685.1 of Rattus norvegicus. Classification (NCBI taxonomy): domain Eukaryota; kingdom Metazoa; phylum Chordata; class Mammalia; order Rodentia; family Muridae; genus Rattus; species Rattus norvegicus. The sequence goes on from NC_141550.1 coordinate 61,385,850, forward strand.
TAGAGATTGTTATTGTAGAAACCGTAAGGTAACTGGTGCTGGCAAGCATGTGAAAGCAAGGGAATCCATCCATACCGCTAGAGGTAAGTTGGTATAGTCATGAAAATCTGTATGACATCCCCTCAAACAAAATAGATTAAAACAAATACTATGTACTCAGAATAGCTCTTTAATATGATACAAGCATGACCCCTGGATATATGTCTGAATACATTGAAATTGGTGTGTTGAAGACATGTTCCCATATTTTTTAATAATTATTATTGTAGCATTGGGGTATGGAGGGAGCAGAGATATGGTTCAAAGATATGATAGAAAAGAATGGGTGCTACAGTTTCATTCTGATTGGTAATAATGTACCTACTGTACACTTCAAACTACCTAAATAATTGAAAAGCTCTAGATGAGGGGACTTGGAATGCTTGCCACAAAGAAACAAATCTTTGGAGGGATATGCTGATTGCCCTAATTCTATTATTATGCAACACATCAATATATAGATCGCACACTCTACCAATAATCTGTGCATACAATATACTATTGTGTATTAATTAAAATTAAAGCCCAAACTGAACAATTGTATTAGATGTGTTACAAGCAAAATTTGCAGAAACTGACTGTGGATTTGTTTTCAAAGCCCTACACTTCTCTACACAGGATGAATTCTAATAGAGTACTTTATATGGGATGGATTCCTGTAGATTTCTGTGGACTCTTTTTTCCAATCCTGCCAGTCTTTTCACCTTAGAAAATATAGGATTTTACTGTTGCTTGTTTTTCCCAAACCAAGACAGGTTCTCAGTGCTAGTATTCCCATGGAATTACAAGCACCTGCCATTTTCTGGGCCCGTCACAAAGAATCCCTGGTCCAAGAATCACTTTGTGCATAGGAGAACCTAACTGTTACCATAACCTGTGTCTCCTAAAACAAGCAACCCTGTTCTCTCCATGAAAACCACAACCTAGATAGCTGGAAAGGACAGCTATGCTGCCCACCAGTCCAGTGGTACACACTTGTGATCACAGCCCTGTGAACACATGAAGTGTTTCATCTGCTGTTTCGGTGAACAGCAGAGGCCCGATTACACTGAGGAAACTTCAGGGTGGCCTTGGCTGGTGAAAATTCTTCCCCAGTTGCTAGTTCCTCCACTCCAACTGCCCCGGGATGCCTTCTGGCCCACCGGTAACCTCCCTCATCCCCTCCGGACACTGCTTGGTTCACTCTTCCTCTCTGTTTATTAGTCTTTGCGTCCCATGCCATTTGAGCTAGATGAATTTCAGAAGAGGACGGTGGCTGCCGGCACTGTGTGCTGAACACTGCTATTTAGAGCATTCAAGGAACACACAACAGCTTGAGAGTAGGCATCCTAGGCAGTGTGAGGAGGGGACAGAAGCAGAAGCAGCCAGTGAGGGACACCTCCAAGCACACTGTCTTTGGTGGGTGTGCTCGCTTTTCCTCTCTCCGCCCTACTTCATGCTTCGCCGTAGAAGTTCAAAATGATGGTAGTGAAAGTATCACCCTCCAAGCCTAACTCCGGAACTAACTTTCCCACTGCAGTCTTTCAAGTCAGAGATCCTTCCACACTTCAAGATTTCTGTCAAGGTATTTGTGTCTCCTATCCCTATTCCACCTAGACTTTCAGCTCCTATACACACATTACATGGGACAAATTATAGTGTGTGATAGTCTTTTCCATTTATTGAGCACCTATTTCTCAGCCACTGTAGGAGGCACTTTAAATTTTTACACTTCCTTCACTCCGTGAATGTGGAGACCGGAGGACAGCTGACAGGAGCTGATTCTTTCTTTCTACCACATGGGGTTTGGAGAGCAAAAGTTTGTCAGCAAATGTTCTTTTCCATTGATCCATCTTGCTGGCCCCTGCATTTTGTGTAACATCTATTATGTCAATCCCTCAGAGTCTACAAGGTCTAGTTCCTCCCTCACAGTTTGCATCTGGATCACGAGGACTGAGTCTAAATCTTGCAGTTGTGTGTGTGTGGGAGGGTGCAGGGCTAGCACTGCTGTGCAGTTCTGCCTGGTGTCCAAGCCAAGCTTCTCTCCTGAACAGAACACGCCAGTAATGGAGGCTCTGTATGAACAAAGCTTAAAGATACGCAAGCATGAAAATGTCATGACAATGCCCATGATTTGGTATGCTAATAAGAAGTTTCTTCTTAAGGCAATTAAAATCCATGAATGTACAAATATGGAAAAGGAATGGTTATTATATTATCTATGGAAAAAGAGAATTTAGTACAACCCAGTATTTGAACCATCTGTGTTGTGTCCTTGTGCCTGGGTCCTAACAGGTGGGTTGGTGGCCTAAAAGTGATAGAATTCAATCTTGGTCCAACTGTAGCACTCCCCAGTCCGTGACCCACATGTGAGGCTGTTCCTGTCTCCTGCTCTCTCCCCCTGGCCAGCTTTCAAAGGCAAACAAACCCCATATGATCACTGAAGTCTAGAAATGAACTTTTATTTTAAATCTGTCAAGAACTCCTGACAGATTTTAATTTTATTCAAATACAACTGTAAAATGAGAGCGAGTCTCTTTCTCTTTCATATAAATTACATGTCAGCCAAGCTCTCTCTCTCGGCTGCTGGCTTGGCATTGTTCAAGGTTCTTTTGAGGGACAAGGGACTCTGATTTCCAGATAAAACAACAGCAACACAAGAAAAATAATAAATTCAAAATGATTGCAATTGGAGACATTGCCCAGAATATGCTAATTACCTATTTTTCATGTGTGCATAGGCCAGACTCCAAGCTTTGTTACTTTACAGAAATTATGGGATAGTATCCTCTCATTGGTTGTGTTCATAATACAGAACAAATTAGCTGAATTTTCCCCCAAAGGACAGAAAAAAATAAAACATGACAATTTCAAATAAAATACAACCCAGAGTTCACTTATCTAATTGCAACATGTTAAAACAAGAACATTTTTATTAAAATATTTAATACCAGAATAACTTATAATAGTATGAAAAGGAGTGAAGTATTCATTCTTGTTTCTCACTGCCTCGCATACATCTGGGCAGGCTTGTTTTGTAGTGACTCCCACTTCGCATCCCAGTATCAAGGATGCACCAGAAGAAGCCAATACTTCATCCACTCATACAGTCAGCACTTACACATCTCACCTAGGGCTTACTGCAACTGCCAACGGCACTTAAGAAAACAAAGTAAAAATATACATACAAAATATTTTCATATCAAATTATCTTCATTACACTAGATAACCCCCACCCCACTATGCTATGATACAGGAGAAAGTGTCCTACGATGGCCATCGAGGCCATCGTGTCTGCTGAGCAACCAGATTAACCTTCAGGGTAAAAAGCGTTTTGTAAAATGAAGAAAAAAATGTCAGTGTGTGCGGTGAAACCAGATGTCATTCACACTTGCAAAAATGTTTTCCAGCCTAAACCAATTACAAAATATATCACATATCCAGAAAAAATGCCCTTCCCCCAAGAGCCTAGTTTGCCGTTAAACCTTTGCTCTCCTACATTAAGGCATCTCCAGATTTCCTTTTCTATTGGGCGTCTCCACATCCCTTCCGTTCGCAGTCTTCCGAAGCTGGGGAGGACGTTATTGTTTGATGGAAAAGACACTCTTCTTCCTTGATATCCATTACTCTCACTCTGTGGTAGTGACATTTAGAAATAAGACGTTCTTCCTTTCGACTCAAGATTTCACTTAATTTTTACTTGAATGTCCTGCTTGGCAAAAATCAGAGACCATTCATGTTTTGTTACCCATACGCTTTAAATTTTAAACATTAATCCTTCTGCATGTATATGTATATCCACACACACAGATTATTTTCTTCGTTGTCTTGTTCTCATTGCAATACAAATTGTCCATCTGAACTGGGATTTGAAATGAACCAAATAAGGGGCTGCGGATTTAGCTCAGTGGTAGAGCGCTTACCTAGGAAGCGCAAGGCCCTGGGTTCGGTCCCCAGCTCCGAAAAAAAAAAAAAAATCCGTTAAAAAAAGAAATGAACCAAATAAAACGCTTTTAGTTACTCCATATGAAAACTGCTTCCATCACAAAGGAACCCTGAGCTCTAATGCAAACAAGATTATAATTTAAAACTAAACTTTAGGTTTAGTTTTCCTCAGGAAAAAATTCAAAGATTTATATAATAAGGTTCTTTTTAAAACCTCAGGAAAAAAATCCCAATTAGTTGTAAAGGGCTTTGGGATACTTTCCAACAGTGCTTGGGAAAACAAATCCTCACGACAATATACTCTGGCAATGTTAAACCGATTTGAAAACATCCCTTCTTAAACATACGCATCACGTGGCCCTGCTGGGCCTTCCATTTTGGATGCGCTAACCTATGCAAACAAAACCCACACATAAAACTCTCACCATCGCCCTGGAAAACACAAAGAACAGTTTCCAGTCCTGAAGGCATTAAAAGGCAAATAAAAGATCACCTCATCTGGGCTGAACAGATCTCCAAGTTTGAACGTGTGAATGACTGAGTTTGTTTCGGGAGCTTTCCGCGATTGGCTTCAGTCCTGGGCCAGTCTGGAGTGATGTAGTCTAGCAAGTATTGGCGTTGACAGTTTGAGGCACAGCGCTCCACTGTGCCCACGTTGGAGCTTACCTCAGGGAAGCAAGGCACTTACTGTAATGGCAATGCAGACGCTTTATGCATAGTTTCAGTAACATAAAATAAGTTAATATTTTTGACTAAAATGAATTTTTATAACTTATACATCTTTTTATAGAAGCAACGGATATATTTAGGATAGTTGAACTCAGGAGGTTTAAATGGGAGTCCTCTTCACCCCTGCTTTGGCTCTTAGGATGAGGATTACGGTAAAACACAAACAAACAACAAACAACAAACAAACGAACAAACCCACTGACAAGCCCAGCACTCCCTGGCCACTCTAGAAGTGCTGCACCAGTGGCAGCTTGACTGTCTTTACTTCTGCTATGTGGGAAGACTTCTGGATGATGCAACTGGTGGTCGTCCCCTGCGCTTCGTCTTTTCCCTGGGCGAGGTTTGTTAAGGCCATGGCTGCGTTGATCTCCTTCCAGTGTGTGTCGTCCTTGCTCGGCCCCCTTCTGTTAGCAGTGCTGCAGGTGCGCAAGAGAGAACAGGAAGGATCAGAGATCAGACCCACCGTTGTGTGCCCTGGAGACAGCATCCCTGCAAAGTACCAGTGGCAAAGGAAAGTCATCTTGCTCACCTGTCACCCTTATCACCCTTAGTAGATCCAATGTCTGGGGTGTCTGTAAAGAGAAGCACAAATTCAGTCACTTGTCTCTTTCTTGGACTTTGTCTTTTAAGATTTATTCTCTCTCTCTCTCTCTCTCTATATATATATATATATATACACACACAAATTATATATACATATATATACATATATATAAATTATATATACATATATACATATATATACATATATATACATATATATACATATATATACATATATATACATATATATACATATATATACATATATATCCCATGAATGCAGTTGCCCTTGGATCCCAGAAGAGGGCATCACATATCAGGTCTCCAACAGCTGGAGATATAGGCAGCTGTGAGTCACCTGATGTGGGTGCCAGGAACCAAACACAGGTCCCCTGAAGGAGCAGACACTGCTCTTGAACACTGAGCCACTCCTCCAGTCCTGGTTAATCTTAGGGATTTCTTCATTACTGCCAAGAGTAAAATTTATCCAGAAAAATGGCTGAAATTATTTTTCTTACAGACATCCTGTAAGTTATTAAGGTTATTAAGAAGCCAAGCCTTGGAGGGGAAGAACTGTACAGGGAGGCGTGGTGACAATACTGGCCAATTTCTTGTTCATTTCTGCAGCCATCAGCCCATCACCATGACCCACAAGGCAGATGTTTCCTCAACTCCAAAACAAGGGCTTTCTTAGAAGCTGTTGGGGCTCCTGAAACCTTCTATTCTGCCATTTTCTGAGACTCTAGCCTGAGGGGCAGGTGAGGCTGATAGTCTGGATGGTCGATGCATGAGTAACAGACCTAATGCTGACGAGCTCCTGGCCCATCAGGAGACATCAGTCTTCAGTCTCCAAAACTCCTCCTCCTGCTCTCATGAGAAACAAGGGAGACCTGGCTTATGCCAGAGATGGGCACATCTGCTCCCTGATCACTAATCAATTCCAACACCATGAAAACATAATGAAATACTGAAATGGGTTCTGGATGTTGATTCATTTCATTGGTTTAAGGATTGTGGCCTTCAAAACACAAAAGCTGATCCATTGGGGATAAAACTGTGTAGGTCAGGGGTGGGAATGGGCAGGATCTCCCTATAAAGTCACAAATTCTGAATCTAGGTAGTGGATAAGCTTTGGTCACCACAGGCACGGCCACCGTCTGAGGTAAGAGGGGACAAACAATCTACTTAGGAAAGCCTCTCAGGACAGAAAGGAGGCAGAAAATGCACATAGTGTATTCAAAGCCCTCCTCTTCCTATGACCTCTGCAAAACTGTCCGCTCTTGGCTTCAGTCTTTCTCTTTGCCTTCCAAGTCAGCATTTCTCTAGGCCTTTTGCATTTTCTCTGACATGCTCAAGGTATGCCAGACAGTGTAATTTAATTCCCAATGCAGACTCTAAGAGTCAGAGCCCTGGAAATCTCAGAGGGAGGAACGGGTTACAGTGTAGTCTAACCTGGGCAACAGTTCCCAGGATAAAGAAGATAGTCACAAGAAAATAAATGCATGGCTGTGAAAGGTAGCCAGATTCAAGGTCCTCTGCAGACAGAGAATCCCGAAGCCTGCTGACAGGAAGGTCTCCATATGGGGATAGCTTGCTTTGAGCTACTTACAATCTGAGGAATCAGCAAACTTGAAAAGAAAACGCAGGAAATCAAAAGTACTTAGTGAAGGTACTTCAAGGCTGCTGCGAATGCAGGAGGTGATCTGCCATTCCAGGCTCTTGCTAGCCCTCAGTTAGCTTCCGCTGAACATTCAGGTAGCATTTAATATAGCTTGGGAGAAATGTTTGGGTCCGGAGTCCCATTAGCCTGGGATCCTCTGATCATTTGGGTTGGCCTGGACAGTCAGAACCCCACCCTGTTGTGTTAGATAATCTGGGGTTGAAAGTCACTCATGTAAATGGAGTGAAACAGCAGTCATTGTTGGCCCACAGAACTCCAATAATCCTGATTTATAGATGATTCTTTTGTGTCGAGTCTCTTCAGTTTTGCTTTATAAAATTTTTAAAAATCACATTGATTTATTAATGGGGCATATGTATAGAAGTCAGAGGACAAGCATTTTTTTTCCCACTACTTGAATCCCAAGATCTAAGCCAACTTGTCAGGCAAGATGACAAGGACCTTTAGCCACTGAGCCACCTCACCCTCACCATTCCATTCTTTTCAGCTTTAGAGACTCTGTACAGGGTCCCGTGTGTTGTTGGTGCCCACGAAGTCTCCCCTGTTATCTATTTTCACTCAGTAGTGACAGGTACAAGACACGACCAGAACCAGAGAACAAGTCAAGCCTTTCAGAGGGTAGGTCAGCAACACTGGGAATTTTACCAGGGGTCAGGGGGAGAGGCAGAGACAACAGGGACAGAAACAGAAAATTAATATTTTGGCCTTTGCTCAAATTTACCTACATCTGTTAACAAAAGCGAAACAATAGGTAGGGGAAGTTTAGTCAACAAAAAGCTCTGTCGAAAGCAGACTAAGATCCATGAAGTGCAAACACTAGGGAAATAAGAAAACTGAATTTAGAAAAGACTACGTTCTGATGCTCCTGGTCCCAGCTGAACCATTTGCTGCTGTGGCCGGGAAGGGAATATGGTTTTCGACCTGATCAGTCAGATGAATGGTGACTGGGGACAAGCTTGCAGCTGTCAGACATGTAATGCGATGCAAAATCCTGAAGACGCAGAATCCTCAGAATGAGGAGAAAGCCTATGTTCTGCAGCCCCAGAGAGGCTGGATGTGGATGGCACCTACAATGGTTGGCTCCTTAAAGTACGGCCACAGAGAACAGATGAAGATTCCTGCAACAGGCTGTGAAGTTAGAGATGAACATGCCCATGAACACATCCCTGATGTGCAAAAGCCGCTCATATCCTCGCTTGGGCATCCTAATTAGTATCTCTGTGTCTCTGTGTCTCTGTGTCTGTATTCTCTCTCTCTCTCTCTCTCTCTCTCTCTCTCTCTCTCTCTCTCTCTGTGTGTGTGTGTGTGTGTGTGTGTGTGTACAATGAGTCTGTACACACATTCACATTTGTGGGTGTGAATTGTCCTCATGATGCACAGAGGGAAAGGTCACAGGGCGACCTCTGGTGTTGATTTTGCCTTGTTCCAAGCAAAACAGCTTATTCACTGTCCTGTACACCTGGTTGGAGGGTTTCTCTGGATTCCAAGGTTTTTTCTGACCCTGCCTCCCACCTCCCTGTGGGAGCACTAGTATTACAGACACTCCCACTATGTGCCTAGGGTTTTTTTTTTTTTTAATGAGTCCTGAGGATTTGAACCTGTGTCCTTCCACTTGCATGCCAGTGCTTTTATCCAGTGAGGCCTCTTGCTAGCCCCTACTTCTACAGATCCTAGGACCAGGTCTGAAGGCTAAACTTTACACTTTATTTTAAGGATTGTGGGTACACTGGGTGGTGTCGGGTAGGACTGGGTCTGAAGCCTGAGACAGAGCTGCATAAACTGAAATGACTGGGAAACACCTTGTGTTTCTATCACAGCTGAAACTGTCCCAAGGTGCGTTCTTGAGGATGTCAGACTAGGCACAGAAGCTGACTGTCATACCTGGGAGCTTTTCTGCATCTGTTGTAGCTATTATTGGGGGTTTTCCAGTGTGACTGGGATATTATGGTCTGGCCCATCCCTGAGGAGTGATGAATGTAGTTCCCATGTGACCCACAAAAGGGAATTCATAAACAACCTCCCACTTCTGGGAAATATTTGTGCATTTTCTGGACAGCAAGAACCCTAAAGATCTGCTGGTTTGGGGACTTCTATTAACCGTGTGGAGATGGGATGTCCCAGACACTTCAGAGACCAATACTACCTGAGGAATGTTCAGCAGGTTTGCAATCTACAGCTCACACTGAATGCTGCTACTAAAGGCTACGATTCTTCCCTACTGTTGTCTTTTCCAAAGCAAACACTTGCTCCCTCTTTTCTGCTTGAACCAGTTGCCTTGAAGTCCATAGTCAGTGTTTAAGGAGTGGTCATGACGCTCGGGTAACTTCTGTCCTCCCCATTGCAGTTGGTCTCAGGAGTTCCCTTCGGGGAGGAGTACCAGGGGCTCCAGTCAGTAGAAGGGAAGACGCAGACTACGTAGAGTGGCGAGTGAGGATGAGGAGAAAGCAGGTCCGTGCTACAGCGGTGCTGTAAGGCTCCTTGGCAGAGGCTTTGAGCATACACAGAGCAGGGCCTGACCGCCGACCTTTCCTCAGCAGTATCTCACTCTGCAAGTGGCTTGGCTTAGCATCCCCGAAGTCTGGGCTAAAATGCCTTTTTTAGATTCTAAGGTTCCAAAAATCAGCTATGCTGTCAATTACCATAAAAGCAACTGGTTGGCAAGAGCCACTTACTGAGCCAGCCAAAAGAGCGTGTTTTAAGACCAAAAAAGAGAAAAGGAAAAAGAAAAGAAAGAAGAAAAGAGGTGGGCAGTTAGGGAAATCTTGGATGCTGTAAAACTCAAAGCATGTTGAAACTTAAAGACAGGCTATCCTCACTTCGGGTGAGTGTTTCCTTAGAAAGGCAGGCAGAGAAAAACCCTATGAAATGCCAGTTGTGTGGCAGACTCGGCTTATCTCACCGTGGGGCTCAGTAGCCAAGGATCCTTTTGGCCTTCATGCATACCATGCAGAAGCACTCCGATACGGAGCTGGATTCCTGAAATAATATCGGTAGGCCTGGAGAGTAGTATCTTTCCTCTCTGTGGTGTGTTTTTCAAACTCTAAATAAATCCTAAGATTGGAAATGTTTTGTTAAGTGTTTCACAAAAGAGTACTTGTGCCACCACAACGTAGATAAAACTAAGGAAGATTAAGTATGGGACTATTTCTCAAATTAAATAATGTGAAATCCCATAACAGGTATTTCCGTAAATTAAAATGGGAAGAGTAAAAGACAGGAAACTGTGGGATGTATGGAGTAGAATGAGGAAGATAAAAGCAAAACAGGTCCTTGGACCAGTTGGGTGTGGAGAGGAAGCCATGGCTTGTGTTCTACGGTGACAGACAGAAGACCGTACCCACCTCACCTATCACGCCAAGGCTCAAGTCCTTGCAGGGAAATTAAAACCCTGTGGCTTATATCCATGCTCTAAAGCAAGCCACGAATCCCCATGTCTGATTACCAAGCTTCCACAAAGATGGTCAGTTTGGCAGCCAGAGCTTGTGAGAGCCAAGGTTGAGCAGAGCCAAGGTTTAGTTTGTGTGCATCCCAGGGGCACGGGACACCACACACAGATCTGCTTTTTACAGGAAATGAGACAACTGAAGAAAAGAAGAAGACCCAGCAAACATGGAGGGCAGAAACCTGACTGTTTCAAAGCCGTAGGACCTCATAGAAGGCGGTGGCCACCACCCATGAGTCTCATCCCGCTGTGACCCTTAAATGTTTATTTCTCCACCTCAGGATGCCTGGTTACCCCTCCACCCACACAGATGTTTCTATGCTGGCTTCACTTTTTTCTCCTTTAAAATAAAAGTAATTGGGCCAGCAGCATGGCTCAGGGGGTAAAGTGCTTGCTGTCAAGTCTAACAGCCTGACTTAGAACCCAGAAGAGCACGAAAGAACTGGTGTGGCTTATCCTCTGACCTCCATACTCACACCATAGTCCCCATCCCTCCCCCAATAAGTAAGTGTGATAAAAAAATAAAGAGCTTTTCTTATTTTTCCCAATAGGAAATTAATAAAATAGGGAACAACTGTGTCACAGTGTTTATTGATCCCTGAATGAAGGTTCTGTATTATCAGACTATACAGTCAGCACATGTGAGCCCTAGCATGAAAGGCAGGCTCTAGCTGCAGCTCAAATCATGACATTGCCCTATTGTAATCTGAGATTTTCCAGACCAGGTTTGCTGATGGTTCTGTTCTGAGTTATTCCTAGAGAAAGAAACAACTTTGTGTGCATAAATAAATGTATAAATAAAACTCACTAATGCTTTTCACTCTTACTGCTAATAGTTTGAATCAGGTGATAGTTTTATTCCATTTATTGTAGACAAAAAAAATAAATGAATTCAGAATTCACATATCAAAATAAGACAGTAGTAAAAGTTCGCTGTGTAAAACCTGGGAAATGGTATGCAATAGACTAAGATAGGACACTTAGGCCTAAGAGTGACATTTGTGCTGGGAAGAGGGGACCTCGGCTGGGGAGTTGCATGCACCAGCTTGGCCTGCGGATATATATGTATGCCCACAGTTTGTTGTCTTGGTTAATGACTGACGTGGGAAGATCCAGCCTTCTGTGAGTGAGCACCACCCTTACTTAGGCAGTCCCGGGCTGTAGGAGGAGGTACTTGAATGAGCCAGGGAACCAGTGTTCCTGCATAGTCTCTACTTCAGTTCCTGCCTCCAGGTTCCTGCCTTGAGTTCCTACTTGGTTTTCTCTTGATGATGGAGTATATAGTCTGTAAGGTGAAATGAACCTTTTCCTTTCCAGATTGCTTTTGGTCATGGTGTCTATCAGAGCAACAGAAAGCAAATGAGGGCAAGAGAGACAGGAGGCTCTCTAGGCGATTAGTACTCATTCAGTTTAGACAGGATACTCAGTGCACACATTTTTACTAGTACTTTCTCTGTGTGTATTTTTGTCTTTCTCACATGTATGTTTGTGTACTATGTGTGTGTGTTGGTACCTGAAGAGGCCAGAAGGAAGCCTCAGATCCTCTGGAACTGGATTTACAGGCAGTTGTGTGATATGATATAGGTGCTGGGAGTCAAACCTAGGTCCTCTGGAAGATTGGCCAGTGCTCTTAACCACGGAGACATCGCTCCAGCTTCAGCAGTGCATATATTGGAGCGCTCTTCCTCACCAAACTTCCACTTGTCACACACAGGCACATACACACGCACACGTACACACACACACACACACACACACAGACACAGACACACACACACAAACATATCTACAGACACACACACAGACACACACACAGACACACACAAACATATCTACAGACACACACACACACACATACATCCACACACACACAAACATACACACATAGAAACATAGACATACACAAACACAGACACATGGACACACACAGACACACACACCACAAATCCACTCTTTTTCTTTTTTTCTAGAATTGTAGACCAGCAACACAAGGACACCAACAAAGGCCTATTTCTCTCCCTATGTGGATCTGTGATCAAGGCATCTCTCCAAGTCTCAGAAAGGAAATGTAGACAAGCCACCACAGCATCACCAGGCTTTAATTAGAGCGATGTTAGAGTGAGTGTTGCTACATCACTGCAGGACAGCCACTGTCTCACAACTTTTAAAAGGAATTGCGGTTATCTTCTCCTGGCGACAGCTAGAGATTCTGCAGAGTCAACGTAAATCATTTAAAATGACTTCTTCAGACCAAAAGGGAAGAGAAAGAAGGAAAATCCCAACAATGTAACACCCATACCTAGAGGACTAAACTGCTTCTAAGAGTCCCTCCTGAGTGAGTTTCCTCCAAGCCTTGAACTGAGGAGTAATACTGAGTCACTAGCCGGTCTGTTGCCTCTGTAAGAGTCATGAGGTGTCTGTTTAGTGAGCCAGCAGTGGGGTGGAGCTCTTCTACTTCAGGAGAATTAGAAAATGAAACCAACCTCATCTTTATGGATGGATCTACAGCCTTTCCCCTCCTTTGCACTATTCTAGCTAAATTATTCATCTCAGGGCCACTATTAGGTGGCTTCCAAAATCATTTAAGAGTCAGAGGAAAAATCTTTCCAAAAATTGAGCCAGTATTTCCCTTAGCATGGCTTCCACATCTGGCCCAACATTCTTTTCCTTCCTGCTACCTCTCATGTGGGCTGGCTCCGGCTAAAGCTAATGATGCCCAGATGTCTTGGAGCTGTAGGATCCCCACCTCAGCTGCCTTTTTGTCAGTGCACAATCCTCTTTGGGTCATGTCAGAATATAAAATAAAGAAGCCACACCCACTGCTGTGGGACCAGTGGGACCAGTGGTGAAGAACTCTTTATCTAGGGACACTGACATTTCAAAACGTCTAGGGTCTACAGTATTGCCTAACAGGAACGCACAACGTCTTTCTCCGTGCTGGAGCACCAGTGCTGTGATATCCCTGTGAATGTGCCGTGTAGCCCCTTCCTCACTGGGGGACACTGGCCTTAATGGAGTTCCCCTACTGGGCAGAGCACATGGGATTCTGCTGGGAGATCTTTGCTCATTTCCCCGTGCTTCTGTGTTGGTGAGATGTACAGTTATTCTGGCTCCATTCATCCCGGTTGCCTTTGCTCTTCTAAGATGTACAGCCATTCCACTCTCATGGATCTGAACTGGTGGATTGAACATGCAGGGAATGAGATTTGGAACTTCAAAGTAGCTTCTTAAAATAAACAGGGTATCACCCAGGGATAAAGTTTTGGTTCACGCTCAGTCTTTTCCACTAACCATTTTGGAGTGTTCTTGATGTGAAGTTATTCTGCATAGTCTCTTCTTCCAAGATTGCCCCGCCCTTGCTAAGCTGAAACCTTCCAGTCTGAAACTTTGCTTTGAAGACTAGAGTGCCGTCTGTGGGAGGGAGGAGCTGGGGGGGGGTGACCAGGCAGAGGCTCTGAGATGATGAAAACTTACTTTTCCTGGTTTCTTGTATTAGCTAGGAAGGTGCTCTAGAGGAGGTCACAGTAGACACTGGTAACACAGAGGTAGAGTCTGGACTCAACTGGATGCTCAACTGGATCCCTGCTCTCTTCTTGCTGCCTGAGGGATTGCCAGCTGTGTGACTTTCTGCATCTCTACTTTCTCATTTAGAAAATGGATCATAGATTTGTCAGGTGTATAAAAACTGCATGACAACATCTTGTCAAACGCCAGAGGAGGATCTGAACACACAAGCTCGCGTGCACGCGCGCGCGCACGCACACACACACACACACACACACACACACACACACACACACACACACATAGGACAAGGGTCCTTGCAAATAAAAAATACTAACTTCCTATCTCACTTTATCCTTTTACATCTGTAAAGTGGGGTTGAATGCAGTCACTGAGAAAAGCAGTACTGTGAAGAGATTAACATGAAAACCACTGTGTAAGGAGAGACTATTCAACTCCAGACAAAGCCCACCAACTCAGATTAATGGACTAAGTGTGTGGAATCTATCATCTTCAAAGACAAAGATGGTGTTGTTGTTGCTCTTGTGTGCCAGGACACAGCACGCCAGGACAAAGAGCCCTGGAGCCACATTAAAGAGCTGCTGACCTCGAGTGTCTGATGGGTTTTGTTACTTCATTTTCTCAAAGGGAATTTTGGAGATGCTACCCAAAATGCTTCATGCATGAAAACCAGGTTTCCAGCCAAGTCTCAGAAGAATGATTTCCTAGCTCTGCATGAATCGCTTCTGGGAGACTACATGTTGCAGGGGCACACGTTGTCTATGAAAGCATCCGCTCTGCATACAAATTGGGCAACCGTCTCTGAAACTGGCACGCTCCCAATTTTGTTCCTTCATATTTACACTGCTCCCCAGTCTTCTGCATTCTTCCCCGGTGCCGCTTCCTACAGGAGCAAGCTTATAGCTGCCCACTGCAACACCAGAAGGGTAATGTTATTTAACAAATACACAGCTGAATAACATTAGGCCGCAAACTTCTAATATGGCTTTCTTTAGCAAAATAAAGGCCTCTTAAATGGAAAAAATATTCACTTGTAATAATCTGGAAATGGGCTGGAACGTCTGGCTCCCTCTGTGCATTTTCGAACTCTTCAGTATCTCTGAAAAACCATCAAAAAGTATTTTTTTCTCTCTGATATATGAACTGCAGTGTATCTCTGAGTTGGCTCACACTGTTGCCAGGGTGTTCAAATTCCACACGTCTCCATCATCTCCAGAAACAATACTTCAGACTGCGGGACCTCGGGGTTAAATCTGTCTGACTGCATTAACACCAGAAATGACACAATCAAAAGATGACATGCGCAATCATCTTGGCTCTTTCAGGAAAATAGCGGTTGACAGTTGCTCTATATTTACAGTTTAGCTGCTGTATTTATGGCAAAAGGAAAAAGAAAACATGTTGTAGTCACAAGAGGGACTCTGTCACCAGCCTTCCTACATTCCAAAGGCACTTCGGCATTCTTGATAAACTTGAACCTTAAAAATGAAGTTAGCTTAGCTGTGCTCTGTGTTCTAGCATTTGGATCTTTATTGTATATATAATTCTGAAACACTGTGTAAAACTTTAACAGGAGCTAAGGTTTGGTGCTCAGAGGGTAAAAGCACTCGACATACAAGCACACATGAAGATCCGAATTAGGATTCTCACGTAAAGATGGGCACAGCAGCAACCCCAGCTCCCCTAAGGCTAGATGGGAGGTTCGGAGACAGGAGAAATCCCAGAAGCACGAGGGCCAACCGGCCAGTTATACAGAAGTGCAAAAAAAAAAAAAAAACACAGAAAATATGTCTTTGAGCAGAAGGTGTGGACTGACCGCTGGAGTTGTCCTCTGACCTTTCGTTTACATGTGCTATGGAGATCTCCTTACCCAGATCGATTCCAATAACACTGAAGGGTGGAAGGGAAAAGAAACCATGCATAAAGGTGAGGTGCCTAACTGGTCTTTGTGTGGTGGCTCTGGCTAGAGGACAGACAGCCTCTAAGGGGCCTCTGAGACCCATTTTGACCAGAAAAACACTGGTAAATCCTTCCTACCATAACTCTGTCTTACCAGAGAAATCCATTCTAAATTTTGCCCAGGGATGTACATTGCAAGCCAGGCAGAAACAGAAGCCCCAGGAAAGGAGGGATGAGCCATCTCCATCTCATTTTGAGAGTTACCCCTGCTTGCCTGTGGAATGAGCCAACCCGGCATGCCTATGGCAGCTGTCTCGCTCTGGGACTGGGCTCTGGCTAACAGCAGCCACACCTAGCGGCTGGTGACAGAGGCTGCAGCAATCTTTGACTGTGTTCTTCACACTGATTTATAATACAAAGACTGCATGGTACTCCACAAAGATAAGACTGTTATATTTTTGTTTGCCAGTTACAAAATAAAAAGGAATTTCAACTAAAATATACACTGTCTGCTTTCTAAATGTACAGTTATCATGTAGCATCCTATACATATGTGTGATCTTTATGTTTTAAATTGATTAAAAGTGAATTTGAATAAAAATAATATCATCCATTGAATTTCAGTGGCACACGGGAATCACTTCACTACTTACATCTACATTTAGAATGTAGGGAATTTCTAGGAAAAAATATAGGAAGTAAATTGCTTTACCCTAAAAAGTTCATTCTAAGAGGCAAAAACATTGTTTTAGATGTTACTACATTTTTTTGTTTTGTTTTATTTATGTGTATGTGTTTGATGGATTTTTTTTTTTAGTTTACATTTCAAATGTTATTCCCTTTCCTGGTTTCCTAGCCCTAAATCCCTCTAACCTATCCCCCGCTTCCTCTGCTTCTATGAGGGTGCTCTTGGACCCACCCACTGACTCCCTACCACCTCCCCACCCTGACATTTCCCTACACTAGGGCATCCAGCCTTTACAGGACCGAGGGCTTCTCCTCCTTCCAACAAGGCCATCCTCTTACAGGACCGAGGGCTTCTCCTCCTTCCAACAAGGCCATCCTCTGCTACATAAGCAGCTGGAGCCATGGGTCTGTCCATGTGTACTCTGGGTAGTGGTTTAGTCCCTGAGAGCTCTGGTTGGTTGGTATTGTTGTTCTTCTTATGGGGTTGCAAACCCGTTCCACTCCTTCTGTCCTTTCTCCAACTCTTCCAACGGGGACCCCATTCTCAGTCCAATGGTTGGCTGAAAGCATCCACCTCTGTATTTGTCAGGCTCTGGCAGAGCCTTTCAGGAGACAGCTCCTATCAGGTTCCTATCAGCATGCACTTCTTGGCATCCACAAAGTTGGCTGGGTCTGGTGGCTGTATATGGGATGGATCCCCCAGGTAGGGCAGTCTCTGGATGACCTTTCCTTCAGTGTCTGCTCCGCACTTTGTCTCCATATTCCCTCCTGTGAATATTTTTGTTCCCTGTTCTAAGAAGGTCTGAAGTATTCATACTTTCGTTTTCCTTCTTCTTGACTGTCATGTGATCTGTGAATTGTACCTTGGGTATTCTGAGCTTTTGGGCTAATATCCACTTATCAGTGAGTGCATACCGTGTTTTTGTTTTTGTTTTTGTTTGTGTGTGTGTGTGTGTGTGTGTGTGTGTGTGATTAGGTTACCTTGCTCAGGATGATATTTTCTAGTTCTATCCATTTGTCTAAGAACATGAAGTCATTGTTTTTAATAGTTGAATAGTATTACGTTGTGTAAATGTCCCACATTTCCTGTATCTATTCCTCTATTGAAGGGGTTCTTTCCAGCTTCTGGCTACTATAAATAAGGCTGCCATGAACATAGTGGAGCATGTGTCCTTGTTATATGTTGGAGCATCATATAACATGCCCAGGAGTGGTGTAGCTGTGTCCTCAGGTAATACAATGTCCAATTTTCTGAGGAAATTCCACCTTGCAATCCCACCAATGGAGGAGTGTTCCTCTTTCTCTACATACTCACCAGCATCTGCTGTTGCTTGAGTTTTTGATCTTAGCCATTCTGGCTGGTGTGAGGTGGAATCTCAGGGTTGTTTTGATTTGCATTTCCCTGATGACTAAGGATGTTGAACATTTCTTTAGGTACTTCTCAGTCATTCAATATTCCTCAGCTGAGAATTCTTTGTTTAGCTCTGTACCTCATTTTTTAACAGGGTCATTTGATTCTCAGGAGTGTAACTTCTTGAGTTCTTTGTATATATTGGATATTAGCCCTCTAATGGATGTAGGGTTGGTAAAGATCTTTTCCCAATCTGTCGGTTGCCATTTTGTCCTATTGACAGTGTCCTTTGATTACAGACGCTTTGCAATTTTATGAGGTCCCATTTGTTGATTCTTGATCTTAGGTCATAAGCCACTGGTATTCTGTTCAGGAAATTTTCCCCAGTGCCCATGTGTTCGAGGCTCTTCCACAGTTTCTCTACTATTAGTTTCAGTGTATTTCGTTTTATGTGAAGATCCTTGATCTACTCAGACTTAAGCTTTGCACAGGGCAATAAGAATGGATTGATTTGCATTCTTCTACATACTGACCTCCAGTTGACCCAGCACCATTTATTGAAGATGCTGTCTTTTTTTCCACTGCATGGTTCTAGTTCCTTTGTCAGAGATCAAGTGACCATAGGTGTGTGGGTTCATTCATTTCTGGGTCTTCAATTCTATTCCATTGATCTACCTGCCTGTCTCTCTACCAATACCATACAGTTTTTTTTATCACTATTGCTCTGTAATACAGTTGGTGATTGCCCCAAAAGTTCTTTTATTGTTGAGAATAGTTTTTGCTATCCTGGGTTTTATTTTTTTATTCGAAATGAATTTGCAAATTGCTCTTTGTAACTCTGTGAAGAATTGACTTGGAATTTTGATGGGGATTGCATTGAATCTGAAAGCAATCTACAGATTCAAGATGGTCATTTTTACTATATTAATCTTGCCAATCCATGAGCATGGGAGATCTTTCCATCTTCTGAGATCTTCAATTTCCTTCTTCAGAGACTTGAAATTCTTGCCATACAGATCTTCCACTTGCTTGATCAGAGTCACCTCAAGGTATTTCATATCATTTGTGACTATGGTGAAGAGTGTCATTTTTCTAATTTCTTTCTCAGCCTGTTTATCCTTTGAGTAGGAGGAGGCTACTGATTTGTGCGAGTTACTTTTTTATCCAGCCAATTTCCTGCAGTTGTTTATCAGGTTTAGTAGTTCTCTGGTGGTATTTTGGGGGTCACTATCATATGGTCTGTAAATAGTAATATTTTGACTTCTTCTTTTCCAATTTGTATCCCTTTGACCCCTTTTTCTTGTTCTAATTGCTGTGGGTAGCACTTCAAGAACTAAATTTAATAAGTAGGGAGAGAGTGGGCAGTCTTGTCTAGTCCCTGATTTTAGTGGGATTGCTTCAAGTTTCTCTCCATTTAGCTTGATGTAGGCTACTTGTGTGAGTGTGTGTGTGTGTGTGTGTGTGTGTGTGTGTGTGTGTGCGTGTTTACATGCATACATGTGGAGGTCAGAGGACTACTTGTAGCAGACAAATCTTCCCTTCCACCATGTGTATGCTGGAGATTGAACTCATCAGGCTTGGATGAAGACACCTTTATTCACTGATCCATCCTGCCAGCTCAGAAAACGGGCTTTATAGGTAACAAACCATATTCACTGCACTAATTTGAGTAAGGCAGAGGTTTGAACTGGGCTCACAGGAAAATTCTGATCAGACTCACTAAGCAGGTCCCATCAGGTGGGTTGCTCACATATGGTGTCTGTGTTGCTTACCTGTAAAATAGGGTGACAGCAACATCTCATTCTTAGGATTGCCTGAAACACAAGGGACCATGAGCACGATGCCCGAGCAGATGTGGTGTGGAGTTAGGAGCATGGCGTTAGGACTCCTGCCATTTTGAACTATACTGTAGCTACTTTTCAGATCAAAAGGCTGCTCCATCTCCATGGGGGTGCCCAGACTGCCCCTGGGTCTCTTCTGCCATTCTTTTTTTTTTCCACGTGGAAAGTTTAATGGGGGAACGAGACAAAGGGAAGAGGTGAGAGAAAGAAGAGAAAAAGAGTCTTCTGCCATTCTTCAGGGGGAATTTTGTAAAGAAGAGAATAAAAGTGGCCAGGGTTTGGGGGTGAGCTCTGTGGGGGCTGTCTCCAAAGGGCAGATCCCTGGGTCCTAGGTGTGGAGCTGATGGATCTGACTTGGAAGAAACATCTCAGGAATTCTGACACAGAAGGCAGAGGCTGGCCCAGTGGGACAGTACCAGGGATGCATGCTACTTTTAGTTACGACACACAGGAATGTCTGGGCCTTCACTCAAGCACGGCAGCACTTCTTTGGTATCTTCAAAACCACTATTGGGTTCCCAGAATTTTGACAAAGATCAACTAGTCTCTGGCTGAGCACTGTGTGCTGTGTTCCTGGTTTTACTTTAGTGCAAGTGTCTATCACAACAATTCTGTATGGTTGTTAATGGTTCCATAAGGTTGTCCTTTTAGCGGAGGAAAAGAACACCTGTTTTCACTCGCCTTTGCTTGAATGTGGGAGAATGGAAACTGGGAAAATGCTCCCCCGGAGGGAGGCCAGCAGTCCACTCCAGTTGTATAACATTACTCTATTATTATACTTCTCCTATGCCATGACATCTATAAAAGGAGTTACTAGTAATAGAAACTTCAGAATCAAGGGATTCAAGCTATCATTAACCTACAGTGTACGTAATCAACAGGTCTCTTTTTGTACTGATACAAAGATAAGGCTCTGTAAACAGGGTTTTTTTTTTACTATTTTTTAATTTTATATTTGTATTTTTCATTGGTGTTTATGGAATATGCAATGTTCCACATGTGGGCACTCATGCGGATGCACTCTTACCCTTGAGAACCCTTGGAGCTAGGCGGGTGGACAGCAAGCCCCAGAGGTCCTCCGGTCTCCAGAGCCCACAGCAATGGAATTACAGGCTTACCCATCAACGTGCGGCTTTCCAATGGGAGAACTGGAGATACAAACTCAGGTCCTTGTGTTTGCGCAGAAAGCACCACTGAGCCATCCCCCCACCTCCAAACAGGGTTATTTTAATCTGTCATCTCTATGGCATCCCTGAGAGGTAGCTGCCACTCTCTGGTCTCTGAAGAGGGAGAGATCAAGGCTTTCAATATCTGCACTGCTGACCTTCTCTCATAAAGGGAGGACTGAGGGAGTCATTCGACCCTCGTTGGAGATGCAAACTATTCGTTCCTCATCTCCCCTCCAGCTGTATGTAATTCTACCCCAGCTGAGTATGATCTTGTGGCCCTGGGACGTGTTAGAAATGTAGAGGGTAGAAGTTCAAGGGAAGGGGGAACTCTACCTACACAGCTACAGGAAGTCATCATCCATGCGAGGGTGAGAATTTTGGGTGATACAGTTGCTGTGGGGGTCATCCAACTCCTCCTCCTAACAGTTGCTCTTGTGACCCCATTAGGTCAGTGTTCACTGAGTTCGACTGAGTTTCACTGTAGTGAAACTATTACTTTGGTTTGTTGGTATACTGGGGTGAGTAGACGTTTGATCACCTCTTCACTAGGGAAAGTTCATGCAGCACCCTGAAGTCAACTTGGCAGCCGTCAAGCCTAAAGCCATGGGCATGGGACAGAGGGACCAACATACTAAATTTGGCTATGACAGAGGATTGAGTGGTTCCCAGGCTGCTGCTCACTTTTGAATATAAACAAGCTATTGTCATCTGGAACCAAAGGGCTGAGCACCGTGTGGTTTGAATGATCCTCAAGTTCGTACTATGGAAGCCTAACTGCTAATGCAACGCTGCTGGGAGGCTGGAACTTTAGAGAAGTGAGTAGGTCTCAAGGGCTCTATCCCATGGATGGGCTAGTGAGTCAGTCACTGCTGGTGTGGGATTCTGCAGAAAAGATGTGTTTAATCCCTTTATTCTGCTAACTGGCATTCTCTGGTCCTCCTGGATTCTGCCATAGGATGGCATAGCAAGATAATCCTCACTCCATGCCAGTGCCTGGATATTGAGGATTTCAGCTTGTGGCGATATTTTAAAAATGCACTTATTTTCTTTGCAGTCTGTGACTAAATTGTTGAGGAGAATGAATCTAACAAAGTCCCTAAAGATTTCAGAGACAGAGAAGAAACCGAGATCTGAGAGTGCCTCAAGGAGGATTGGTCCAAAGGTGGACGAGTTCATTCTTCCACCAAAGCAAGGGAAGCCATCCTGTGCTCACAGCGTCTCTCCAGTGGACTGCCCGAAATCGGGCTTTCATGACGGTCATGCTTGGTTGTCAACCTGGCTACTTCTGGAATTAAATTTAAAACCCAAAATGGAGACAGACAAATGAAAGACATTTTTGCTTAGTTTGAAGTGGAAAAAATCCATTTTTAATGTGGATCTTCTTGGAGGTGAGAAGGCACATCGTTAATCCAGATCCTTTGAGGTGGGAAGACTCACCTCTAATCTAGATCACACCTCCTGCTAGAGGCCTATATAAGGACATAGGAGGAGGAAGACTTTCCTTTTTGCCTGCTTGCTCTCACCCCCTAGCAAGCCTATCCCTTTGCTGGCTTTAGAGCCTACTTCTTCAGGATCCCATCAAATATACTGAAGACCAATTGAGATACTACTGGATTCTTGGACCTTCCATCTGCAGGTAGCCATTGTTGGATTAGGTAGACCACAGCCTGTAAGTCATTCTAATAAACCCCCTTTGTCTATACAAATGCATTCCCATTGTATATGTTCTATTACTCTAGAGAACTCTGACTAATATAGTTCCATACAACAATGCCAACAATCTAATCCATGAGGGCATTTTTGTGTTGGCGCTGACATCATAAAATATTACAAAATAACCACACAGTTGTGACAGCATGCACATGGCTTACACAGGTTCAAGACAGAAAGAAATCCCAACAATGGAGATGGAAGGTTGGCATGAAGTCCCACTCCTAGCTGAGGGGAGGTTGGCGTAGGCTCTGCCCCTAGCTGTAGAGCTCTTGGCAACTGATAGCATCTGGGGAGGAAGAGTCAGGTTTTTAAGAGTGTAATTTTCTTGGTAGGTTGGATATGCTTCAGTGATGGCACACAGCCAAGAGTGTATGGGCAGAATAAGTTAGAAGTGATGGAGAGAGACAGAGAAAGACATAGAGAGTCAGAAATGTTATATTTTCAGGACAAATCAGATCTATCCACTCAGACATTTAGGGTCAGGTGGTGGAATATACTCTCAATATACTGAAGAGTGGTTTGAAAATCAAATTTCATGATCTCAAATCCCTGCATCCTCCTAAGACATCCAGAACTAGTAAATGTGCAATGTGAAGCCAATAGCAGGCACTTTCCTGAATCGAGCATTACACAAATGAGCCTGGCTCTCCCACACAGGAATAAACAGACAACATACTTTTGTCATAGATTTAAAAGCAAATGTCCTTGTGCTTGTGTATACTAATAGCCAGTAAAGTCAGACATTCTTTGTAAGATTTCAAAGCATATACAGACATATGCCCAGTCCTAGTAAAACATGGTTATATTAGTCATGTGTCCATCAGTCGGAGGAGGGAAGCAAGAGTTGTCTGTACAGATAAGCCAGAATTCAAGGATTGAATAGCTTGGAAGAAACCAAGAGGTTTCCCTAGACCTAGAAACACCCACCAGCACCATTGCTCGTAATGGTCTCTATTAGTTTAAATGTCTGTCCAGTTAGACACATGCCTAATTGTCATCCTGCAGTAGTGTGCGCCTATGCCGCAAAGTGTTTGCACATGAGCAAGCAGAGCCCACTGGAGCTGAAGGCATCTACCAGACACAGGAGAAAGGTTCCTTACCTGGCCACAGATGGGAGCCCCACACAAGGCATTAAAAAATACCAGATGTAGGGGTTGGGGATTTAGCTCAGTGGTAGAGTGCTTGCCTACCAAGTGCAAGGCCCTGGGTTCGGTTCTCAGCTAGGATCAGTGGTCAGGGATATGTGAGCCATTGTTTAGGCTCCAAGGCATCTCTTCATCTACTTGGTGTCAGCATAAGACAAGAATAGGAGCAGGAGAGAGGAAGTGGACAGTGCACCTTTCCTGGAGAAAACATGCTCTCATCTTGTCCAAGCCTTAGGTAGCTACAACCTCATTTGGCTGATTTACAGTGCATTTTCAGAGCTCTATAAAAGTCACCTTAGAAGACATAGATTAGTATACAAATTGGTTGGGAAGATGCATAAAACATAAAAAAGTTCAGGAAGAGATTAATAGGAGTTTCTGTGGGGCACGTGTTAAAAGCATCCATCAATGAGTTACAGTTGTTAGTGGTCTCCTGTTGTCTATGGTTTCACAATCTACAGGTCCAATCAAATTCACTCTCCTAAAGTTAATTAGAAAATTCCAGAAATAAACACTGTGCATTCACAGGACTTTATTCCTGAAACAGTGAGGTACACCAAAAAGGAGGACTGAGAGGGCCAAGAAGCCACCCCAGTGAGTTAGGTGGCTTAGTTGTTCTGGTCTCCCTTTTAAAAATATGCACAAAGAGTGTAAGAATCAAAAATGATTTCTGTAAGCTGCTAAGTGCCCAATAACGATAAGAGGCAATTCTACAGTTGCCATTGCTAGTTTTTGTAGCAAAAGTTGAAGACCGTTGAAGACTTACCTTGAAATGGAACAGATAATGAGAAACACAACAGTTCTTCACAGTTTGTGTTTGAAATGTCTAAGCCATGTTATGTCTAGGCAGCTCCAGTGTGGAAAATTCTCAAAAGGGCACAATGCATAATTATGGGAGCTTCAGTTTTGCAACAGCCTGGAGAAGGTCACTTAAGTTTGTGAACAGCCTCAATACGCAGGAAGGAATCTTCAGCGACAGCGAGGGTGGGTGCGTTTAACAGGCATAGGGCAGCTGCCCACCTGCTGTCCACTAGCTGTGTTCACGCCTGTAGTGGCCTTTGCTCCAGAAGTTTGCACACGCATAATGCACTCGCTCTGTGAAAAGGTTGTGCTTACAAACCAAACACTAGGGATTGGACCCAGGGCCTTTTGAATGTTGGGAAGGTCTACTCCTAAGTGTTTTACTCTGAATTTCTTGCAGCAAATTTTAAGTAGGAATACCTCCCTTACAAGGGAAAGGGAGAGAGAAGTAGGGGAGAGAAGGGGGAGGACGAGGGGGAGGGGGAGGAGAGAAAGACATTTGAGAGTTCCCACTTTAAAGCAACTGCTTCTCCCAGATTTCCTGAGGATCTGTTTCAGTCCTGCATCCGCTTTTCATGGCCCAGACCACCTCTGTGAGCACAGGCAGCTAAGCACTGTTACTTGTGTCATTGTTTCATGCTAAGCAGTTCCCAGGATCTTCTGACTGGAGCAGGAAGGTGCAAGTTATTCAGTGCTCCTAATACCTTACTGATACCTTATAAACAGACAGTCCACATTGCTTTTGCTTGTCTAACAGATAGTGACTTCCCTTGGAAGTTTTTCATCTACAGTGCCTTGGTATGAAATATATAACCATATTTTAATGAATCTCAATTTGTCTGGGTGAAAAACAAATAATCTTATGTCAGAAAAAAATCCTATATTTTGTACATAGAATTTTGCCTTTTCGTCCTTTTTTTTTGAATAATTAAGGGTCAGGACACATCAAAATGATTTATGGTGATAATAACAACATTTGTGAATCATTGCACAACATAACCACATGATTTATTTAATCTGGTTTTGTGCACACTGAGATGATTTAACATATTCTTGGGTTGAGGATTCCCAATGACAGAGTGCTTGTCTGGTGTGAGCAAGGCCCTAGGCTCAGTTTCTACCCCTGGGGGGAAATTCCTCACTTCCCCTTGTGGGAAATAAAACTCAGAAAAGTTCTCTGCAGGTCCAGGTCTCAGTTGTCAATAACAATAGGGCTGGACACCAATTCTTCTTTCAAGCTCGGTAGAACTTTCTTTATGTTGCCTTCATTAATCCACTCACACGTTCATCGGCTCACCCAGCAGACACCTACCCCAGACACTGCAGCAAACACTACACCAGATGCTGTGACAGACTCACTCCCAGGAGGAATGACAGGAGCTGACAGTAATGCAGCTCTGAATGGAGCAATGAGGGTCATGGGAGGAGGATGAGCTTGTAGCAGACAGACAAACATGCCACAGAATCCCACACAGCAAGCAGTCTCCTTTCCTCATGCCGTGTACCCAGCCAGTGACTATGCAAATGCCAAGACACAGCAAAGGTACAGAAGAGGGGGGCTACTAGGGCGAATAACATAACACAGCACATGCCATAGGAAGAGAAGGACTTGGCCACAGGGCAGGGTCACGACCCCTTTGATAATCTCTCTGAGTTACCGATGGGGAGAGGCAGCTGGGAGTGAATCAGGAGGTCTTAACATAAGCCAAAGGTTCTAGCTTTGTATGCAATATAAGGAATGTGGACATTTTGAAAGGTACCAGGAGACAGCATGGACGGTTAAATGGGATCCTATTTAGTCATTGGGGAGATTCCTCTCACTGAGGTGTAAGAGCGAGGAGTCAGGGAGGATCCTCGCAAGGACCTAAGGGAGAAACGAGGAGGGGGGCTTGGAAGCAGCAGTACAGATGGGAAGGCAGGCTGGCGTCACACCGGGGAGCTATTAAATGACCAAACGGACCTAGAAGCAGGAGGCCAAGACCTAAGTTTTTCTCAAGACTCTGCCTTGAGAGAATGGTAGTGGCGTTCTCTGGGTTAGAGAGGAGAGAGAGAAGGCTAGGTTTCCCTCTACAGCACGCAACAGACAGGTTTGATTCCTGTACATGCAGAGTTTGATGTATTGTGATCTTCAAGTGCAATGTGGACAGACCCTTAGAGATCTATGGTGTACTAGGGCTAGCAGCACAATGCAAAGGGGGTTAACTGTAGAGTAACACCAGCATAACGAGCTGAAAATGTGTCCATGTGCTCATCTGATTCTATTCAATGTGATTTTCAAAATAAAATACCAACATCTTGAATGATGGGAATTTCTGCTGGAAATTAGGGGTTCCTTTCCCACTGAGACCAGGCCAGGCACATCTTAAAGAGGAAAAGCAGCCTGCGAGACAGGGCAGCCTGTAGATGTGTCACAGCCAAGCCTGACAACCTGGCCTCCAACCCCAGGACCTACCTGGTTGATGGAGAAAAACCACTCTGACTTCCAGATACACTTCTCTCTCTCTCTCTCTCTCTCTCTCTCTCTCTCTCTCTCTCTCTCTCTCTCTCTCTCTCTCTCTCTCTCTCTCTCACATTCTCTCTCATTTGCCGGTGCCCATTAGAACCACAATTTCAATCTATTGAAAAGCACAAAGACTCAAAGGAAACAAGTGACAATGGCCCCGCCCCCTTTTGCTAACACAAACTCTATTTAGCCTCTGCCTAGCATCCTGGCCATTTTCAGCTCCCAGACTGGAGACAGCTTTGCCAGCAGGGCGGCTCTGCTGGGTGCCTGTATCCATGTTCATTTGCCTTGCATCCAAAAATTAGAACATAGCAAACCTCTAGTCATCACTTGTTAATTTAAAGCAAAAGAAGAGTTCTTTTTTTTTTCCCATTGAAAGCAGATTGTACTTAAAAAAAAAAAATCAAAGGTCATATGCTATTGGCAAAGCTCAACAAACCCTTGTAGCCCAACTGCTTACGTTCAGCTGTGTTTACTTGGAGTTAACTTGACAAAGTCTGTGGCTGGTTATCCAGAGCAGTCATCTGCCCTCAGATAAATAGATATTACACAAACTTCTGGAAGGAAAGGCATTTGGCCCCCATAATTTTGGAATAATTTACTATGTACCCTCAACCTAAAAACACCAAAATGATTCACGCGGTATTTTTTTTTTTGCAATAGTAACATAAATTCTTCATATTACAAAGGAAGCCGTCTCTATGAGCTTTATGGATGCCGGATGATTTCCTGGCGAGGCATGGCAGCACTTTGGAAGGTGTGGCGGAGCTCTGCGACAGGCAGCTGCAGGCAACATTCATTTCACTCTTTTCAATAACCATGCAGATTTCAAGGAATTTCTGTAAACAAGCTGTCACTTAAAGAAAATAACTTTCCATCAAGTTCTGCCCCAAACCCCAGAACAGAACATTCATATGAAATAAGAATTGAGTAAATGACTTCCAGAGGCGGCCTGGAATCATGTGTACACTAGGGGCAGAAGGCAAACGCTCCAGGTCTTACCGCCGTATCTGACACTAAGGGCAGATTTTTTTGCTTTTACAGTAACATAAACCATTTCCTTTGCCCAGGCTCTGTTCCTAATTAGATGAGAATTTTCTCTTGCCTGTCATATCTACATTGCCTGTTGTCAGATTTGCACACCAAAAGCTACCCAAGTTTTCCTCACCAAACAGAGCAGGAAGAGAAGGTGGCAGCGCCTCGTTTTCCCAGTGATCAATCAACAAACTTGCCAGTAGCAGACTTTCTGGCCACACTGCTGCTGCTAACAGCTAGGACAGTGGTTCTCAACCTTCCTAATGCTGCAAACCCTTTGATACAGTCTCTCACCATACAATCTCTGTTGTTCCTTCATAACTGTGATTTTGCTACTGTTATGAACCCTAATGTAAATATCTGTGTTTTCCAATGGACTTAGGTGACCCTTGTGAAAGGGTGGCTGGACAACTCCCCACCCCCACCCCACCCCCATCCCCAGGGGCTACAAACCACACGGTGAGAACTGCTGGGCTGGTATGGAATGAGAGTATCCAAAGAGTAACAGATGAGAGAAGTCAACATTTTCTCGGTTGCTTTGTAAAATCATAAAGAGACGATTCCTGACCCCCAGAACTACCCTCTTGCGTGACACTTGTGCACTCTCGGGTTAGCAAACCCCCTTTGAAGGAGGAGGGCGTCACAGTCACTACTGCACTCTGATGAACGTCTGCGGGGCTCTGAGTTCAAGACTCATTCGTTTTGATGCCTTTGACTTGTACTCTAACTTGCAAATTTAGCGTAGATAAGTATTTTGTAAATTAAGTTAATGATGCGTCCCACAATGGAGCAACAGCTGTTGAACTTCAACCATGGAGGCCTTCAGAAGGCTCTTCAGCTCGTTTCCACGTTGTCTTCCCCCATGATTTTGCTTCGAGGTCCATCCACAACTGATGAATTTACACAACAGGTATTTATAAGATGATAACAATATAAAAGATTGAATATACAAATATATGAGTATAAAGGACCATGCATGCCTACGTGTGTTTTCCTGTGTGCCTGCCTTTGATATCAGCAAACAAATCTGCACCACATGTGGAAGACAAGACGGGCTCTCCATACCCATCTCTGCAAGAGAATGCAGTGAGGGAGGCCTCGCTTCCTTTTACTGTAAAACTGACCCCCAGTCTTCCAAGACCTACAAGATTCCTTCGATTCTAACTATTCTAGATTGCAGAGAAACAAGGGTATGCGGATTCTTCTCCCAAAGCCCAGGCACAGGAGAAAGCCAAACATAGCCCAGCCAGCAGGGCCAAAGCTGCTTCTCTGGAAAAACTCAGTTTTACAGCTGGGCAGAACAGCCTGGGAGGGAGGTGAGTGGAGAGGAAACATGGAGACAGGCAAAAGAGTAGGCTTTCACCTTTCCAGAGGGGCAGAGGAGGCAGTCGATACTCAGAACTCAAAGTAAGTTCTTTTAAGAGCCCCCTAGCTGGCTGGGTTCTAATGAAGTAAAAGTCAATAGTCAGACTGGGACAGGCCAGAAACTTAATATGTACATTTGCTCACAGAAGGACACACAAACATCCTAGGTGTGCAGATTATTTCCCACTCGTTTGGGTTGTCATGAGTCAGCATTGTGTCTCAGATAGGGAACGGATTGCAGTTCGTTCTCTGAAGTCCATTAATTCAGAAGAGAGAGCCATGAACCACTAACCAAAATCAGTCTGCTGAAAATCCGTATGCAACTGGAGGTCTATGACCTTCACAGTCTTAAGCAATGCTGGCATAGACATCACAAAATGGAAACAAAACAAAGAAGAGAAAAAAGGAAAAAAAAGAAAAAGAAGGGTTTCCTAACAAAAATCTGGAAAATCTCCTCTATTTTCTGGTTTCATTTTTCCCGGAATTCAAACACCACAAAGTAAGCAACCTTCAGTGTGCTTGCTTCCAGCTCACCGAGGAAGGGCTGAGATAACATAAACATTCTTATTCCACTTTTTTACAAAAAGGTGACCAATATTTTCTTAGCCTTACAAAAAAGCTGCAGGTTTGGAATGTATCTTGCTGAAATGTCAGCAAAGGAATTCACTCATTGTTCAAAGAATATTTTTTTCCTTCCACACTTGGAGTATATGCAGAAACTGTGTGGTGAGTAGAATTACAGGAGTCTGAGAGCCACACGGGAGAACCCAGCGTTTACAGTTGTGGGAAGTAGCCACGCAGGAGAGAAAGAACAAGACACTTACACGGCACAGCCGGGCACCTGCGGTCAAGGGCCTGACCTCATTTGACCCACAGTGGAGTTTTGTGAGATTTGCATTTTTATATGCATATTTAAAAAAACAAACTAAGGGAGTCCGAAGAATTTGCTAACAATGCGTTGCAGTCTGTAGTGATAATGGAAAACTGGAACTCAGCACTTCAAAGCTGAAAGCCATAATCTTATTGGGAGAAGACGGTAATTGACAGGCAAGGGCGGCCATCTTACATGATGCAGAAATACCTCACGTACTGCTGCTACATACACGGGAGATGAAGTAACTACTTTATTCTTGATAGCTAGACACAATGCAAACCGTGACGAACATTTTTAACCTGTTGAATATGGATAAGAAGTCTGAGTCAGAGGCACAACTAACACTTTAGCACACTTACTGCTCAGGCAGAGTGTTGATGAAAGTTCCTTCTCCCCTTTCCAGGGGAAACATACTTAATACAACATTTATCGCTTTAACCATTTTTTTTAAACATTTATTTATTATGTATATATCATACAGCTTTCTGCCTGCATGTATGCCTGCAGACCAGAAGAGGGCACCAGACCTAATTATAGATGGTTATGAGCCACCATGTGGTTGCTGGGAACTGAACTCAGGACCTCTGGAAGAGCAGTTAGTGCTCTTAACCGCTGAGCCATCTCTCCAGCCCCCATTTTTAAGCACTCAAGGAAGTAGCTTGAGCACACTGCCATTATCCAACCGTCTCCACCATCCATCTCAGAAAGGTTTTCAATTTCCCAAACTGAATGTCTACAGCTGTTGTGTGTAATTTTAAAAGCACGCTTGCTCCTTGCCTGGTCTCCTTGCCTGGTCTTCTTGCCTGGTGCCATGGCCCCTCTCGACTCAGCTCCAAAATCACAAGGCCACCAGCTCCACTTCCGCCCCATCTGTTCCTCCTGCTGGCTCTGCCAAGCTGCCCAACAACCGTCCCTCCTGAGAATGCTCGGGGCTATTGCTCACTCTCACTCCACCGCCCTGGTGGGCCGTTGTCTCCTCCCACCTGAGTCACCATGGATGGAAAACAGCAGACAGCCTTACTACTTTAAAACCAACCAGATAACACAGCTGCTGAGTGAAGAATTTCTTCTCCCATCCTCCTTAACCTCCGCAGCCACCTGTGGAGGCTACAAACCGTCGGTCCACGTGTCTGCTACTTCCTACCCACTTCAGGGTTCGGAGAGCATGTGGAGCATCATTACCTCCAGGAGGCTGCTTCTGTGGCAGGGCAGCCACTGGGCGGAAGTCGCCAGACAATGCTGTCCAGAGAAGGACAATTGAATAGTCAACTACTGGCTTTGTTGAGACAGGGACAGTGGCTCTTCAATTTTCTGCATAATAAGTCTGTCAGATAGATGATCCTTGACCAGAAGGCCAGAGATGGATGTTCTTGGATTCTAAAAATGGGGGACTGTGCAGATAGTCAGCTGTCTCTACCTTGGGTTAGTTTTGGAAGCCATGTTTAGTGCTTCCTATGTTTTCAGGTGATATTTAAGTCATTCTTAGATTTCTGAAGACTGGTCATAGTCTCATAGCCAACCCAAGCTCTTCAGCATTGGGAGAGGTGATACAGATTTGAGAGGATGGTTTCCAAATGTATACAAGCTAAAACTGGGACATAACTCAGGTGTAGAATTGTAAGCCTTTTAAGTTAGGATAGATAGATGGTAGAGTGCTTTATCTAAACTGACAAATTGATGGACCGAATGTCATTTGTACCTCATACTGTGTAATTTACTTGTCATGGTTTCTTTTCCAATTTATTCTGGGAGAAGAGGTTTTTAAATTTTTTTTTTATTGGCCAGGAAAGGTGAGATTTAGGGGAAGGAGCTGATAACTAAAATCTGGATCCCTAATTGTTTCTTGATTGGGTCAATAAAGACAGCAGAACCTAATTACTGGGTGAAGGGTAAGGTGGGACTTCCAAATTCCAGGGGGAAGAGAAGGGGACACAGAGAGGGGGATTCTCACCAGGCAAGGAACAATTGTGCTTTTTAAAACTACACACAACACATGCTCATTAGACATTAGCTCTCCGTAGCTCCCTGTCTCTAGGCCCTGTGGCACATTGTCTTGTTCCTGTGAATCAGACTACTCTAGCTACTTCATGCCCACAGAGCCACACAAGAGTTGTCTTTTAAAGCAGAATATACAGGAAGACCTGTCATTTCTACATACAGCATTTCTGTGCAATCAGATACTTCTGCGCGCATCATGAGTCACTAAAGACGTGGTTTTTCTTGACCTTTGGCATTTCCACTTATTTATTTATTTGTGGGAGAGGACAGCATGGCCAAGGTGAGGATGTGGGCATGAGAGAGCAACTTGCAGGAACTGGTTCTGAGGGACAATGGGGTTAGAGCCTTGGGGAGAGAGGTTCTAGATGGGGCCAGCATGGCCTCTAAGACCTTCTCAGCCCAATCAGGCTACACCTCATCATGATTTCCCTCCTTGTGAACTTTCCTTATGGACTCTGGGAGAAGATGGGATAACACTTATAAACAAGTGCCCAATGCCCAGTAAATAGAATGGTGTTAAAGTAAAATGTGGCATTTATCGCACTACTACGTTATGTTTTGGTACAATAGAGAATCCCATGGAAAGACTGACTTGACCAGATCTCCTCAGAATGGCATCCACAATTTTCTTCAGGAGCTCATTCAGTCCCATTTCTCAGTGGTTACTTCCTTGTACCTATGCACTCTGATCCTTAGTATGTAGGGCCAACTCCTAAAAGTCTCTTTTGCTGAGGTCCCTATTTCCCCTTTCCTTCCCTAGTTTATTACTTTAATTGAGTCAGCTCTTCACATGTATTTTCTCTCTACCACTAAGAGGCTGTGTAACTTTCCCCCACCTCTGGATTTCCCTTTATGTTTCTTCTGTTTCTCTATTAATCAGTGACCATCGTGGGCTGAACTGGCCAAGTAATTGCATTTATCTCCTGTGTTTTGTTCTGGCTCGTTTGGCCTTAAAATCAGATCTTTCAACTGTTCTGTTAATTTTTTCAGAGAGGGTCTGATGACATAGCCTAGGCTGGTCTTGAACTCTCAGTCCTTCTGCTTCAGTCTCCAGGATTATAGGCATGTATATGCCAGGATTATAGGCATGTATACACACACACACACACACACACACACACACACACACACACACACACACTCTATACTAACTCCTATACTGTCCTCCACTATGAAGACATCCATATTTTCCAGGAAAGAAAATTACAAGTAATTCTCTAAATGCAAATACTCAGTGGTACTTGAGTGGCATAAAGAGACGGTCAAGAGCCCTTGACCCTGGCTGACTCTCCCTGAGAGGGGAGATGAATCTCATCTTAATAAGCTCATGAGAGCAGGCCACATACGCTGCAAATGACCATTTGATTTAGCATCTAGCACATCCAGTGCACACACTGAAGCCTTAAGGGCACCAGACCACACTGCAAAGCAGGGACAGTGTGGCCAGGACCCAAATTCCAGTTCATCAATTTCCACCTGCTCAGCTTCAAAGCCAGCAATTGTGTGGTGCTTATTGTCTACCCCTAATTTCCTGATCTCTGCTTTCTTCCTTCCCTCTCTCCCTGGCTCTTTCCTTCCTTCCTTCTTTCCATGTTATTGACCTTGGTTTTGTTTCGTTTTTTTAAAGGTTTGAATTAGCTTTACTTATAAATGTAATCTGGAATGTTCATCTCGTGTTATGACTTGGCCCCCAGCTCATGGCACTATTTGAAGGCTATGGGACCTTTAGGAGGTGGTGCCTAGCCATCCTTGAAATGCCATACCTCTCTTTGGTTCTAGCTACCTTCCCTGTATCCTGTTTGCTTCATGGGAATGAGCCTCTGCTGTACAGCCATTCTGCCACATCTTCTCGGTGAAGCACTGTAATACCCTAAAAATACAAGCCCAAATCAATAGTGGCAACAAATGCAGGTAGTGTGTAAGTGATGGTTGTATGTATTTCTGGGGTATTGCATAGTGGCAACACATGCATGTAGCCTGCTCTGATCAAATCAGGATAAGTAGTGCTTTCTTCCTTTTCATTGCTTTATTTTCAGAGTCCTCTAACCCGTCATAATGTCTAAGGTGTCATTGTGAACTATGCTACCCCAGTGTGTTATAACAGCAGAACAAAGCCCCTCATAACTTATTTTGATACCCCTTATCAGTAGGGGATGGGAAGGTGGAGGTGGAAATACAAGTTTTTTAAAGGCACATTGGGACCAGTTATATTCGTAAGTCACCTTGGAGCTTTAAATGTTTCCTTCAGAAATGCGATAGATGCAGAGTCAAGAATGTTATTCAAATAGGATGATGTAATGCCTGATCTCTGCTAAAACTAAAAGCATAGCTGCTGGATTACCCTGGAGCTACAGACCAGGTCTCACTTAGAACAGATGCTCATGGCTGAGAAAGGAAGGTGACTTAGAACAACAGCTCACACTTAAAATAAATGTAATTAAAATCAATATCCACTACAGAAATAAGAACGGGGAAAGGAGAATAATGGGGAGAAGTGGTTAAGTGGGAAGACGGATGGGAGGGGAGGGTGGAGCAGGTCCAGCATTTTGAAAAGCAACCTGTAGAAGGCAGAGTGCTCACAGGTAAGCAGTGGAGGAACCAGGAATGTTAATCACACAGGGTTGTTTCCTCGGTGGAGGAAATCAATACCCATTTTCCAGCCAGAAGGCTTGGGATGGATATTTTTAAACACCCTGGTTACCTCTGATAACTGTAAAGCCAGACCTCCAAATTACCTAGAATGTTATCTCAGACTCCCCATCCCTATACCTTTATCTTTAGTTTTTTTTCCCAATAGAATTATCCTTTGGGAGATGACACATGTACTTTACACTTTGGTAGGCTTGACAATATCTTGGTCAGAGACCACACCAGACCCTAAGTTCCTAAGTTATAGAATCCATCTTCATATTATAGGTCACGTGTACTTAGCAAAAGGGTTTTGATGTAGTCATGCCTTAAACTTTATGGTGTACATAGGATTGAGATAATTTTTCCCAGGAAAACTATTCCCACAAGATTATACTGTACTTAAATATGTCTAAAATAAACTGCCTTGTGCCAGATTCTAGAAGTTTGATCCAGCTTGGCTCACAGAGTTGAGCTGAACCAAGTTCTCATTCTTGCCTCTCTATTGTTTTACTGTCAGCAGTAGAGCTTGCAGGGAGCCCACAGAAACATTCTGTTGTGTAAGCTTCGTGTGTGCGTTAACAAAATCCCAGTGTCAATATAGAATGCAAACCCTTGAGGTGTTGGTCAAGCATGTCCAAGAGACCCCATCTCAAAGAGTATAGGTCACCCCCATTGGTCCTGGTTGTCTACCAGAACTAGATCATCTGACTGAATTGCTAAAGATACCACATAAATTGGTGACAGGACAAAGAGATATTAACTTGGTACTTACCATAAAGCTTTCCTGCGGTCAGCTTCCATAGAACCTGAAGGTGCTACTAAGTTGTGAGTCCTGTGAGCTATAGTAATGATTAGTCTGGTAAGATACACTCTTATGTGCAATAGTGGTACCGTCACTACAGCGGTAATTAACTGCCTACCACATGGATTTTTAGCCCACACTGCAGGAGGAAGCACTGGGACTGAAAATCTGGTTAAGAACTCATTCATTGGGGAGCTCATAGGATCCAGGGTTGAACCTACTATTACTATTTTGCCAAGTGGAAACAGTATCAAACTGCCTTCTAATGTCACTTCTCTATTCTCAGATATCGGTGCAGCTCTCAGACCTCATCAGAGAAGTTTCTTTGTGGTAAAAGACTGGAGTGTCTTCTGGAAATTGCCTTCACAGGAAGTGGGAGAGATCAAGCTAACCAGCATTCCAGCATAGAGATAAGAAGAGCTCGCGTATTGATCCCCACTCCTACCTGAAGACTTACTGACAGTTGATGACTACTAGAGGAGGGAGACTAGTTTTCCTTGGTGGTGTGGTTCCTGGTAGGTCACCCATCATCCAGTGGATGGCTCCCCACCCAAGGGTATAGGGGCAGCACAAACTGGACTCAGATTAAAGAAACAAAGGGGAAGGAAGTCTAAAAGGGAGATAAGGAGTGGACCTAGGAGGAATTAGAGAGAAGCGTGTGGATTCATATGATAAAAGTACACTGCATGAATGTAAAAAATCTCTAAGATTAAAACATTATATTTAACTTTAAAAATAAATATCCACTAAAAAGTAAAAATGATTTAGTTATTTATACCATTTTCTGTCCATGTCATATTTTTACACCATTCTCTCCTCCTGTAACGTAATTTTGCTTTTCTTTATAAAGAATACTTTATTTTTTATAAAGGATAAGGACCAAGTGGACTGGTAAGGATAAATCATAATTATCTCTGCCTGGGATGATTTATTTTATTTTATTGTTTTACTAGCCCTATCTCTTGACTAGCCAGTTGAAGAAAATGAGCAGATCCACAAATATGGACGCTCACAGACCTCTAGACCAGACACCCTGACTACACCAGGCCCTTGGATTAGGTAACAGGGTAGAAAAAGGAAAGAAGGAGGGATGAGCTTATGCTGTTGGAGACTGCTGCCCCCAAGCATGTGGGAGAGGATGGCAGGCAGGAGGAAGAGGAAGTGCTGTTTCTGGTAAGTCAGCAAGTGATGTGACCGAAGGCCCTTAGTTATGTTCTTCATATTTTCCATCCAGCCCACTATATTGTGCTCATGCCACTTGGAGGAAGAGGTTCATTTTGTGTCTGGATCAACACGCTGAAGAACAGGAGCACATGTATAGAACAACCATGTAAAGAATGTGCCTTAGGAAGTAAGGGGCCATAGGCTGTGACAGCACCCGATCCCCCTAGCCACACCAGCCCGGGAGATGTCCCTGACACAGTCACGTTATACAAGTTGGAGCAGGCGGGAGACAGAGTGCTTTTTTCTGGAACCTCTTACATAACTTTAAAGCAGACTATTTACCCAAAATAGCTTCAGATAA
Organism: Rattus norvegicus; assembly: GCF_021556685.1. Classification (NCBI taxonomy): domain Eukaryota; kingdom Metazoa; phylum Chordata; class Mammalia; order Rodentia; family Muridae; genus Rattus; species Rattus norvegicus. The sequence goes on from NC_141550.1 coordinate 61,423,072, forward strand.
ACTCAGTCACTATTTTCAAGAGTTCTCTGCAAATCATTATTAATTTTTTAGTCCATTTCACCAGAATGGAAAACACCACAATTTTGGACGGAAAGAACCGGAATCAAGCACTGATAGAATTCGTTTCTCTTTCTGCCTCAGCCATTAAGCAGCTACAGCAGGTCACGCCCTCCACCCCATAGAACATGGGAATAATTATCCGTACTTTTACCTCATAGAGTCGTAATGAGGATCAAATAGAATAACAGATGTCCGTGTGCTCTGCAGTACACGGTGCAACACAACGTAAGATATTATTAGACCTAATCTGGCATGAGCTCTGCTAATCAAATACCAGAATAGTAAGTTTGAAAACGAACTCAGTAAAAATATTTCTACAGTTCAATCATGGATTGTAACCCTTTTTCCTGCCATGATAAACAATCACCTTCACTTTAAATGTCCTTTCTATCACACATCCAAGCCCTGGCGTTTCCTTGGGTTCTGGCCTTACTTTACAACTTCTGTCTGGGAGCTTTCTCCACATGGCTTCCTTTCTCTGGAGGTGAGCACATCTGTGCAAGATGCAGTAAGGGGCCGAGGAGGCCTCACATGCTTCCCAACAGGGCAAAGGGCATGCTGCTTGATCTCCTGCAAGGATTACGTCATCCCCAAAGGCAGGGAGGGACAACTCCTGAAATCCCCACCAGCCACACCCATCCTGCAGCATCCAGAGGTTCACTCTCTTCTGATTCGGCTGCAGTCATAGTTTTCAGGCTGTCTGGCACTGAGAAATGTAACCGCCATCTCTGTGGTTTAAATGAAACGCATCTATAGCTTGGAACAGCCATGCTTTAGAATGTTCTGAGATATTTTTAGTTCAAGGACAAGCTTTTAAATTAAAAGACAATGTTGGCTTTAATTACAGATTACGAGTGAAAGTCATTTCCAAGGAGTGCCATTGAATCCCACCATTGGAGACAGCATTAAAATTTAATTAATCTCTTTGTTAAACTAAGCATCTTCATTAACATGGGAAGATGGAGTATAGTGCCCACAGCACACATAAAGACAACACTGGTGAGGCTTTTAAATCACAGTGGTCACATCTCATTCACTGTTACCACTGACATGGGGACAGACCTTAAAGAAGACAGCTGACCATGCAGCTTTACCCTAAATTTAAGAAAAGGCCAAAATCTTAAGAATTGAAGCTCGCAAAACACTCAAGTTGTTCATAGGACAAAGGGCTTCCGGCAGCATTATTTGAAAACACGATCGGAACTGGCCTTAAAATTTAAGGTCATTGAAGCTTTTTAAAACTTTGGAATCTGTTTTGAAAATCAAGGCATACCATCATAGTCTGTGGATTTGTAGAGAAGAGCAAGAAAGGTTTAAGACCAATCTACAAGCAAGGCAGTAAGCATTGCCCTTAGCCCCAGGCTCCAGGGTCTGTCCAGGCCTGCTCTGCACATCCTGTGGCCACTCTGAGAAGGGAGGAAACCCCCTGCAAGCCTGTCCTTCAACAGACTTGCTGTCCCTTGTAGATGAGCTATTCCTCTTCTAAGGAGCCCGATACTCTGGTCACAGATGACAGGGCACCTTGCTTATTCTCCTTCCTACTTTCCTCAGTTTGGGACTGGACAGCTCTCTGCCAAACTGCTGCTTTAGGTACTTGCCTCCCTCTGCTTTTACATGTCCCCAAATTCCTAGTCCTCTCTGCAAAGACTCTTTGGTCTCCTCATTGGAATTCTAAGGCCTGAATGCCACTGACTGTCCTAAGCTGATTCTACCGCACTGTCTTCAGTCTCACATGCTCACGTGGGCCTCACAAAAAGGATCAGCCGACCAGAGGACAGAGGGGAGGAGTAAATTCCAAAGACTAAGGGTGAGGGCAGAAATGAAGGAGCTCTCAGGGACGATCCTAATCTTCAGGAATGATGCTCACAGTAGCCAAGAAGTCCAACCAAATACCCTCTTCATCTCCTGGAGATTCATGGCTTTCTATGGGAAGTGAGGGCGGTAACAATGCCCTCTCTCTGGGGCTGTGGGAGCTGAGTGAGGAACTCAGTGGGGAATTCAGTGCCAAGTGGCTCTTGTGACTATTCAGGGACACCGAGATCTCTGCCACTCCAATGCTCTCCTGTAAGTGCTTTGCCAGTGCTCTCAGACCTCCATGCCATCAGCTGTGCCCAGAATGGAAGTCTGTAGGTTTCAGTGGAGATGCAGATCACCAACTCTGCAGGGGCAAAGGATCCACTATGACATTATGATGGCGTGGGGCCCAGCACATCCCTAGGTCATAAGGTAGAGAGGGCAAAAAGACCTGGGAGGCAGAAATAGACTTAGAGAAGGGGGTGAAAAGATTCCACCTAGATAAACCTCCATGTTGGTGACATCTCCACCAAGGTAGCATCTGGGCGTGCCCATCTTGCTGATGTTCTCCAGGCTTTAAAGTTAAATGGCCCCTTAGAATCTGGCTCTGCTGCAGCAGCTCTCGCATGTGCAACCTGTTACGTGAGTATGCTCTCATCCTGAAAGTGAGAGCAGAGATCGGGCTACAGAGTTACCGTAAGGGCTAAACTAAGGCGACACGTGTAGGTAAAGCATTTCACACATCACCAGGCTCGCCTGGCTGTGTGACAAACAGCAGCTTTGGTCACTCTTGACACTCAGCATCTGTCTGCCACTGCAAATACCTAGCAGCTTCCTGGGAGTTAATGGTCTGGTGCTCAGCTGCCTGTTCACGGGGCGCTGGCCTACCTCACGTTAGGAGAGAGTATCGAATGTTTAGGAGACTAAATCAAGTATATATGGAGTCCTGGAGAGTGAGAGATGGGGGTTTCTCTGAAGATAAATGGATACAAATAAGTGAAATAGAAATGTTAACTTCCGTATCCAGACAGGCTCTTTAAGACAGTTCATACCAAAAGCATGTAAGTCGTCTACCTTTGATAATTTATAATTAAAGGGCTTCAGTGGCTATTAGTACTGTGTTTATCATCTGTACACTGGAGCAGGGATGAGAAAAACCTTGTGAAATCTTCTCGTTGTGTAGTCTGCACTGGAGAAGGTAAAACATTGCCCGACAGGACTTTTATCCTTGGTGCCATATGAATATGTTGTATTATATATGGGGAATGAACTCTGTGGATTTGATTAAGTCCCCATCTAACTGACCCCAAAACAGAGAGCTCACTCTTCATCATATAGGTGGGTGCAGCAACCCTTAAGCACAAAGGTTTTCTGGTTAAAAGGGAAAAGAGAGTCAGAGAAATTCATGCTTGGCAGGGAATCCATGTGATAGTGCTCTAAAAAAAAAACAAGAAGAAGAAGAAGAAAAAGAAGAAGGAGGAGGAGGAGGAGGAGAAGGAGAAGGAGGAGGAGGAGGAGGAGGAGGAGGAGGAGGAGGAGGAGGAGAAGAAGAAGAAGAAGAAGAAGAAGAAGAAGAAGAAGAAGAAGAAGAAGAAGAAGAAGAAGAAGAAAAAGAGGCAAAGGAATTCTCTAGAACCAGGAAGGTGAGGAATGTTTATCTCAGTCCCATAACCACAAAGAAATACATTCTACCCACAGCTTGAGTAAATCTGCAAGTGGGTTCTTTGCCTGTGGTACCCGTAGGAGCCAAATGACTGACATCCTGATGTTAGCCTGTGAGACCCTGTGCACGGAGACTCCAGCAATTCTGCACCAGGTTTCTGACCTACAGAATCGTGACATCATACAACAGAGTTGAATTATAACATCTATGGTAACTTACCATATGAAACTAGAAAAGAAATACACAGACACAGAATGGTTCTTTTCTTTGCAACCAGACTCACAACCACCACATTGTTAATAAGGTAACACACACTGACTGCCTCACGTCCTTGGCTACCTCATTCCTTGTCTGATGCTTGCCAAGCTATTTCTTCACGGTAACATGCATATGATTATCTGAAGCTAAGCGCTGGCATTTTCCTTGCCCTGCTTGGTTTAGGAGTCTCCTTTTCTATTCTTATGGGCTACATGTTGGGCTACGCCACTGTTAAGCAGCATGTCCAACCAGCAAAGGGTGTGCAGGATCATGGGGAAAGAAACCCCCTTAGGACCAAAGACCTGGGAGTCATAATATTACAAGAAGAAAACAGAAGGAAGGCTCCATGACACAGCAAGGCAATGATTCCTGGATGTGACCCCAAAGCACAGGCAATGAAGGAAAACTAGACAAGTGAGGTGGTTAGTATTCTTTATCTCCACAGAACAAGGCACACGACAGAGGGAAAAGACAGATCATAAACAGGAAGGGAAAAGTTCAAATCTCACATCAGAGAAGAGTCTGATACCCAAAGCACAGGAAGAACACAAACTACTCCACAGCGAGAAAACCAACCTATGAAGCATTAAAAGAAAAGCTTTCTATGGGTATCCTCAAAAGAAGATATGAACAAAGATATATTAAGGAACATTCGATGTCTCTTAGGCATAAAATAAATGCAAATTAAGCCCACAAGAAATCCCTTTGTGGATCCAGATACACAGGCAGCAAAGGATGGCCTTGCCTGACAGCAACAGGACGTCCAGGCAGGCTTGATGCCCCAGCACAGGATAATACTGGAGCGGTGGGACGGGAGAGTGGGGGGGGGCACTCTTGTACAGGCAAAGGGGAGGTGGGAGAGCTGATGTGAGATGAGGGTTGGCAGAGGGGTAACTGGAAAGTGAGATTTCATCTGAGATGCAAGCAAATAGAATGATTAATAATAAAAACTAAAAAGTTAAGTTTTTCATTTTAATTGAAAAATAAAGAGAGGGAAAAAAATTAAAGAAATTACCTCCTAAAGAGGTCAGCTGAAGCTGGGTAAGGACAAATGTTTGAACAATCTCTTTGTGTGAGACACATTAAAAGCTACTCATAAAAATCATTATCTTTAATTTTCTAACTTTCTCAGAAAGTATTTTTAGTTTTTAAAAATTGTTAGACAAAAACTATGCGTGAATTATGTACAACATGAGGTTTTGCAACCCGTGTGCATTATCAATGGTTAAATCTGGGCCACTAAGGAAAGGATTAACTCCCATGCATTACTTCACACAGACGTCTTTGGGACCAGAGCTCCTAACCCCTACTCTTTGCTTTTGCAAAGAAGCCAAGACAGAGGTAGAGCCACGGCGGTCGGTCACAGTTCCTGTGGCTGGAGATGAGGCCAGCTGACTGCCTGCTTTTCTGCTTGCTTACTTTGCGAGCAGAAAGGCTGCTGCTTTCAAATTTCTGCCACAATTGGGTGGTTAAAAAAGACTATCACCGATAAAACCCCACATTATTTATCATTTCCAACCTCCCCTAAGAGGAAGTCTCTGGCGACCAGCCACTATTTTTTTTTTTTTTAAAGTAAGAAAAATCTTTGTGGAGCTGCTTCCTGAGCCAACCCCAGCCTTTCCTCTTGAGATTGGGCCTACAGGTGGCAGCAACTGTAAACTGTTGAGATGGGGGATATGGGCCTAGAGCTCTCCTGAAATACTTGGAATAGTTTAAATATTCTTTGATATTCAAAAATGAAAGTCTCTCAGATAAGGAAGCGAAAAGGCAACCTTAAGCTGTAACTTGAGAGTAGCTCATTCTCCAGAATCCACTTTACAGAGATTAGACGGGACACTGGGGGGGGGGGGGGGTTATATTGTGCCTCCAGAGGTTTACTCTTCAGTGATGGTTGGGATAAGTCTTTAAGGTCTGTGACTGGTGTGGCCAGATAGGCTATCATTGTGTATAAAAGATGTTAAGTCTACAATAACCTACAGTATGGCCATCGACTCCTTTGTGCTCAACATTCAATAAACGCTGGGGTTTTAACTCATGCCTCACATGTTCCACTGATTGTGAATGTGTCATAAAAATAACCAATATAATTCAAGGTTTTGCAAGTCAAAAAATGCTAACTTGTATAAATCAGCAGATGACTTAAGGGGAATTTATAGAAAAATCTTATAGTGTGGGTTATTTTATTAATTTTTTAAAATTTATTTATTTTTGAGAGCATAACATTTTATCTGGTTTTCAAGGGGAGGAACACTTGTATTTTCAGTGATGTTTTCCAATGGTCTTTTAGTTAAGTTCTGGAGGAGCCAAGACAATATAAACTTTAGCTGTCTGTCTACAGGTGATTGATAAACTCTGTTTGACATGATTAATCTAACCACATCAGTCATCTTCAGGGTCTTGTAGCTCAATCCATTGGGAGACAGTGGATTGTATGAGTCATATTTCCACCAGCTAGACCCAGTCTTGATGTTTCTTCAACCTGAAGATAGGCTTAAATGATTCTTTTTTATTCCATGGACCTAAAATATCATAGGTAATAAAAGCTTGCTGCTTCATATATAGACCATTGGCCATCCAGCACAGACATAATTGTTTAAATTTAATAGTTCAAGTAAAAGTCAAGTAAATTTTAAAATTTTAATCAAAAAAGATTTTGTAGGCATTATTTAGTTGGGTTATTCCTATCATGTACGGAAATAGATTCATTTGACAAAGAAAATAAAATGGTATCAATTCTATAAAAAAAGTAGCATGTGCCAACAGCAAGAGAGTGGTTGAATCACAACAGACGGGGAAGATGATATAGTGGTTAAGAATGTGTGCTATTCCGCTAGAGGACCAGAGTCCAGTTTCCAGCACCCAAGTCTGGCAGCTGACATATGTCTCCAACCTCAGAGTCTCTGGCGCCCTCTTCTGGCCTCCATGAGTACCTGCAGTTCTGTGTACATAGCACAGAGACACACACAGGCACATAATTTAAAAATATCTTTAAAGAAATAGCCAATAAACACTTGGAAATAAATAAACCTGTATTATAGATATCAGAATATTTTGAAGTAAGGCACTGACATTTTAGGTTATAAGCTTAGTTAAAAACTCGTAAATTTTAGTTTGAAATATGGCTAAGGTAGGAATTGAGTGTGCAGAACTGAATATTTTTTGTGCCAGTATTTGTCTAAGATTAAAATTAGAGGGTTAATGTTCTCCCCAGCAATTATTTAAAAAAAACAAGAAATACCTTAGTATCAGTTATGGAGTCTATTATAAAAAAAATATAAAGGTAACAAGCATTGGAGACACTGTGGACAAAAGGGCTCCTTTGTACACTGTTGATAGGAATGTAAATTACCTCAGCCATCAGAGGAAACAGCATGAGATTCCAGAACAGGCCTGGTTAGAATTACCATGAGATCAAGCCATTCACGACTGAGAATCAAGCATGGTTAGGAAAGATGTGCCGTACATGTCAGAAGGTTTGAGAGATTTTAACTGTTCTTACCAGGATAAACTGGTAAATATTTGCGGTGATGTGTGTGTGTGTGTGTGTGTGTGTGTGTGTGTGTGTGTGTGTGTGTGTGTGTGTGTGTGTGTGGTTAGCACGATTTGATCATTCCACATGTATACATGTACCAAACACCACATTGTACTTCATAAATGTATGGAATTATTACTTGTCAATTAACAAAAAGGCATAAAAAAATAAAGAAAAAATTTCTTCAAATCCCCACCTTCCTAGGGAAAGCTTTGAAGGGGAGAAAGCTGCCGAGATCTCTGCTCACAGCCGCACTCTCTCACGCTTCCTTTCCAATGGCAAAAGCAGCGAGCAGTGAAAGGGCTCAAAGGCCTTGAAACTCACCAGTCTTCAAGGATGAAGAAAATCGCTATGCACGCAGGGAAGTCTCATTTGGTAAAACACATGCCACTAAAAGATGGCCATAATTCACAGCAGGCGAAAGACACCAGAAATGTCAGTTATTCCAGTCAAAGAGCGAGCCAGCCTTGAAAACACCTGGGGACAGTGGCCTGTTTAAAACCATACTGTTACCAGTGCGGCTGCTGTGTAAGCTGACAGAGAAGGAGAATGGGGCTTTTTCCTAAAGGAGGAACGAAAACACACAGAAAAATACCCCGAGGTTGGCTTCTCAGTGCATAGAGACACAGAATTACTGTGGAACACTTCTTCAGACCAGTCACAGTCAAATCCTCCCGGGGGGGGGGGGGATCTAAACAGGAGTGCTCTGCACAGACACAATGGGTGCTATTGTCAGAAGGCAGGAAGACGAGAGGAGCAACAGAAGTCGTGGGGGAAAGAAAATATATTTGTGACATTTTCGATACCAGTCAAGTGCACGGATCAAATTTAGTATGTCTTTTAATTAGTATAATGCTTTCCAAACACGACGATCCCTTCTTCCTGCTGCTTTTTCCGTGTGATTTTCATCAACTACACTTACAGCACCAGCTAACATCATAAAAGGAACTCAAGTACAAAAGGCTAAAAGGACATTGGAACCATGTGACATGTAATGCTCTACTTATTGGTCATTTTGCTTGAAAGAAGGTTGGCAAAAAGCAGTGGAATTCGTAGTTCCTTGTTTCACTTAAAAATTTGCACTAGTCTCCTCTTAAAGAGGTTAAAGTTTTCCATGGGAAGACAAGAATAGTACGTCTCTAACATGTTCCACTACACACTTAACTAAAGAGTAAAGAGCCTATCAAACCCAGTAACACTTCAAGGGCTGTGTGTCCATGGAGCACAAGTGTCAAGAAACCCCCATCACACTGGTCTAATGACAGGCACGTTTATCTAATTCAATTACTTATACTTAAAGTTTTTCTACCAGAAATGTAACGTACGTAATCTTTGGTATTAGAACAAACCATGTTCATGCAGACAAAACCTATTAGTAATGTTAAAAATGTTTTTATCTCTGTGCCTGTGTGTGTGTGTGTGTGTGTGTGTGTGTGTGTGTGTCTGTTTATGTGTGTGTCTGCCTACAGAGACCAAAAAGGGGTGTGGTAGTCCCTGAAGCTGGAGTTGTATGTAGCTGTGAGCAGAACATAGGTGCTGGGGATGGAATTTGTATCTCTTTTAAGAGCAGCAAGCACTATAAATAACTATGCCATCTATCTCTCCAGCAAACGTTTAATTAAAAAAAAAGTGACATTGTGCATGTGTAGGAGGTGTGTCGCCATCCATATATACCATGATGTGCCTATGGGAGTCAGAGGACCTGAAGAGATTCGTTTCTCTCTTTCAACCCCGCTGTGGCAGGGTCTCTCCTGTTTCCTATGCTGCATCCTGCAGGCTAGATTGTCTAAAGAGTTGGGATGATTCTCCTGTCTTCATCTCTTGTCACATCATCATTATGCAGCAGATCTGAGCTGCCACAACCAGTAGCTTTCCATGGGTTCTAGGGACTCTAATCATGGCGTCAGGCTTGCTTGGCAAGAGCGTTTAGCAGCTGAGCCATCGACTGTCCTCCCATTAGTCATTCTGTGATAGTTCAGTCAATTACTTTAAATTTATGAATTCTTGGCATTTCATATGGGTGCACAATTGTGTGTCCAGTGTCTCACTTTAAAAACCATCTGAAACAAAGGAAGTATTTTTATGATAAAAGCATTTACTAAGTCTGAATTATAGAATTCTCCTTTAAGTTAGTATACTGAAATGCTTAATTTGTTGTTTAAAACAATAGGGTATAAATTCAAAATCAAATATATACATGGCAGTGCATAAAAACAATCAAAACCATCATTGTGAAATCAGAAAAGTTGAGAAATTCATGGAGGAGGAGGTACAGATTCACGTTTTTGTAGAAATCTGGACGGGGAACCGCGGTTCAGCAAGGTGGACAGATTGTGTGCTGTTTGTCCCCAGAACACAAATCATACTGTAGGCCAGAAATTAACACACAGAGTTGAGGGAAGGAGGTGAAAGCATGAGAGGCACCAGCTAACGGACATCCTCCAGAAGAACATCATACCTTTCCTGCCTTCTTGACTCAACAAGCGATTAATGGGTCAACTGACCCCTAATATTCTAAATACTCTTTAAGCAAATCAGTAAATGTGTTGAAAAGGTAGGAAGGATGTCTAGCAAAGAAAGGCTTTAAAACCCTCAATGGTCGTGCGTGGGCTGGGAGTGAGTGAAGTGTCTGGTAGAGTGTGTGCTTAGCATGCATGAAGCCTGGGTTCAATCACCAAATAGAAAAGGAGGGAAAAGAGGAGGAAGGGGGTGGAGGGAGGGAGGGAGGGAGGAAGGGAGGGAGGGAGGGAGGGAAGGAGGGAGGGAGGGAGGGAGGGTGAGAGAGAAGTCTGTGGAGAGGGAGAACATCGCAGCAGAAATGAGGGACAATTTTGTTCACCTCATGGCAACAAGGAGACAAGAGAGAACGAAAGGGTCGAAATCCCAATAGCCCCTTCAAAGGAAGCTTTCATGGCCCAACTTTCTTCCCCTACGTTTCATCTCCCAAAGGTCCCATCATTCCCCCTACCCTGGTGAGCCCACCTTTAACATAAGAGTTTTGAGGAACACCTAATGTCCTCACTGTAACAGAAGATAAAAAGATGACAATAAAATGAAAATAAGGCACTGAAAAAAGAACAACTTCAGTATAAAGCTGCTTAATAAATGGGGATGAGACTGAAGCCCAAAGTAGTAATTTGAAAGAGAAAATTATGAAACTGTTCATGACATACAGAAGAAAGATGAACAATGAGAAAAAGCAGAAGCAACTTGACTCATGGCCAAGTTATTTTCAATTACTCAAGGCCAAGATCATCTCAATGACCCTCTCAGTGACTCAGACACCAAGGTCATCTCAGAGGTGAAACTTACAAACTTTCAAGATATGAAGAAACACTAATACATCATTTAAATGTTTCCAGAGTAATAAAAATAGTAAATGAGTTTCTAGCACTTTCTACAAGATAATGTAACCCTTTGACTAAAGCTTTGAAAGAGCACCCATGACAAAATTATAGACAAATCTCATTCAAGAATTTTGATGTAACACCACTAATAGAATATAAACTGGATTCTGAAATATGTTGATAGAATATGATGAAAATGAAGATTTCCCCAAGAATTCAAGGACACTTAATTATAGGAAGTTTTCCTTTAAAATAACAACACAAATAGATTAAAAGGTAACTAGAGAAGTATCTTAAGCTGTAGAGATAGCATTTGGTGTAACATACACCCCTGTGCTTACTGGGTGCGGGTGCCCTTATTAACTATTGTAGGAATGGCTGAAGAATTCATTTACTCAGTACTTTCCTTATTATTGGTTTCTGCAAACTAATGCCTTCTACAAGTATATACTTAATAGCAAAACATTAGAAAAATTACATTTAGTGTTTGCTATCCAATGGTGTAATAGAATCACCAATAGTCACAGTAAAGGGAGTGGGACGTAGGAGAGGAGAGGATACATACAAAATGGTATCTGCACAAGACGCTGCATACTACGAAAAGCCACTTGGATATAACGAAAATATACAAGGTACAATAGCTTCCCTTAAATCAGTGCTAACTATTCTAACATATACTTGGCAAGAAATTGCATATAATGAAGCAATTAAGAACACCCAAAAATACCTAGAAATTCGTTAGAAATATGCACATTATACATAAAGTGTAAAAATTTACTGAATGTCATAGAAGTCAACCAGAATAAACATTCCTTAGTAGAAAGACGTGATATATGAAAGACAAAAATATTCTACAAACTAGTAACACTAACAGTCAGACTAATATCCAGGGTGATACCAAATTGATTTTAACAAGAGTATTTTGTAATGGAACTTGTCAAATTTACTCAAATGCTCAGCTGGAAATTGAACTTTTAGGAATCTACATGATAGTGTCTCGAGAGAAAATGAAAATGGACATATACTTCTTAATGTCAAAATGGTCTATAAAACCAGAGTTGAGACAGTGGTCTGCGGTTAAACAGTGAGTGTATTAAGTATGGTCGACATCATCTAGATGTAGGCATTCTAATGAAGTTGGTACATAGCCTTTCGAGTCAGTTAGGAACTCTGCTGAATCCATTAATTATGTTAAAACAACTGGCAGTCCATTGGGTAAGAAAAATACAAGTTAAATCCCAGCACTTGGGAGCAATAGGCAGGATCAGGAGTTCAAGATTATTCTTGGTTAGAGTTTGGGATTACTTAAGACCCTGTCTAAAACAATAAAAAAAAAAAAAGAAACAAAATAAATAAATAAGAAAACACAGAAGTCAGATCATTACCTCAAATAATTTACAAAAATAAATTCTAAGGACAGAGTACAAGCTATGCTATACAAGTTAAATATTTAAAATATTAAAGAAAATATAGAAACAGATGTCTATAAATGTGAGCTAGACCTTTCTAAAATGACACACACCATACAGAGCCCACTGTGACAGACATGACTGAGCCCCCTAGCCAACCCTGGGGCACAACATCCTCCCATGGCCATAAGTCCTTTACCTGCCACAGGGAGGGTTTCTGACATGGGACCTAACAGTTCTGCGATGTGCTCCTGGCCTGAGGCTCAGAGCCCCAGCTCTGTTTCTCCTGGGTAAAGTGCAGTTATCCCACTGGGTCTTTCTGCAAGCTGTGCGTTTCCTTCTCTCCTATCCCTTTTGCAGAGACACAGACTTTTAGGGGTACGTAACTTTATTATTACATGAATCACATGATTATATGATTATGTCATCACGTTTCTTCACTTCACAGTGAAGAAACTGGAGGTCTGGGTTGGTAAAGGGACACGGACTGATTGCTAGCAGTTCTGGCCTAACAGGGTCATTTGTTGCAGTCGGGTAAGGAGGTTTTGCCAGAGAGGAAATCTGGGCCCAGTAAGGTTGCTTTCCAAAGCTCAGCAGAAACTGTAGGTGTTTAACTATGGTAAAAATATCGATGCAACTTAGAATGTGCCAGCGGAGTCCCTCGTTGAGCTTAGTACACTATCGCTTTAATATAAGCGAGGGACAAGAGAGTACAGGGTGGGTTCTGGCCAATGCAGCTACCTGGACTCTTCTCTGGGCTCCTGGAAAGCCTTACACTCCATATGTTACCAGCCGTGAGTAGGAATTGTGCTTCAGAGTTGGTAAGATGACACAACATTGAGTGCATGTACATGTATATGTATGTGTATGTGTATGTGTATGTGTATGTGTATGTGTATATGTATATGCGCATGCGCATGCGTATGCATATGCATATGCATATGTATAATATATATGCTCAATGAAAATCATGAGAAAAAAGGAAAGAAAAGTTATTGCATCTATAAATGAAATCTTAAAGCCTCAACCATAATGAAATTGTTCTCAAATACCTTTTATCATAGTTGATCATTACAATTCCTGATGTTTAAATTTACATTTTCCAAGCAGAGTTTAAGGAGGAAAAGTGTATATTAAAAAAAAAAAATCTGAAAGGGCAAGGATACAGGTTAGAGACACGGTCCCCGTAAGACATGGAAAAAGTCAGAATCGGGGCCATATTTCTTAAGAGATCTAAAATAAGGGTACCCAGGAGACGCGACAACTGAAATAAGACCGACAGTGCTACTGACGCGGCTCTCACGGGAGAGCCCTGTACTATAGCTCGACAGATTTAGCCGCTCACGGGGGAGTTAAGGGTGGAAGGAAACGAAGCCCTGAAGACGGAATCGGAACTAAGTGAACACGGAAAGCAATGATGTCCTCAGGCTCAGCTTCCCTCGGTCACTGTCGAAGGCCATGTGGACTACAAGCATCCACGACAGCACAGCGGTCCTCTTCACTCTAGGCTAAGACATCAGCAAAGGTCTTTGGCACCCGGCGACGTCTGGCCTAGGATTTTACATTTAGAAATATAGGGCCTAGTAACACTTAAGGAATTCTTGCTCTGGCCAACAGCCTTTTTTTTTTTTTTTTTTTTTTTTTTGCCTTGAAGCCATGTGACAAATGATTCTAAATACCACGTTGCTTTTAATGCATCTGCTGTCTAAATCAGCGTAGAAGCTGAAAGGACAGACTCTGAAATTTGGCCCTTCGCAAAAGGGCACTTTTCAGGGTCATAATGACAGTCTTGGCAGAACAGGGCATTCCTACTCCAAACAGCCCTGCAGACTGAGCCTTGTCCACCATCGCCTGAGTCTGGCTCGACTGACGGGACAAGGAGTTCTTAGGACACAGGCATCGATGTGAAAACCCAGAGCAGTCTGTCCCTTGGAAATTCCTCTGTGCAGATGGCGTCACCTGCCACTTTTCAGTGTTTTAAAACGTTTGATTTCTGTTTGAGTTCTTGGTGTTTTCATTCCCAATGTACTCCTCTCTGCATTGATATTGTTAAATAAACAAACAACCCGCTTCTTTATTTGAATGAAAACTGTTCAAAGGCGAAATTTCTTTTATAACACACATGTGTACACGTGCTCTCACATGCACACACACATTCACACACACACACACACACCACCACCACTTTTACAACCAGAGATGGTTATATGTTCCAAATGTCAGCAGTGAAGCAGTATTCAACCCTATCTGCAGTCCAGCAATTCTGGAAGATACTGAAGAACACCAAGGTTACAGGATCAGTGCATACGATGCTTCCCAGTGTCCTGAGCCCGTGAAGTTTAAACACCATCTAGCTCTCTTAGACCCTGACCTTAGAAAGTACTGAGGGAGTGCTTCCAATCTGACTCTAGGAAGTATTTCTAATCTGAGCTCCACGTTTGACCTAAGGGAGTGCTCCCAAACAGACCTGAGAACGTGCTCCCCATATGACCTAAGGGAGTACTCCCACTCTGATCTGAGACAATGTTCACAAACTGACCCTGTACTGGCTGTTTTTCTGTGTCGACTTGACACACGCTGGAGTTATCACAGAGAAAGGAGTCTCCCTTGAGAGACTGAGCCTCCATGAGATCCAGCTGTAAGGGAGGGCCCATTGTGGGTGGTTCCATCCCTGGGCTGGTGGTCCTGGGTTCTATGAGAAAGCAAGCTGAACAAGCCAGGGGAAGCAAGCCAGTAAGAAACATCCCTCCATGGCCTCTGCATCAGCTCCTGCTTCCTGACCTCCTTGAGTTCTAGTCCTGACTTCCTTTGGTGATGAACAATGTGCCCTTTCCTCCCCAACTTACTTCTTGGTCATTGTGTTTGTGCAGGAAAAGAAACCCTGAGACAGACCTGATGGGGCATTTTCCATATGACCTAGGAAATGCCCATAAGAAATTCCTTTACAGAGGCTCAGGTGCCCTGGTCCTGGAACAGGGGAATAATTAATTTGTCTGACTGAGAAGTCTCAAGATCACTAGAAGCAGAAGAACAGTGTTGTTGCTTAAACCTGACACCAAGCCACAGGAACCAGCGAACTAGGATGCTATTAGCATTGGAATTGTTCCTAGTATTGATCTCAGGCTCCCACAGTGCCAAGGTAGACAGAAGATGATAATCCTCCCTTTCAAGAGCTGCTATGCTCTCCCACGTCTCAGTGTCCTTGCTGCTACAAACAAGCGCATGTGCACACCACAGAGACCTCCTGCCACCCCTGTTAACTACCAGTGATCTGCAAACCATTCTTATTTCCTCTATCAGAAGATCACCCCCAGGTACTACAGACAGAAAGACAAAGACAGACAGACAGGCCATCAAAATCTACAAATTTATAATGTCAGCAAGACCTTCCACCATAGTCATTAAAAAAAAAAAAAAAAAAAAGAACTTGGACCGGCAAGAAGGCTCCATTTTACCTGACAACCCAAGCTTGAGCACATAAACATAATAATCCAGTCCACAGAGTTGTCCTTTAAAACACACACACACACACACACACACACACACACACACACACACGGAAATACACCTTGACTTGAGTACATGTGCACACCCTATCACACACAATAATAATAAATGATTTTTAATTGCAATGAAATTGGAAGAAATGTATATACCCCTACTCATTCTAAGTTCTCAAAAGTTCAACACTAACGATTTAAGAATTCTTAAACAAATACCAAGTACCTGGAATTGCCCAAAGCAATTAGTCTAAGCTATTCATATCTACAAAAGCACCTTTCAAGACCTATGACAGCACCCAAAGTCATTTCCTCGTCATAAAGTAGGAGATGGAATTTGAGGATCCTTCAGGAAAGTCCATGCCCACCTGACACTGTCTTAGTCAGGGTTTCTATTCCTGCACAAAACATTAGGACCAAGAAGCAAGTTGGGGAGGAACGAGTTTATTCAGCTTACACTTCCACATTGCTGTTCATCACCAAAGGAAGTCAGGACTGGAATTCAAGCAGGTCAGGAGCAGGAGCTGATGCAGAGGCCATGGAGGGATGTGACTTACTGACTTGCTTCCCCTGACTTGCTCAGCTTGCTTTCTTAAAGAACCCAGGACCACCAGCCCAGGGACTGAACCAACCACAATGGACTGGGTCCTCCCACCTTGACCACTAGTTGAGAAAATGCCTTACAGCTGGATCTCATGAGGGCATTTCCACAACTGAGGCCCCTTTTCTGTGATAACTCCAGCTTGTATCAAGTTAACACACAAAACTAGTCAGAACACACAAAACTAGTCAGAACACACACTGAGAGAAATTGTAACAAAGCCATCATGGAGGAAGGACAGGTTTAGTACACAATTGCTATTGAAACATGCCATCCTCTATCAACCTGAAAAAAACAAGGAAAAAAGTACTGAGGGAAAAAATACTGCTTAGGGTAAACAATTATTCTTCACCTTTGCTTCCTGGAGACTCAGTATCAGTGATCTAATACATCATAGAAAACATGAGCATGAAGCCTTAAACCTTCAAAGGACCAAAACATCTAGGGCTGGCGGAAAAGACACATTTACCCAGAGAAAAATACCTGTTGGACTTTAGAAAAAAAGTAAGGGAGTAGGAATGGAAAAACAAACTGTAACTGATCAAGCATGGAGGGAGGAAATGAAGGAGAGAGGGAGGGAAAGAGGGAAGACAAGGAAACAGGACAGAGGGGTGGGGAGGGGGAGGAGGAGTGGAGATAGGAGAGGGAGGGGGACAGAGACAGGGACTGGGATAGGGACAGGGACAGAGACAGAGACAGACAGATGGGAGTCATGTTCATTACACAGACGTCTTATTTTTTACAGGCAGTAAAAAACGTTTTACATCTTCTTTGGTCCCAGGCTACAGAGTGGTGCTGATGTCAGTTATTTAGTCTCATTGGTGTACAGAAAGCTTAAGCACCTAACTAAACTTAGAATTAGTGGGGGTTATTGGCCTGTATTCCTTATGCATAAAACAAGGGGAAAAGACTTTTTACATCAGGGTTTGAATTTGGCTTTAATTCTAATGACTTATTTAGAAACCCCAGGGAATGAAAAGTCCCTTAATGGAAACATTGACACAGTCTTAGACATACTGACATGGACAGGCACATCCAAGGAACTGACCCGGGAGCTGACTGGCTGCCGGGCAAGTTTGAGACCAGTCACACTAGATTTGCGACAGACCCCAGCAGAATAACCAGGACTAAACAGTGAGACTGCGTCTGCAGCATCAAAGGCCCCTCCTCACAGACCATTTTTGGTAGGAAAACACATAAACTGCATGGGCTCTCCATTCTTAAAGATACAAGAGGAGAGAAATGTGTGATTTCTGTAAAATCTTTCTCTTGTCCTGAGATGTATCTGAAGTCAGTCAGGGTGAGGAGTGCACAGACTCCCTCCCCAAGTCTTCACAAATGGGAGCTGTGCGCTCTAAGTGACACCCTCAAACCCAAACAATCATTCTTACAAAGGCAAGACTGTGTTCTGGATTCTTGCCACCCTGAGACTGACAGAAGAGCTTTAATGAGTCTGTCTCAGTCCCAAGGTCCCCGAAGCCTTGTGTCCAAGACTGTGTACCCCATGAAGCTAAACATCCTTGCGACATTTTTCCTTCATCGATGGACTCTTCAAACTAGCCTATCTCTCCCGCTTACGAATCACCTATGAATTTCCTGGAAGTTTCCCTTTTATGTCAAATCCAATTACTCTCATTTTTACCCTCTCTTTGGAGCTAGATTTTTACCTAGGATTTTTCTGCTTTCAAAATTGTGCATATCTTTTTTAAAAACCTGGGGTTTTATTAACTGAAACTTACTCAGAATCTGTCTTCCTTTCTCTTGCTCTGATGACAAATAGGGAGCAACATACATTGACGCACACTGAAACGTCTGTCAATATTTAAAGAACAGACACACTAAATCATAAAAATACCAAGTTAAGAAACACTTACATAGAAATACATATTACTATCTGAAGTGCGAGGGAGCCTATCAAAACTCAAACAATACAGCACCCATTCAGGGCTGCCGAGAACCTGCAGTGCACACAAGGTACTGGGATCCACTACCTAACGGAGAGAAAGAATGTGCCTGCATCTCAAAACACCTTGTGGCTGGCAAGATAGCTCAGCAGGTAAAAGTGCTTGCACCTCACCCTTGGTAACCTTGGTTTAAACTCCACGACCCACAAAACGGTAGAAAGAGACTCAAATTTCACAAAATTATTCTCTGGTTGCCATTTGTGTGCTTCTCTACCATGGACATCACACACACACACACACACACACACACACACAGAAAGAGAGAGAGAGAGAGAGAGAGAGAGAGAGAGAGAGAGAATTTTGAAAAACCCACAACACACAACATTTTGTTTACATGAAGACAAGTATGAAGTTAGTATTGTTATGTCTTAAATATTACAATGTAAAAGGATACATATATCCGGATCAAAACCAGCTTTAAAAAAAGAAAAATCCGGACACCGCCGGAACTTGAAAGAAACAGACCGGATAAACAGTTCTCTGCACCCAAATCCCGTGGGAGGGAGAGCTAAACCTTCAGAGAGGCAGACAAGCCTGGGAAACCAGAAGAGACTGCTCCCTGCACACACATCTCGGATGCCAGAGGAAAAAGCCAAAGACCATCTGGAACCCTGGTGCACTGAAGCTCCCGGAAGGGGCGGCACAGGTCTTCCTGGTTGCTGCCGCTGCAGAGAGCCCGTGGGCAGCACCCCACGAGCGAACTTGAGCCTCAGGACCACAGGTAAGACCAAATTTTCTGCTGCAAGAAAGCTGCCTGGTGAACTCAAGACACAGGCCCACAGGAACAGCTGAAGACCTGTAGAGAGGAAAAACTACACGCCCGAAAGCAGAACACTCTGTCCCCATAACTGACTGAAAGAGAGGAAAACAGGTCTACAGCACTCCTGACACACAGGCTTATAGGACAGTCTAGCCATGGTCAGAAATAGCAGAACAAAGTAACACTAGAGATAATCTGATGGCGAGAGGCAAGCGCAGGAACCCAAGCAACAGAAACCAAGACTACATGGCACCATCGGAGCCCAATTCTCCCATCAAAACAAACATGGAATATCCAAACACACCAGAAAAGCAAGATCTATTTTCAAAATCATATTTGATCATGATGCTGGAGGACTTCAAGAAAGACATGAAGAACTCCCTTAGAGAACAAGTAGAAGCCTACAGAGAGGAATCGCAAAAATGCCTGAAAGAATCGCAAAAATCCCTGAAAGAATTCCAGGAAAACATAAATAAACAAGTAGAAGCCCATAGAGAGAAGACACAAAAATCCCTGAAAGAATTCCAGGAAAACATAAATAAACAAGTAGAAGCCCATAGAGAGGAGACACAAAAATCCCTGAAAGAATTCCAGGAAAACACAATCAAACAGTTGAAGGAATGAAAAATGGAAATAGAAGCAATCAAGAAAGAACACATGGAAACAACCCTGGATATAGAAAACCAAGAGAAGAGACAAGGAGCTGTAGATACAAGCTTCACCAACAGAATACAAGAGATGGAAGAGATAATCTCAGGAGCAGAAGATTCCATAGAAATCATTGACTCAACTGTCAAAGATAATGTAAAGCGGAAAAAGCTACTGGTCCAAAACATACAGGAAATCCAGGACTCAATGAGAAGATCAAACCTAAGGATAATAGGTATAGAAGAGAGTGAAGACTCCCAGCTCAAAGGACCAGTAAATATCTTCAACAAAATCATAGAAGAAAACTTCCCTAACCTAAAAAAAGAGATACCCATAGACATACAAGAAGCCTACAGAACTCCAAATAGATTGGACCAGAAAAGAAACACCTCCCGTCACATAATTGTCAAAACACCAAACGCACAAAATAAAGAAAGAATATTAAAAGCAGTAAGGGAAAAAGGTCAAGTAACATATAAAGGGAGACCTATCAGAATCACACCAGACTTCTCGCCAGAAACTATGAAGGCCAGAAGATCCTGGACTGATGTCATACAGACCCTAAGAGAACACAAATGCAAGCCCAGGTTACTGTATCCAGCAAAACTCTCAATTAACATTGATGGAGAAACCAAGATATTCCATGACAAAACCAAATTTACACAATATCTTTCTACAAATCCAGCACTACAAAGGATAATAAATGGTAAAGCCCAACATAAGGAGGCAAGCTATACCCTAGAAGAAGCAAGAAACTAATCGTCTTGGCAACAAAACAAAGAGAATGAAAGCACACAAACATAACCTCACATCCAAATATGAATATAACGGGAAGCAATAATCACTATTCCTTAATATCTCTCAATATCAATGGCCTCAACTCCCCAATAAAAAGACATAGATTAACAAACTGGATACGCAACGAGGACCCTGCATTCTGCTGCCTACAGGAAACACACCTCAGAGACAAAGACAGACACTACCTCAGAGTGAAAGGCTGGAAAACAACTTTCCAAGCAAATGGTCAGAAGAAGCAAGCTGGAGTAGCCATTCTAATATCAAATAAAATCAATTTCCAACTAAAAGTCATCAAAAAAGATAAGGAAGGACACTTCATATTCATCAAAGGAAAAATCCACCAAGATGAACTCTCAATCCTCAATATCTATGCCCCAAATACAAGGGCACCTACATACGTAAAAGAAACCTTACTAAAGCTCAAAACACACATTGCACCTCACACAATAATAGTGGGAGATTTCAACACCCCACTCTCATCAATGGACAGATCATGGAAACAGAAATTAAAGAGTGATGTTGACAGACTAAGAGAAGTCATGACCAAAATGGACTTAACGGATATTTATAGAACATTCTATCCTAAAGCAAAAGGATATACCTTCTTCTCAGCTCCTCATGGTACTTTCTCCAAAATTGACCATATAATTGGTCAAAAAACGGGCCTCAACAGGTACAGAAAGATAGAAATAATCCCATGCGTGCTATCGGACCACCACGGCCTAAAACTGGTCTTCAATAACAATAAGGGAAGAATGCCCACATATACGTGGAAATTGAACAATGCTATACTCAATGATAATCTGGTCAAGGAAGAAATAAAAAAAGAAATTAAAAACTTTTTAGAATTTAATGAAAATGAAGATACAACATACTCAAACTTATGGGACACAATGAAAGCTGTGCTAAGAGGAAAACTCATAGCGCTGAGTGCCTGCAGAAAGAAACAGGAAAGAGCATATGTCAGCAGCTTGACAGCACACCTAAAAGC
The DNA here is from genome assembly GCF_021556685.1 of Rattus norvegicus. Classification (NCBI taxonomy): domain Eukaryota; kingdom Metazoa; phylum Chordata; class Mammalia; order Rodentia; family Muridae; genus Rattus; species Rattus norvegicus. The sequence goes on from NC_141550.1 coordinate 61,444,397, forward strand.
TCTAGAACAAAAAGAAGCAAATACACCCAGGAGGAGTAGAAGGCAGGAAATAATCAAACTCAGAGCTGAAATCAACCAAGTAGAAACAAAAAGGACCATAGAAAGAATCAACAGAACCAAAAGTTGGTTCTTTGAGAAAATCAACAAGATAGATAAACCCTTAGCCAGACTAACGAGAGGACACAGAGAGTGCGTCCAAATTAACAAAATCAGAAATGAAAAGGGAGACATAACTACAGATTCAGAGGAAATTCAAAAAATCATCAGATCTTACTATAAAAACCTATATTCAACAAAATTTGAAAATCTTCAGGAAATGGACAATTTCCTAGACAGATACCAGGTATCGAAGTTAAATCAGGAACAGATAAACCAGTTAAACAACCCCATAACTCCTAAGGAAATAGAAGCAGTCATTAAAGGTCTCCCAACCAAAAAGAGCCCAGGTCCAGATGGGTTTAGTGCAGAATTCTATCAAACCTTCATAGAAGACCTCATACCAATATTATCCAAACTATTCCACAAAATTGAAACAGATGGAGCCCTACCGAATTCCTTCTACGAAGCCACAATTACTCTTATACCTAAACCACACAAAGACACAACAAAGAAAGAGAACTTCAGACCAATTTCCCTTATGAATATCGACGCAAAAATACTCAATAAAATTCTGGCAAACCGAATTCAAGAGCACATCAAAACAATCATCCACCATGATCAAGTAGGCTTCATCCCAGGCATGCAGGGATGGTTTAATATACGGAAAACCATCAACGTGATCCATTATATAAACAAACTGAAAGAACAGAACCACATGATCATTTCATTAGATGCTGAGAAAGCATTTGACAAAATTCAACACCCCTTCATGATAAAAGTCCTGGAAAGAATAGGAATTCAAGGCCCATACCTAAACATAGTAAAAGCCATATACAGCAAACCAGTTGCTAACATTAAACTAAATGGAGAGAAACTTGAAGCAATCCCACTAAAATCAGGGACTAGACAAGGCTGCCCACTCTCTCCCTACTTATTCAATATAGTTCTTGAAGTTCTAGCCAGAGCAATCAGACAACAAAAGGAGATCAAGGGGATACAGATCGGAAAAGAAGAAGTCAAAATATCACTATTTGCAGATGACATGATAGTATATTTAAGTGATCCCAAAAGTTCCACCAGAGAACTACTAAAGCTGATAAACAACTTCAGCAAAGTGGCTGGGTATAAAATTAACTCAAATAAATCAGTTGCCTTCCTCTATACAAAAGAGAAACAAGCCGAGAAAGAAATTAGGGAAACGACACCCTTCATAATAGACCCAAATAATATAAAGTACCTCGGTGTGACTTTAACCAAGCAAGTAAAAGATCTGTACAATAAGAACTTCAAGACACTGAGGAAAGAAATTGAAGAAGACCTCAGAAGATGGAAAGATCTCCCATGCTCATGGATTGGCAGGATTAATATAGTAAAAATGGCCATTTTACCAAAAGCAAATCTACAGATTCAATGCAATCCCCATCAAAATACCAATCCAATTCTTCAAAGAGTTAGACAGAACAATTTGCAAATTCATCTGGAATAACAAAAAACCCAAGATAGCTAAAGCTATCCTCAACAATTAAAGGACTTCAGGGGGAATCACTATCCCTGAACTCAAGCAGTATTACAGAGCAATAGTGATAAAAACTGCATGGTATTGGTACAGAGACAGACAGATAGACCAATGGAATAGAACTGAAGACCCAGAAATGAACCCACACACCTATGGTCACTTGATTTTTGACAAAGGAGCCAAAACCATGCAATGGAAAAAAGATAGCATTTTCAGCAAATGGTGCTGGTTCAACTGGAGGGCAACATGTAGAAGAATGCAGATCGATCCATGCTTATCACCCTGTACAAAGCTTAAGTCCAAGTGGATCAAGGACCTCCACATCAAACCAGACACACTCAAACTAATAGAAGAAAAACTAGGGAAGCATCTGGAACACATGGGCACTGGAAAAAATTTCCTGAACAAAACACCAATGGCTTATGCTCTAAGATCAAGAATCGACAAATGGGATCTCATAAAACTGCAAAGCTTCTGTAAGGCAAAGGACACTGTGGTTAGGACAAAAGGGCAACCAACAGATTGGGAAAAGATCTTTACCAATCCTACAACAGATAGAGGCCTTATATCCAAAATATACAAAAAACTCAAGAAGTTAGACCGCAGGGAAACAAATAACCCTATTAAAAAGTGGGGTTCAGAGCTAAACAAAGAATTCACAGCTGAGGAATGCCGAATGGCTGAGAAACACCTAAAGAAATGTTCAACATCTTTAGTCATAAGGGAAATGCAAATCAAAACAACCCTGAGATTTCACCTCACACCAGTGAGAATGGCTAAGATCAAAAACTCAGGTGACAGCAGATGCTGGCGAGGATGTGGAGAAAGAGGAACACTCCTCCATTGTTGGTGGGATTGCAGACTGGTAAAACCATTCTGGAAATCAGTCTGGAGGTTCCTCAGAAAATTGGACATTGAACTGCCTGAGGATCCAGCTATACCTCTCTTGGGCATATACCCAAAAGATGCCTCAACATATAAAAGAGACACGTGCTCCACTATGTTCATCGCAGCCTTATTTATAATAGCCAGAAGCTGGAAAGAACCCAGATGCCCTTCAACAGAGGAATGGATACAGAAAATGTGGTACATCTACACAATGGAATATTACTCAGCTATCAAAAACAACGAGTTTATGAAATTCGTAGGCAAATGGTTGGAACTGGAAAATATCATCCTGAGTGAGCTAACCCAATCACAGAAAGACATACATGGTATGCACTCATTGATAAGTGGTTATTAGCCCAAATGCTTGAATTACCCTAGATCCCTAGAACAAACGAAACTCAAGACAGATGATCAAAATGTGAATGCTTCACTCCTTCTTTAAATTAGGAAAAGAATACCCTTGACAGGGAAGGGAGAGGCAAAGATTAAAACAGAGACTGAAGGAACACCCATTCAGAGCCTGCCCCACATGTGGCCCATACATATACAGCCACCCAATTAGACAAGATGGATGAAGCAAAGAAGTGCAGACCGACAGGAGCCGGATGTAGATCGCTCCTGAGAGACACAGCCAGAATACAGCAAATACAGAGGCGAATGCCAGCAGCAAACCACTGAACTGAGAATAGGTCCCCTGTCGAAGGAATCAGAGAAAGAACTGGAAGAGCTTGAAGGGGCTCGAGACCCCAAAAGTACAACAATGCCAAGCAACCAGAGCTTCCAGGGACTAAGCCACTACCTAAAGACTATACATGGACTGACCCTGGACTCTGACCCCATAGGTAGCAATGAATATCCTAGTAAGAGCACCAGTGGAAGGGGAAGCCCTGGGTCCTGCTAAGACTGAACCCCCAGTGAACTAGTCTATGGGGGGAGGGCGGCAATTGGGGGAGGGTTGGGAGGGGAACACCCATAAGGAAGGGGAGGGGGGAGGGGGATGTTTGCCCGGAAACCGGGAAAGGGAATAACACTCGAAATGTATATAAGAAATACTCAAGTTAATAAAAAAATATAATAAAAAAAAAAAGAAGTTATACATCTTGGGGCTGGAGAGGTGGCTCAGCGGTTAAGAGCACTGACTGCCCTTCCAGAGGTCCTGAGTTCAATTCCAAGCAACCACATGGTGGCTCACAACCATCTGAATAGGATCCGATGCCCTCTTCTAGTGTGTTCTAAGTGAGCAACAGGGTGCTGACATGTATTAAATAAATAAATAAATATTTAAAAAAAAATCCATACATTTGCCAAGCTAGGATGTGCTCTGTGTTCACCCACAAGCCACACTGCTACTGAGGTCGAGAGTCTCAAGTCTTCATTTGCCTTTCTTAGGTCCCCGTAAGATAGCAAAGAATGAGTCACTCAAGGAGTGAGCGAGTTTTAGTTTCTGTCTGCCATCCGTCTGTCTGTCTGACTGTCTCTGTCACTCCGTGTCTCTGTCTCTTTCTCTTCCTGTGCCCCTTTCAGCTCTACACAATGGGTGGGACGCTCTGTGTTACTCCATTTAAATTTTTCAAGTAAAATGAAAAGAGGAGATGTAAATTCAAACATCATTTGGCTTCATCCTTGTATAGGAGTCTTCCTCATTCCTGAATGTTTACTAAGAACCTACAGATCTTCTCATGCTTCCTGACCTTACTCAATCGTCAGAATGTCTGTAAATCTCATTCGAAGTATTATTGCCTTGAAATAAGAAACTGAAAAGGTTCCCCTTATCAAAATCTTTGAAGGAGTCATTGTTTTTTATCCAAAGAAGTTAGAGTCTATTTAGTATTGAGATAAACCCTGAGGATTCTGGCCAGAAAAAGTTAAAAAGTATTTAAAATAAATGTGTGGAGAGGAGTGTGGCTCAGTCATAGAGCAGCTGTCCTGCTGCCTAAGGCCGGGGTTGGATATCAGCCCTCGAAAATAATAATTTAATGAAGCTCTAGGGGGAGGCAGGGAGCATAAGAGGAGAAAAGAAAGGTCCTTGGAACACATCCTGAAAGCAGGGTTAAGTATTATGCCACCTGAAGAGTAGGTGATTCTGTGTTTTTACACATCAGTTTCTGCTAACTTGAACTTTCATCCATGTCTAAACCTCTTTCCCAGGTAGCATTTGATAGATAGGCTACAAAGCCAAACCAACTGGGTAAACTTTCAAATCTCCTTTAAATGCCACTGGCTGGACCAGAGGGCGATGGTCTTATCCTTTTCTGCTGTATTCCATCAACTTTGTTGCCCTGTCAGGAAAGCACTGTTCTGAATAATCCAAAATGGCAAAGCTCAACACTTCCACTTAGAAGCAGGCAAATTATAACACACACACACTAGAACAAAAAAAAACTGCACCCCAAAATAGAAATTCAGGAATACACCATCCAAAGAGAAACCTGGAGTGCACAGACAAATACACTGCCCTTCACAAAACCCCATCACTCCTCGAAGGCCAATGTTCCAGTGCATTTGTTGAAGTTACTGATGCAGACCTGTTATAATTGATTTTAGCTATTGAAAAATGCCCATTAAGATGTCTTCTAAAATCTTTCCTCTGGTTCATCTCCACAGGTTTCCTTGAGAAGTGGGCTGGGCCAGGGCACAGGGTTTTGGCCCTCATGCCCTGTTGTGTAAGTGTATAGGTAGGAGAGCCTTGGGCAGGACAGACAGACTTCCGAAGAGCAGAACTCAACAGTTGTCAGAACCAGAGTGTATGAACCTGGGTGACATCCCAGGCTTACCCAATGGCTTGCTGGGCTCTCTAGCACACCTGAACCTTGCTACAGACACCAGCTTAAATTCTGACGTAGTTGAGTATGCAGGGAATGAGAGAGAAATGAACATCTTATCCCTTCAAGGGCATCCTCAACAAGAGCAATGGCAGCTGTCCTTACTCGCCACAACATTTTGTGTGCTTTAACAGCAACGCCAGTGTCTTGGCTCCAAGTTGGCAACCATGGCAAATAGTTCCCACATCAGAACATGGCTTCCTTTTGCTCTCCATCAAAAGTTTCCCTTTACTTGGGAACATTCACCTCAGTCAAGCACAGGAACAACTAAACATGACTAATCCATACACACAGTCCCAGTGACCTGCATTTTTGTCTAGGCCAGATGTGTCTAATTAAGTCATCTTAGAGTAAGTTAAAATGTTCAGTCTCTTGGGAGCAGGTTACACTGATGAGTTATAGACTGATGGTGGGGCTCAGAAAAATGTCTGTATGTCCTAGTCACTTATAATGAGGTTCATTTGTGAGCCGAGAACAATCATACACACACACGCACACACGCACACACACAAATACACATACACTAACATACACACATATACACACATAAACAGTGCATACACACAAACACACACATACACAGACACACATATGCACGATCACACACACACATGCAGCACACACACACAAATACATATACACAAACATACACATATATACACACATAAACAGTGCACACACATACACAAAAATCTCACACACACACACACACACACACACACACTTGCTTTCCAGTCAAGTGGAGTGTAGAAGTCCTTAAATGTTATTTCCAGGCTTCCTGATATCTTCCAATCACCACACTTTTGAGAAATTTCTTCTTCTCTTTCCACAGAAAAGAAAATTCAATAGGTTTGTTTTTGAGGCATGACTCAAACTTAAACTGTCTAGGCAAGGTCCTAACAAAGACTCGTTTTATAAGGTAGCATAGCTAGTTGGTCTTGTGTAGAGATATGAGGAAGAGATTAGACAGAGGGACTGACGATACTAGAGACTTTTACTCTGATGCTTCCGAAGCAACTAAGCACAAGGTGTCAGATTATAACCAAAATTCCCTCCCGCAAGTCCTGAGCATTCCTGTTTATCAGTCCAACATGATTAAAAATGATCATTGTTTCAATTCACAGGACTTCTTCCCAGGGACACACCGAGTGACTGCTTGCCTGTCACTTAGTTCATTTAGAACACTGGGAATTACAATCGGTTGTGTTGAAAATATTTCAGTGACTATTTACTGAAGATCTATTATGGCCTTGGCATACTGGCCAAGACTGGGAAACCCAGAGAAACAATGTTTACATAAAGGTCAACAAAACATCTTTGCATTGATGGTTTTTACTTCATAACCCAAAGATTCTCTCCTCCTTCTGAAGATTTAATGAGAATGGTCCACGCTGAGCATGGTGGAGCTACCTTTAATCCCAGTGCTCAGAGGTAGAGGCAGGCAGACCTCTGAGTTCCAGGCTTCTTTGGTCTACACAGAGACTGTCAAAAAAAAAACCTTTGAAATATAATTCAGTGCCCCGAGATCCTTCCACACCCCAACTTCCATTTTGATTCCCGATTCCATATTCTTAATGAGGTACGGTTTTTTTTCTTTTTTCTTTTTTTTTTTTTTTTTTCGGAGCTGGGGACCCAACCCAGGGCCTTGCGCTTGCCTACCACTGAGCTAAATCCCCAGCCCATGAGGTTTTTAAATAGCAGGGGAGAAGGAGGCAGGGAGATATAATTGCTTAGTCTGGACAAGTGGTCTTTTAAAATGGAGTTAAAGTCTTTGTAACTACAGCTGGTGGGGTAGGAGAATGAATGAATGGCTGACTTTAAACATTTCTGTTCTAATGAGGACAGAGACTTAGCCAGATGGACATGAAGGAGTCTGGAGGAGGCTCGGATGCTGAGGAAAGCCACAGTGTCTACTCAGGAAGCCCTCCTGTGCTTCTATTTCCACACAAGGTAACCTGGCTATGACAGGGCTATCCCTCAGTTCCCTGCTGAAGACAGTCATCTATTGTTTGGCTCAAAACTTCGCACAGCACTTTTAGGCCCTTAGCCTCTCTTAATTCTCCAAGCCTGAACATTAAGAGGGAAAAATCAGATTGCTCTTTTGAAGTTTACATGCATGCATGAAAAAGTTTACATGTATAGGTTGCTTTCTCACTGGCTGAATAACTGAAAAGTGGGCTTTATTTATAAAGAGAGCTTGGCCAATGGATAGCGCTTCATATGGACCAAGGACGTTAGGGATGGTTTAAGAAACACAAACAGCCAAAATATCTAGGTCTGAAAAGCATCACCTGCAGGCCCAGCATTTCTTCTGACAGTGTGTTTTGTCACCTTTGAAAAAAGCATGCATTTTCAAAAGACTCAACACTTCCGTCAACATAAACACATTTATAAGAAACATATTTTTTTCTAAATAGACAGTTGCTTCCTAACTCACCTCACTAATTGCATTTCTCTTCCAGAAAACCCTTTGCTGTACCCATGCATGAACATTCATTTGTATCATCATAGCTTCATTCCATGTTTCTGCAGTTTGTTGCAGCTAGCTCAGTGTTCTGTACCATAAAGAGACTTTCACTTTACCTTAATCTGATGTGAGAGTAGGATTGTTAAATGGAGACATTTTCTGTGGTTTTGAATGTTCCAGAAAATGTGGAAAACAGAGGGCTTATTTACTCAAAGTTTTAAATAACAAAACCTAATGGTTCCACTGATTCACAATTTTGGGGCACCGGATTTACTAAAAACCTGATTTTTTCCCCTGAGTTATTTGTCACTGATCAGACTTTCTTATTTATGAATTTATCATTCATTTTAAGACTAATATAAAAGTACTGTGCATAGTCAGTTACAGGTGGTACACTGTTAAACAGTTGTTCACGGCTCTTCGTGACATGTGTGTGTGCTTGTGTGTGTGATTACACATGTTCCCCTGTGTTTACACTATGTGGATGTGCATATATTAGCCACAGGTTAATACTTGGAGTCACCCTCAATCACTTGCCTCCATATCTGTTATGAAAAGGCTTCTCAATCGAAACCGGAGCCTGTTGATCCAGCTTGCCTCACTAGCTGGCTTTCCCTGGAGATTCGCTGTCTGCCTTCCAGTTGCTGGGATTTTAGGAGGGCCACCAAACCCAAATGGCATCGTGTAGGCTTGAGGATCTGAACTGTGGTCCTCCTGCTTGTGTAACAGATGCCCTCGCCACAGAGTCATCTCCTGGTCCCTTCGTTTTCATTATTGGCTACGTGGCTTTTTATTTTAACTTCTTCCTAGATCCAGTCCCTCCTTCTGAGGGTGTTTCTGCATTTGCTTGGCATTACTTCATGTAGGAGCTAGAGATGCAAACTAAAGTTGACTCGGGTCTATAGGGTGCCCTGACACTTTAGAAAGGCACCGCTGCTCATATCTGCAGACACTTGAGATTTCAGACTAACCAATGTGACGATTGAGGTTAGTGCGCTAACTGGATTCCTTCCTCACACTCTGTGGCTGCCATGTGGCCCCCTCAGTAGCACCAGGCTGTGCAAAGGTTTGCAGTCCTGGTAGCAGGGCCAAGTGTTTCGTTGCTACTTTGTCAATGAGTGGCAGTAGTGTAACTCACAAAGTCTCAGTCACTAAGAGTTAAACAGATATCATTATTAGAAGGAGAAGAGCCCAGTAGACAGAGAAGAGCCTTCCATACACAAGCTACATCCTTGTCATGGCAGTGGATGGAGAGGTAGCATCCCTGACTGCGATCTTCTCTTTCTGCCATGATATGCTTAGATCGCTTAGGTCATTTATTTTAGCTACAAGTTCCACCTTGTGGTCTTTCTGACTTGGTCCCTGTCCTATAACATACTTTGAAAAATGAGTCTTATAATGAAAAGAGACTTGAACTAAATCTGACTGAAAAGGTCTCCAGGAACAGGGAATTTCCTACCTCATTCTTCCTTAAAAATATAATTTAGTTGTCACAACTGCCATGTTGTTGGCCTTATGGTACTCAACAAATTCTTGGAGAAAATACCATTATTGTCAATGGTAGTAGCATAGCTATAGAAAATAATTGTTGGTAGTGGGATAACTAGAGGCACTGGTTGGTGGTGGTAGGATAACTAGAGGCACTGGTTGGTGGTGGTAGGATAACTAGAGGCACTGGTTGGTGGTGGTAGGATAACTAGAGCCACGGTTGGTGGTGGTAGGATAACTACAGGCACTGGTTGGTGGTGGTAGGATAACTACAGGCACTGGTTGATTGTAGGATGATTATAGGCATCCTGGTTGGTAGTACTAGTATAACCAGGATAGCTCTAGGCATTGATTAATGGTACAGTAACTACAGGCAGTGACTGTTGGCAGTAGATACAATCATAGCTCTGGCAGAGGTGTCCCTTCTGGAACCTCTTATGCAGGTTAGGCTGTGCTGTTCACACAAGGATTAACCATTGTGTGTTCATGGTTTTTTTTCTCACCTTGGTTAGATTGAGTGCTTTCTTGTCTCCAGATCTAACATTCACACTCATCCACTGTCAGTTTTTAGGAGCCAGGCGGCAAATATACCAGATGTAGACCTCATCTATCCTTTCTTCCAAAGTGGCCCTGCTCAAATACTTCTTGAATGCAAATCTCACTGTGCTAAAGTCAAGATTACTACTACTTGCCATCTGGATTCCTTGGTCAGGTAGAACCAGCTCATTATCTCTGGAATGAATATAAAATCTTCAAAGCTATTGGTCAGCCCTACTTGTACTTTCTAGGAATGAAAGAGAAATTTCAAAGTCATGAGATCCAGGCTTGTGTCTTCCCCTCTGAAAATTCTGGCCCTTGTGTTACTTTGTATTCATTTCCTATCACTTCTAGCAATCAAAGTATGGGAAAGAAAAGACAGAACAGGAAACATCTGCATGGCTGGTCACGATCAGCTCATCTCTCCACCATGTGGATTACTCATGAAGGGAACATATACATCCTTTAAATACTTTAAATACATCAGGCAGGCAGAATGGCTCCAAGTGCAAGAAAATGAGCTGCACAGGCCCGAAGACCTGAGTTCCAATCCCCAGCACCCACATTAAAAGAGTCAATCATGATGGGACTTGTGCCCATAACCCAGTGCTCCTGTGTCAGAGCCATGAATATTTCTGTGTCTCACTGGGTACAAGCTAAGATTTAGGTTCAGGCAGAAACCAAGTCTCAAGGGAATAAAGCCAAAAGTCATAGGGGAAGGCATCTGCATACACGGGCCCATGCATGGCTACACACACAAGATGCACAGCAAAGACAGAAGTACCGACATCATGTCATCATGACTAACATTGTCAGTGAGAATGAAGATGCTTAAAGAGAAAAGTCTCAAGGCTCTCTGAGACCATCATCTACCAACAAATGTACCTATTGCCGGTTTAAAACAAATTAAAAGTTTTGCACAAGAATTATAGCAACCCACGTATCAGTTTCTCCCATCTGTTGCAGTAAATCTCTACGACACAGCTTTTATCTATCTTACACACGTCACCATAATAAGAACAAAGCATGGGCTTACCTGTGCGATAGACAAAGGTGCCTTCAGTTTCTGATGATGATGGAGACACCAGTTCTTCTTCAAATTCGTTCGAGCTAAAAGACCCCGAATGGTTCCTTCGCCTTGTTTTCCCCATCATGGCAGTGCTGGTGGCCATGACATGTCTCAAAGAGTCGTTAAGGTAACGGTTCAACAAGCTGCTCTTATACTTGGGCGGTGACACATAGTCCTCAGCTGCCCTTGACTCCGGTCTCCCACCAGCTTTTATCGCTGAGCTCTCCCCTTTAATCACAGTGTGGTGGGCAGGGGTGCTATAGCCCTCTTCGTTCATGTGAGTTCTTGGGGGATTTTCTCCATCTAAGGGGGCAAAATATCACCAAATAGTATTTGCACATACTTTCCCCAGCTGCTCAACTGTCACACTTAGTCATTGAAAACACACACACACACAGAAGAATACATGACATATGTAAGATTATTTTTATGTATAATTATTTTTAGGTAAAGAGAAGCAGGAACCTATGTAATTGTTCCCCAGATTATTTAACTTAGACGAAAATGCTTTTCCCCCACATGACAAATCTATAAACAGCAGAAATGGCTATAACTCCTGATGCTTTACAAAACTATAAAGAGGAAGTGGCCTCAGGCAATAGAAAACAATCTGTGGACTACCATATCTCATGGGGTCTTAAGACAGCACCTAGGGCAAACGTGTTCCAATAGCAAAGCAAAGACAGGGAAACAGAAACCAGAACGAACCTTCAGAGCAGGAGTCATCCGCACTGCTCACACTGAGCCGCTCGGCGTTGCCCTGAACATACTTGTTGTACAACTTTATTCTTAAGGCCCAACTTAAATCCGGCTGCCGGACAGTGTTCTTCAGCCGTCGTCTAGCATTAGCGAACCAATTTGACACCTAAAACGGCATTAGTTTTTCAATTAACAGTGCATTAAAACATGGTTGTCATGCAATTGCTTTCTCTTTTGGATCCAAGTCCAGGGTCCCTGGTACGCACCCATGGTCTTAGCTACTTGGGAGGAGGCAGTAAGAGAATCACTTGAGGTCAGGTTTTAGAGTCAGGTTTGGGGACAGTCATCTCAAAAGAGACAGGAGGTGGGGAGAGAGGAAGAGGAGGAGGAGAGGGAGTGGAAGGACAAACGATACAAGACTACACAAGCACAAGGAGTAGAAAAACTAATGAGGGTATTGAGTGGAGTAACTTGTTTTCTTGAAATTTTGAAAAGTAAGAGTGTCCTCTGAGGATGTGCCAGTGTGTCCTGTCTAAGCTAAGTTACTGTAGAAGCACGGGGACGAAGAGCCAACAGGAGAACAAAAGGCACGCGTGAGACTTAAAAGGGGGCAGGTGAAGTTTGAGACCAACAGGCTCAGAGGGAGGGGAAGGCTACCTGTGAGTGGGCTTAATGAAGACAGGGAGGGCCAAGCTTCAGAGCCAACTGAGGAGTTTGGACACTTAACAGAGGAGCTAGCAACCGACCAAAGGCAGTGCAGTCGGAGCAGTGAGGAGACAGAGGCCAACGGACACCCAGCTTGAAACTGAAAGCACGTTGCTTCTTATGCACATCAGTGAAGACAAAAAAAGATACTTGAAAGCAAAGAAAAATTACTTTCACTCTTTCTGCAAGGAGCCATTGAGTTCCCAGAGGGTAAAATGTACTTTTCTCATAAAATATCAGGATATCAAAGGCATATAACATTCTCAGAAGGAAAAAAAAAGCTAAAAGAACAATATTTGCTTTAAAAAATAAACTATACAAATATAATTATTTTTTTCTGTGAATTTGTCCCAGAACACAAACTATTATTACAATGGTTTGTATGACAATGTTTTCACTGGAAGATTTTTTTCTTCCTCAGTCATTGTATAAAATACACTGAAGGCATTTATAGTACAGTGTAAGTGCTGTAACTACAAAATGAGTAGCTTTGGAAATTACTTGATTCCTAATTACTATATGAAACGATTGTGACTTCTGCTTTAAAAAGCAGAGTTATATTTTTCTCCTTCCACGTCTAGCCTGTACTGTTTTATTCACATAAATTAAACATTGGCACACTCATATGTTCCCTTCTGCCAAGATGGCTGTCCTTCTGCACTGCGTACCAAGCCATAGCAAAACCTTACTCTGCATCAACTTCTCTTCCGGCCAAGCTGAGCTATTACTCAGTGGGTCATAGAATTCTCAGACTTCCATTTCCACACATAGGCATCGTCCATTTACTCAGCAAATAGACAGTGAGTAGTACTGTATACTAGCTGTGTTGTGAAGTGCAGGCCTTGACAAGGCCATATCAACACACATGAATCTACAAACATACAAACTTACCTGAACCCCTATCATAAAAGTGATGCTCTGAGACCCAAGGCAGCCATTGACCCTGGAAGCGGGAGCACCTGGCCTCTTGTTCACTAACTTTCTTCCCTGCCTCTCGTTCTCTCACTCGAGGCCCAAAGATTCATGCGATCCCCTGACTACTGCTTAGGTCCTTTAAAAACACTCTTCGGAACCTCCCTATTCTCCATTCTTTTCTCTTACATGGATCTTAGCAACTATTATCAAATGCAATCGTGATGCATTATTTTGACTTAGTTAATTCACTTCCTCAAATCACCATTAGTGCCCTGCTGTCCTGTGACTACGGAATACTGAAAAGTGGACTGGTTTCTTGGTCTGAATTTCCTGAAAACATGCCATGTCCTGTAGACTTAGTTCGCTCATTCCAACTTCTCCTGACCTTCTCACAAACATCTGGGATGTAACCCACAGCTCGAGCAATTGCCTAGCAAATGCAAAGCTCTGGACTGGATGCTTAGCCTGGAAACGACACGAAAGAGCAATGCCTTCGTTATAAGACAGATCCGGTGTGTCCTGACATTTTTGAGAGCCATAGGTCACCAACTGTCTATCTGTCAATCACTTTGCCGCTAGCTGTTCGGCCTACCCCCTACTCACTAATGCTCATTCAAAGCCATTCGCATGTGACTAGGCCCATTTTTACCCTTCTTCATAGGATCCAGCACCAAACCTTTTTGTGTTACTTTTTTTTTTTTACTATTGAAACTGTACTCGTTAGATCTGACCAATGTCACCAGCTTGCTTTATACCCACACGGTGCAGAGTAAAACCCAATTCTTAGACACTTCATATAATAAGAGTGGAACGGCCTTCTAGTTAGAAAATAAACATTAGTTCACTATGATTCTAATGTGTAAAAATGGAAGAATATTTAAACATCGTGGATATTAACTGTCTTCACAATTAGGGACCATCTCTACCTTTTAATAGTACTTAACCTATTTATTCTAATAACATGGGGGAATTCCCAGAATAGTCTGTGTTATCTAACGAAGGCTTTTTTTAAACTGGTTTTATAAGTTCAACTGATGCCCAATATACTAGCGTGCACATGCTGCTGTATTTTATCAGTAGACGCGTACAGTACAACTTAACAGCTAGGTGCAGGACGAGGTATTTCATATTGACCTCCATGAACAGCAGAGGCACTGATGGTTGATGAATTTGCATTATTTTTTGCAATTTCCTTATGACTTAATGGAAATGTCCCGTGTCACTGACGATGAAAATATAAACTCACATTTTCTACCTTTGACACCTGCTTCAGACTCCTTCATATTCGTGCGTATTCTCTTTCCAAGGTTGGGTGCTAGAATAGCATTTAAATGTCAGAAGTGCCTTTAAAAACACCACATTTTCAAATGAGAGCTTAGAGAGCGGAATATCTAGAAGCTGGAAGGGAAAACTGCTTTCTGCCATCTTCACCAAAGGTATGTAGGTTTGTCACGTGGACAGAGAAACTGTGGCATGAACCCAGAGGAATGAACTAGAGTCTGTCCGGTTTTAAACACATCACATTAAGAAGCTTAGTCTGAGTTATTAAATTAAATAACCTTCCTTCCATACCTATAACACTTGGAAGGATGTGCAAGGTCTCATGTAAGATTTTGTTGAATATTGTTAAGTATTGCCTTAGAGTAAATAATCCACTTTCAGCAAAAGCAGCTATGCCAATGTTGGGAGCAACGTTTTATAGTACTGGGACTTTACCAAGCATTCAGTCGCACATCACAGGAATGTGAAACTCTAGTCCCAGAAGAGGCACAGACCAGAGACACCCAGTCATTATTCCTTGGTGAGCTATGAATCTTATAATAACACCAACTTTCCATCTCACAACACTCCTTACTGCTACACAACAGCACAAGCTACTCCTATGTGAGGAGCACACAACACGTTTTTATACTACATGAACACTGTTAGTGATAGGCTCCACACCCAGTATAATATTTTGTCTGGTTGACATCAAAGCATGCCACAAAATCCTTAATTGTGATCAAAACGCTTCTTGTGATGTCACAAGGATGATGACACATGCAAACAAGAGTTAAAGACTCCTAGCAAATTAGGACCAAACCATTAGGGTCAATGACTAATAATAAAGGAGAATCACATCATCCGTCCATTCATTTCTGTTCCATTTTCCTGGGGAGGAACACTGTAGATGTTAACCAATGTCCTCTGGAATTCTGTGTAGCAGAAAAAGTACTAAAACATATTTCCACCCTTTTCCTTCTAGGCTTCATGGGAGATGAGGAAAAGCAGGTTTCCACAGCCTTCCTCAGCAGCATAAGAGGAGCAAAGCAACTTAGAATTTCTGTGTAGGAAACGCCTGGCACACACTCAGAGGAAAATGTTAAATGTGGAATAAGTGTCCAAACTTAGAGCATCTTGTTGAGGAATGAAATAGCCTTGGGGGACAGCCTGCTGCTATAAAGCTCGAGGAAGAAGCAAGAGGAGGTCCTGCAGTCAACATGAACCAAGGAATAAAAGCAGTTTTCCATAACCGCCTGCAGGCATGTGTGCATGGTATATTTGTAGACAATTAAAGTGAGTCGAGCTCGAGCTTGGTCATCGTCCTATAGGACAAAGCTAAGGAGCTGCCCTGTGCGTGTTTCGTACAGCATTCCAAAACCAACCAGACTTAAAGGTTTCCTAGAATGGCCAGAGAGACATTCTAGAAAGCTATGGGTGACGTTAATGTCATTTCCCAGAGGAAAGCTTTCTGAGGGTTAATGTGCTGCAGGGAACAAGCCATGCTGTGGGGTGAATCCTGTGAGGAAGAGAAGACAACTCCTCTCCGGAGGGCTGGCCCCACAGGAGAAAGTGGCTCAGGGAAAGACTGACTCAGGACAGAGTCTAATTCTCAGGGATCAAAAACTTGACTCAAATCACAGCTTTACACTTTGCCTCCAGAAGTATAAAGGATTTGCATAATTTATGTAATTTCTAAAATTGGACTATGCTTTGGATGTTTAATCTATGTTTGACTTACATAAATCCCTATATATAAAACACAGATAGGTGGATGTGTGGGTTTACATTTGCATATGACGTATGTTCTTTATATACGCCACTGTGCATAGTTGAAAGTAACCGAACCTGAGCTGGGTTATAAGTAAGGTCTCCAGGTGGTAATTTTATGCATTCAAGTTTTTCCACTTATCACTTGAAAGTTTAAGAAATTTATCACACTGACAACAATTAAAAAGCCATTGTCATGCATGTATTATTTATTATTGTAAACAATCTTTGCTCTATTTGAGTGGTATAAAAGAACAAAGGAAAAAAAATTCACAAAATTTTCAAAAACGTAATAATGTTACCAAGTTCTTTGTGTTAAAATTGTCATTATAAATGGCAAATTACTGCATAAGTAAATTAAAAATATAACTCTATATTGCAGTCTTCCCAGGATAACAATTAAAAATATAATAGTTTAAATTTCTCACTAAAAACTGTTTTTAAAAACTTGACAAATAGACTTGTTTTGCATAGGAACAGCAGTGAAGCCATCTCATAATGCAAACAGTGTACTGCTGTATTGTTGAACTCCCTGCTAGGAGTCAAGCACCTCCGTCAGCGGGTATGTGTCCAGAACAAGTAACAGGCATGTTTAAATAGACATGGGAGCATGTGTATGTATTTTCACAAGTCGATTTTTTTTCTGATTACAACAACTTATTGAGTAACTGCTTTTGCAAAGTCCACAGTTTTGTGCTAAATAGATCTCAAGCCAAGAATACAGAATTGGGTTTTGCCTCCGGTGCTGTGGCAAATCACCATTATTACAATTTCCTGTTAATAGGAAGGAAAGCAGATGTTTTTCCCTAAAACTTTATTCTGAAAATAAGCAGAAAAATACACGGTAGAATTTTGTGGAGAGCTGCTACGAGCCAACACAAATGCTTTGTCAAACTTTCCAGTAATTCTTAAATACTCCGGGAAGAGATCTTTAGTTATCGAGTGCAGTTTTATCTTGGATCTCACAGTATCCTCTTGTCATACGTTTGATGAAACGTCCAAACTTTCATGCCTGTGCTACCGTAATATAAAAGCAATTCCCAGCTACTGTAATAGAAAGAACTTTCTAGCTCACCCTGTGGACTCCTCCTTCTGAGTCTGGTGTTTACACAGACGTTTGCATCGCTACATTTCAGTCAAGGAAACTGCAGAGTGCTACAAAAGCATTTAATCCGGGACTTGTTATCTGGAGTCCTCTGCCCGCAGCTTCCACTCACTTTGGTAAAACACTGATAGTAACTGTTTTGTAGCACGTGTCTGGGAGAATACCAAATACTGATTGTGCTCACAGAAGCCAATTAAACAGAAAGCAGTGTTTGTTCACTAGAAAAGAAACAAACGTGCAGGCATGATTGACATCGTGAACCAGACACTCACAATCTTCTCCCCCTAGCCCAACAGTAAGCAGGGCTGGGGTTTCCAGCTGTGCCAGGATGAGGCAGCATTTAAAAGCCTCTTCCCCTGCTGCCTTTCCTGTTTTCTGACCTACCTCTGAAGAATGGTTATTTTTACTTAGTATGTACGTGAGTGAGTTTTAACTTGGGGTCCAATATGCACCTGCAGGCTCTTGGATTCTCAAAGCTGAACCAGTATCCTCGCCTGGAACTCCTTAGAAATGCATATTATGGCCTCGCCCCAGAACTACAAAATCAGGAACGATGAGCAGAGCAGGATACAACAATCTGTGCTCTAAGTAGACTTCTGGTAACTGATGCTCCCATCTCAATTTAAACATGCCTACTACTTGTTCTGGACACATACCCACTGACCGAGGTGCTTGACTCCTAGCAGTGAGCTCAACAATAAAGCAGTACACTGTTTTCATTATGAGATGGCTTCACTGCAGTTCCTATGTAAAACAAGTCACACTGATGACTGAAAATAACGGTGGGTACACCATCCCTATCCATCATTGCTCTTAAATCCAGATTCCTACCCATATTTCTATCACACCACCCCTGCCTGGCCTTTCATTCCCTCCACCCGCAACAATGCATCATGTAAATTCCTACTGTACCCAATCGTTCGCACTGAGATGATTGATAAGGGTGAAATCCCTTTTCCAGAACAGGACCTGGTACCTGTACCTAGCTCTCATCCTCCATGGCAACAGAAGGCAAAGATCTGGACCTGCCTCGGAATTCGGTGTCACCATCCTAGGAGGGATGAGGTGCAATCTTACTGTGTTTCTGCTCTCCAGCAGCGAGCGGGGAGACCCACGTTAGAGGAGTCTGGATTACCTGCACTAGCGTCATCTGCGAGCCTAGAGCCAAGAGTATCTTCTCAGTCTTCGTAGGGTACGGGTTGTCACGGTGCTTGTAAAGCCACTGCTTAAGCGGCCGCGCCATGTCTTGCAGGGCCTGTCGCTTGTGCCTCACCTTCCCTCCAGGCCTCGCCCTGGGACGTGAGGAGAGGAGAGGGACGTGTTAGCGGAACCTTTTCGGTGATGTCAGCACCCTCCTCGGGATTAACCGCAGAGCACTCCCATCCCACAATCGCCCAGTAACCCACTCTAACAGCCCCCCAAAGCAAGGACAAAACAAGAAAAGGAAATCCTACAATTTCTCCTCGGTATGAGCACCGGCCCCTCCTGTGCACCTTTCTGAATAGCTAGCTGGTGACGGAATCACGCACCAAATGCAAAGCCTTATATTTATACTGAAAGGGGTAGCTATTTTGATCCCATTAAGGCAAGGGTGTGGGGGTAGGGACGAATGCCACGTGGTTGGAAAACCGTTCACTAGACTTCAGATCTGGACTCAGAGCTGACACTTTTTGCGACCTCTCCTCAGGGGAGGACCAGCCCTCCAAATTCTCTTGCTCTGGGTCACCAGTGGTCAAGGAACACACACTAGATGCCGGAAACAAAGCCAAAGAAGATGGCCTAGGCTCTATGAACTCTCGTTTGTTTCTCTTAATGCTCTGAAAATGCGAGACGCTGGAAAAAGAGCAGACCCTACAAAGCGCTATGTCCTTTCCCTCTTTAAGAGCATGAAAAGCAAGCACAAAGCGTTGTCCCAACAGCTAAATTTTTGTTAAAGAGAGAAAGAAAGAAAGAAAGGAAGAAAGGAAGGAAGGAAGGGAGGAAGGAAGGAAGGAAGGAAGCAAACAAGCAAGCAAAGAGAAAAGGAAAAGGAAAAGAAAAAGCCCTCAGGAAAGCAGACTCCTAGGAGGAACACGTAGAGCAGCTGGCCCTGGAGCCGGCCCTGGGTGCTGCGCTCCCGGGAGGCTCCGGGAGGTGTCGCCGCGCCTCTGCGAGCGCTCCCACCCCCAGTTCCCGTTCGTGTGACTGAGCCCCTGCCTCAAGGGCGTGAGCTTCATCAAACTTTGAAACGCAATTCCACCCGCGCTGACTGATAATAACAGCCTAATCTCTTTTAGCAACCAGCGGTGCTGCAAAATAAGCAGCTGGTGCCGTGGTTCTGGAGAGGGCCGGCAGCTTTAGGTGCCGCAAGGACCTGGCCGGGCACACACTGCGCTGCAAATCCCGGTACTGGAGCAGAGAGAGGGCTCGCCCCGGAGTTCCCGGGCCCTGACAACCCTCTTAGCTCCAGGAACAGAAAGACTACAGGTCGGTAGCCTTTTTCTCCGGGCTCGCCGCGGGCCCCGCCGAGCCGTGTGAGCCAAGGACGCCATGGGGGGAGTCCGCCTTCCCAACATCTAGCCCCAGGCCGGGTTAAGATCCTCGGGTAACAGAAAAGGAAGCTCCCGAGGTCTCACCTGGGAACCATCTGCTTGACTCCACCTTGTCACAGCGCACAGCGCTCAATCTGCTCCTGCTATACTGCAGAGGAAGCAAGAAACTGAGCCTGGTCGCTGAGTACCAAGGCACCCCAAGGTATGGGAAGACTCGGCGCCAACTCAATTTTTATTAAGCCTCCTTCGCACTGTTCTAAGGAATTAATCCCCCCAGTTTCGAGATGGTAAATCCTTAAGAACCTGGCGTGCGGGTCCAGGAGACGTAGATCTGCCCTCTTGGGGGAAGCTGCGGACTCCTGATCTTGTTACACTTCACACACCCGCTTCTCGCCGCCCCTACCCTTTTGAATTAGTGGGTCAGCATCGGACCGAGCATGAGCATACCCGGTCCTCCGGTGTCTCAGGCTGAGGTTGTCCTTGAGGGGCGGGCCGTCTGGAATGCCCACCTCCGGGCCTGTATGTGGATTGTCCAGGACGCCGCCGTATGGCCGGCTGCCACGTTCCCGATCTGGGGTGCCTCGGTCGTCAAAAATCACAGCTCCCCCAAGCTTGTTAAAGACGATGGTGTTCATGGTAAGGGCTGACAGGGACGCGCGGCGGCCTTGCCGCAGCGCCTCAGAGTCCGGCCACCAGGAGCTCCGCAGCAGGGCTCGGGTTCTAGAAGACGAAGACGCAGCACGTTACTTCCGACCGTGCCCAGGTTCCCGCAAGTCAGGAGCCCTGAACTTGGTGGGGCTGCTGGGCCGCTGAGCTGAGGGGAGGGGCTGTATTGCGGCTAGTGACCAGGGAACACCCTTCTTCCATACATAATCATACAGCACTCCTGGGACAGTCCCCTACCCTTCTCTGGTCAATCAAGCTCCCACACCTCTAGGAACTTCAAACAAATAATTTACCTACTGAGGAAAAGCAATGTCCAAGGAACTTTCAGTCTCTAAGAGAAACACAATCAGGACAGCGGAGCAGAATAAACAAGTAAGGGAAATGTTCACTAAGCACCACACAGATTAAAGCCTCTTCTGGGGTATCCGGAGGTTGGAAGGAACAGAGGATTTTAAAGTAACATGAATAGATAATTGCATCCACAAGGATGCGTCAACGCGCCCGAGATCTTGGTGTCAGGATTTTCATGTTTTCTAGATGCTGGGCTGTATGGCGAAGAACCCTGCGTCTTTCGGTTAAACTCTCCCGGTGGGATAAGGGCAATGGGAAGTTGTGAACAGAGCCCCAAACCTGAAAATTAAATGGTCTCAGGACAAAGATGTCACAGATACCCCCACCCCCAGCGAAGGTGCCAGGTCCTGTGTCCCTGGAGATTACAGGTCCGCAGGAATTCGAGCCCATTTGGGACGCCAGAAGCCTCCAAGTTGGCAGAGACCCGCACATCTTTCAGACTGTGGGCTCCGGAACAGCCCGGGGCTCACCTCTGGAGTTAGGGTGCCTCGGGCCTCAGCCCGCCAGGTGCGGATATCCGGAGCAAGGCCGCGGGGCTGTAAAATACCCGCAATACTGTAGCGAGAATCGGGACATGCCCACTGGCAGGATCTCCCTCCACCCACCCCCCCAGCGCGCGCGCACACACACACACACACACACACACACACACACACACACACACTGAGCGCAACTCCAGGTAGCTCGGTCTACTCAGAGCTGCTCACACAGCGCTGCCAGCACCCCTTCAAAACACACACACACACACACACACACACACACACACACACACACACACACACAGCTTCTCCGATACTCGGCGCCTACACTCGCCAACGCCGCCCTCCCCTTCCTCTTGTCACCACAGTGGCTGCCACACGCGACATTTAGGACAAGCCACAGCAACTAGGCGACAGCCACGGTCAGTGTTGGTGTAGAAAGTGAAGTCAGACCTCCGGTGGCCACTGCGTCGTGCCCTAGGGCTGAATCCTGCGCAGGCAGGTACAGGCCTGTAGTGCGCACCCAGCCTCGTCGATAAGTGTCAAAGCAAGTTTGGGAGCCTGGCGCCCCCATCCCAGTAATTGGCACTCACGCCTCCTTGTGGGTGTAAGCGTCCTCCCCCAACCCCATACCATTCCACCCCTTTCCACCAGTCCAGTCCTAAATGCAACAGCGCGCTTTCTAAGCAAAGCCTTGGTGAGCTTTGCCACCTAGGACCTTTCCCACAGTCTGCAAACACCGCCATGCTCCAGCTCTGCGACTGCAGGCGCGGTGGCAGAAGAGCCCTGAACCGGTGTGAGGCACGAGGCAGTTGAGACCTGCGGTTCCTAATTCTTCATGGGTGTCCGTAAGAGGTCCCCAAATACTCCCTATCAGCCCCGGCGCCCTACACTTACCCAGATACGCTCTTAGCAGTGCTGACCAGCGCGATCCCTGCAGAACTGCCCCGCGGATAATTCGAAAGCAAAGCGAGGGCGGCCAGGTGGGTTGCTAGCTACTTCCCATACCCACCATGAAGCTTTGACCGACACACGGGGCGGGTCCCCCACAAGACCTCAGAGGGAGGTGGGGGAGGGGAGGGCAGAGCCCGGGTGTGCAGAGAGCAGGGGAGCAGCGGCGCCCCCAGTCTGGGTGAGCCTAGGGTTCAGCGCTCCTGGGAGGGGACTCGGGGCCGTACCTGTGGCCGCGAAGACCTCAGCCAGTGGCTGGTTGTCCGGTCTCAGGACTAGGCACACTCCCATCCCCGCCGCATGTTCTCGGCGCAGGCTCCAACGCGCTCACCGCGGCCACCGGCGTCGTCTCGGCTTTATTTACCCAGACAGGCGCGCGCGGCCCGGGAACCGGAATACCGAAGCCTTCTCATGTTTCCCGACTGCCCGGCCCAGCCCGCGAACATCCCGCGGGCGCGGTATCCATGTTCCCGGGCGGCGAGAGAGGAAGCGATCGCGTCCGCCGGGCAGCGGGAGCTGCAGTTAACTCCTCGCGTAGACGCTGCCTCCGGCCACGCCGGGAGTCCCGGGCGGTCGCATCCTCCCAGCGGGGCAACGCTCCCGGATGCTTTCGCCTAGCAGCGCCCAGCAAGACCGGTTCTTTCTTTCCTCTTGCGCTCAGAGAAGCAATAGGAGAAGCTGTCCGGAGCCCGGGGCTCGCGTCACCAGTACAGAGGTTGCGGTGCAAATCCTGTGTCTTAACTGCTCCTGGTGCCGGAAATGTCACCAAGCTAGGCCGGGAGCGTGAAGGCGGTGAAGACGCCCCAGGCGTTTCCCTCCTGATTACCAGGAGGTTAAAGCTTCTTGCACCTGGGAACCCCTTTTGGTGTCGCTAGGCTGGCCGGCGAAGTCCCGGCTGTGGAGGGCAAGGCCAGGCAAGCGTCCGCTTCGCGGGAAGAGCACTGCAGAGGTAGAAATGCGGGAAGGCAGAGCGGGAAGACAGGGGTGGGGAAAGGAGAGCTCAGGTGCCTGTGCTGCCATAGCCAGGTGTGCAGCAGACCGAGTGCGAGGAGACTTGGATCTACAAGCACCCCAGGCTTAGAACCTAAATTCATATGGAGCAAGGCGAAAGAATGGCTGCAACATTCTCTAAGGTGTGATTTGTAGTCTAGCAAAGACTGCGCGGTTGGATGGGAGAAGCTTCAAGAAATTGTGACAGCTCAGAGGGTCACGGAGATGGAACACGAAGTCGCCTGCGCTCTAGTGGCTGGGCCCTGCTATTCTTGGTACCGCTATGTCTTTTAAGAGCTAAAGAAGATTTTAAAAAGAAAAAATGCCTGAAAGAATTAGCATCCTTTGGACTTTTCTCCCTTAATGATAGCCACACAGGGCTGATGCAGAGCCCCGTCTAAGAATCTGCCTTTTATATGGTCTAAAAGTGACTGAAATATATAATAAATATATAATAAAGCTGATATTTCCAGAACTAATCTCACCCTCGATTCTTCAAAGTTGCTATCTCCTCAATTAGTGGCAAGGAACTCAGCAAGGCACGATTTAAATCAGGAAGAGACTGGCTTTTTTTCCCCCACTCCAGGCAGTTGTGCACTAGGGTTTAATCGATCGCCTTTTGTGCTGTTCCCGGGTTTCTGTTATATGATGTTCCTTGGCCATGCTGCATTGCTGCCTTTTGCGCTGCGCTTGTGATTCGCAGACACTACCTCAGCGGCTTAAACCCCAGGGACAAATCTGACCATTTCCAACCACGGATTTTCAGAGGGGAAGCTTCCCAACAGAGGCAAGTACAGCTGACAATCCGTAGGAAGAAAGTACATTCTCTTCCGCGGTCTCTGTAAAGATGCTCGGGAGGCATTGGGGTGCAACCTTCCCTTCTGACCTACTTCTCTGCAGCTGCCCTTCCTGGGAATCGCAAATGTGATTCTGATTTTATAATATTCTACTGGATTACGGAGCTGTGTGCTACAGCAATGCTATTGTAGTACGGAAAAAAGGAATTTTGTGATCTTTAGTGTTTCAATGTACTTAAAAGCGTTTAAAAAAAAAAATCCCGGGGACTTCGCGATACATTGGCACTTTAGTTTCACAGTTTCCTCCCCCAACCCCCCCCGCACATAAGAGATCAGAATTAAACAAATATACATTTGCTACAGCACCTTAGTCACATGAGGTCACTGAAAATTAATATATCACTTCTCCATTTGGACTTGGGGGGCTTAATGGTTTGGGTCTATTTTGCAGTGGAGGGACAGTAGAGGGCCCGTGTTAAAAATGAAAGTGTCTTCCGAACAGTTCCCAGTCCAGGTTGCAGCCTGTGCATGATGGGAAGTATCTGCTTTCAGAACAGCTCAGACACCTTTATTGTCGCATTAAATTTCGCCTTTTCCTAAATGGATTTTTACTTAGACTTTCCCAATCTCTGAAGCGGTGGATTGTCAGCCTCAGATGTGAAGGTTGCCCTTTGAAGCAGCAGTGGGGAGACTCCTGTGGACTGTGTGGAAGGTACCCTTTGCTCGAGGAGAGACAAAACAGGAAACCCCTGCTCAGAGAAAGGAAGCCCCAACCCTAAACTTAATTCTGGTTAATTTGAGGTTGGTTTTTAATCTGAATTTACTAAGGTGTAAAATAAAAACAATAAGTTTTCCACAAATTTGCCTTACTCTATTTTTAAGGTATTTTGAAAAACCTGAAAGTAACACATTGCTATTTCTGAAGCTAGGGACACATCAGAACATTTGGCAAAAATCTTTCATCTATTTTATTTAATTTATATATAATTACAGATATATGTTATTTCCCCCCTTATAGTGTAGAGGGAGTTGCTTTTGGCGTTTGGATATATTTTACCAAGGTACCTTGACATTTCAGAATTATTATTTATCAAAGTGCTTGCAGGAGGTAAAAAGTGTTTTAAAACTCATGGTCTCAGTAAATACTCATGGACAGAGAATGAACAAATGGTATAAAAGGCTTCATTTCTGCTCAGATGTTCTGAGGTAGCAAGTGTATGAACAATGACCAGGCTCACTTTACAGTTAGCCAAATTGACTGCGGAGCCCCAAAGTTGGTGTTTTAGGACAGCAGTACAATTAGGAAAGGCCGAAATCTGAGTAGGTTCTGAAAGGCATCTCACAAGCCTTCTAGATTGTTTCCAGTTTAATTGCATAAATAACAACCTTTGGAAGAGTAGAAGCCCTCCCCATAAGTTAACTCTCAAGGAAAGAATAGCACACACCCCGAGTCCACCTGGGCAAATTGCATTCTGCAAAGGACACACCAAAATGTGGCTAGTGCCCTCTGTGTGCATCCCTTTGACCTCTCTCAGAGCCTTCACATACGTGATTAGAAATGCATTACAGTTTTTCTTTCAGTTTGCTAATAAACGGTACCACATTGTATACAAGAACATATACTCTCACACCAATGTTAAAATAGCTTAATTGCTTGTCACTAAACCGAAATACTAGCCTTTTCACTAAGTGACATCACGGAGAGCTTTTCTGCACACTGTGTGAGGCTCTAACTTCTCTTTTATATTGCTGCGTAATGCTCCTTACTCTATTGAGTCACGGCCACTTGAGCGATTTACTCCAGTTCCATTATTAGTAATTACTATTCATCCGTGTATATGTTTCTTCCTATTCATGCTTAAACCCTTTTCTAGAAACAGTTACAGAATTGCTAGGTTGAGGGAGACATATTGCTTGCTAAAAACTGATAAAGATTCCCGATTTTTCTTTTAGTGTCTCCTTCCTCCCCTACCTCATCCTATTGATGAGACACAAACATTCCTGAGGCCTCCTTTCCTTGTGCAATATGTGAACATTTGTAGTTCAGTGTTTGTAGTCTGCCTGTACAGAGAGAAAAGTGTCTGATTGTTTGTGATTTTCTTTTTTTTTTAACTTTCTTAGTCTATTATTATTGTTAACAGAAGTTGGTTTTTTTTTTTGTTTTGTTTTGTTTTTTACTATTTGTGACCCAGGCTGGCTTTGAACTCATGTGACTCCTTCTTCTTTGGCATCTTTAGTGCTGAAGTTACAGACTTGCAGCACTGTGGCTGGACGAGCTCTTTGACTTTTTAAAGCAAATTACATTTGCACGTGCTTTTAGATGACTGATTTAGAGAGCATATGTCGGTGGACAGATGGATGGGGGCCGTTTACATAGAATAAATATCTTGTTGGCTCTCTGCTCCATCCTTACCCTGTTATCTCCAGAAAGTTTAAACATGACCCATGTGTTCTATATGTCAGATTTTCTTTTCACCATACTTAATTTTGTCTTTTACCGAAGGGATTTTTCTCTCATTTCCTCTTTTTTTTTTTAGGTATTTTATTTTTATTTGTGTGTGTGTGTCTCTCTCTCTCTCTGTGTGTGTGTGTGTGTGTGTGTGTGTGTGTGTGTGTGTGTATCATGTATGTACATGAATGTACATGAGTGTTCATAGAGGCCAGAAGAGAGTATTGGATTCTCTGTAACTGGGGCTCTGGGTGATTGTGAGCCGCTCAACGTAAGTGCTGGGAGTTGAACTTGGGTCCACTGCAGTATGATCTTAGCCACTGAGTAAGTTCTCCAGCCCCCATCCCTTCCTTTTAATAGTTAAAAATTGTTTATACTTGGCTCTTCAAGTCTTCTGAAATCTAATTGTCTTGTGAGATAGAGACATAAATCGATAGTTAAAAGTTCTTGATTGAGAAGCTAATTAATCCATGGACTGTAATAGGGAGTCTCTCTCCACTAATTTAAAGTAACTTTCTTCTTTCTGGAAAGTCCCAACCAGGTTATAGGGTGATCTAACAAGACTGAGAAATACCACAGAATGACCAGAATGCTCGAATCCGTTTAATCTTCAATTTTCCAAAGCTGTCTTATGCTCCAAAGAGCTTTAATATAATCCCATATGTAATATCAGGGCACAGCGCGGACATGCTTCCTGTCTGTGGTTCTAATGCAGATGGTTGGGCTTGTCTCTTATCTACTCAGAAGCAGGACGGTAATCTTAGCAGTGTGCTTCTGGGAGCCAGGGGCACGCGCACTCCGCTTTCCACAACAAGGATGTGGTTGGTCCCCATGAGCGATATGGGATAAGATGGGATTCTTTGTACAAGTACTGTCTTGCTACTGCCTTCTCCGTGCTTGATGTCCACGGAGAGTAACTTTGTTTCACACAAAGCAGCTAATAAATATAAGAAATAATAATAATAATGACTTATAAATAAATAAATAAATAAATAAATAAAAATAATGACTTATTTTATCATACTTATTTTATATGTATGAATGACTTGCCTACATGTATGTCTGGACACCAAGTATGTGCCTAGTACCTGGGGAGGTCAGAAAAGGGTATCAGGTCCCTTTAGACTAGAGTCACAGATGGTTGTGGGCTACCATGAGGGTGCTGGGAACTGAATCTGGGTTCTCTGCAGGCTCCAAGGGTTTCAACTGCTGAGGCATCTCTCAGCCACAATAATTTTTAATTCTTTTTAAAGACAGAGTCTCACTGAGTTATCTAGGTTGTCCTCAAACTCAGGACCCGCCTGCTGCATCCTTCTGAGGACTGGATTATAGGTACCACAGTGTCTGGTGAGATAGCCGTCTTTGATAATAATTACTTATGAGTCAAATTTACCCTGTCCCTTTGAAAACATGCAGGTATTTTATCACTGCAGTTAAAAAATGGCTATAATGTGTTTAAAAATACAAATTATGAGCAATCAATAACTGAGGCCAAAGTCCTGCATCTTGTTTTATTTCACAGTGGCTGAAATAGGATAGACAGAATCTCAGCCCCTTGATAGCAAAGTACTTAGGGACCTTCTGTGTGCTTGGGCACCTACTATATAATGCACAGGGAGAATAGCCACACTGCTGTTCTTCAGGGACCTGGAAATACTCCAACACTAAAATCATTTTGAGAACAGCATTCCAGCTTGAGAAACAATTTCCTTAAGTCAAAGTGACCATGTTTATAATCCTGACTACTGTGGACACTGAAAATTACTTAAACCTAAAAGTTGAAGACCTGGGCCATGTAGTCAAACCCCACCTTGGAAGGCAGGCAGGCAGGAGTAAAGGAAAGAAGGAAGGAAGGAAGGAAGGAAGGAAGGAAGGAAGGAAGGAAGGAAGGAAGGAAGGAAGGAGGGGAGGGAGGGAGGGAGGAAAGAAGAAAGGTAAGTAGGAAAGAATAAAGGAAAGAGGAATTTAGGATAATGCGGCAAAAACTTGACCACCACCTAGTAAGACTCTACACGGGCCGTAATGGACTCCAGAGAACAAGACTTTATATTTTAACTCATGTGTATATAATTAAATACGTGCCAATACTCTATATGACCCCCCATCTATACGTCTTGATTCCATTTTATAATCTCACCTAGTATCCATGTGTAAAATATCTGAATAGGAGCATCAGAGGGGGAATACAAGCAGCTTACAGCTTATTTTCTGCACTGAGCTGCCCTAGAGTCTCCTGGTGGCCCTCCCTTTGTGTCAGAGAGAAGGGGAGGATTGTGTACAGCACAAAATTTCTACCAGAGTCTTAAACTAGTAGCTACTTGCCAGGAGGTGGTAGTACAGGACCTTAATCCCAGCACTCAGGAGGCAGAGGCAGGAAGATTCTGGGTTGGAGGCCTGGTCTACAGAGGGAATCCCAGGACAGCCAGGACTACAAAAAGTAACCCTGTTTCAAGAAACTGAAAAAAAAAAGGCAGAGAAAACACGAGGTTCCTGCCATATTGACGTCTATGTTGATGGTGTCAGTTGAGGTGGGAAGACCACCCAGGAAGCAAGTGGAACTATTCCCTGCTCTTGGTGAATCCAATGGAGACCGTGAACTGAGCAGCAGTCCTTCCTGACCCTTGGCTTCTTCAGAACTTGTCTTTTTAAAAATTTAATGTTTTTATTTTTGAGAATTTCATACCTGGGCACTGTATTTAACCATTTACACCCTTCTTCCTTCCCTTCCAACTCTTGACCATGAGTCAATGAGGGAGATTTTTATTTAAATGGACACTGAAGCTTGAATTTTATGCAATCTTCCCATGCCACAAATATTATTTTTCCATTTTTTTGCAACTATATTAAAATGTAAAAGCAATTCTTAGGAGCCAAAACAGGTAATGGTGTGTGTGTGTCTGTGTGTGTGTCTGTGTGTGTGTGTGTGTGTCTGTGTGTGTGTGTCTGTGTGTGTTTGTGTGTATGTGTCTGTTGTGTGTGTGTGTGTCTGTGTGTGTCTCTGTGTATGTATGTGTGTAAGTGTGTGTGTGTGTGTATGTGTCTGTGTGTGTGTCTGTGTATGTGTCTGTGTGTGTGTGTCTGTGTGTGTGTCTGTCTATATGTGTATGTGTGTGTGTGTCTGTGTGTGTCTCTGTGTGTATATGTGTGTGAGTGTGTGTGTGTCTGTGTATGTGTCTCTGTGTGTGTGTGTATGTTTATGTGTCTGTGTGTCTGTGTGTGTCTGTGTGTGTGTCTGTGTGTGTCTCTGTGTGTCTGTGTCTCTCTCTGTGTGTGTATGTGTGTGAGTGTCTGTGTGTGTGTGTCTGTGTGTGTCTGTGTGTCTCTGTGTGTGTATGTGTGTGAGTGTCTGTGTGTGTGTCTGTGTGTCTGTGTGTCTGTGTGTGATTTTGTATGTTTATTAATGTTTATTTCCTGTCTGAGTACTTTGACCAGATGCATGTATGTACATTATGTGACTGTCTGGTGCCCTCAGAGGCCAGAAAACATCATTGGATCCCGTGGAGCTGGAGTTAGAGATCATTGTGAACTGCCATGTGGGAGCTGGGAATCGAACCTGTGTCTTCTGCAAGAGGAGCCAGTGCTTTTCAGCAATGGGCCATCTCTCCAGTTCCTGGTGGTCAGTCTGGAATTTGTTCAAGGGAGGACAGCATTCACTGGCTCTCAGCTTTGAGTTACTAAGAGAGAGACAAACAAACATCTTATTTTAGCCTCTGTCCTTGAGGCTTCCTTCGCACTTACAGGATTTTGTCAGTACTCTAACTAATAGACTTGTAACAAGATGATCTTAGTGGCCAGAGGTGGGCATGAGAAGAGTGCTTTGTGGATCACAAAAGCTGCTACAACCAGGGATACTGGAAAGAAGACTGGAAGCCACTGTCCTCCCCAACTGCTGGGACCTGTGTCTGTGTTTATCAGCCCAGAACACTTCTAGTGTTCTAGCTTGTTTTCAAAACTCCAGACTTCCTTACCTCCTTCTCTCCCTCCTGTCCCTCTGTCCTTTCTGTCCCTCCCTCCCTTCTGTCATTTTCTCCTTCTTGTCCCTCCCTCTCTCCTGTCCCTCCTCCTTCCTTCCCTTTTTCCCTTCTTCCCCCTTCTCTCCTTTCCTTCTTCCTTTTTTCCTCTCTTCTCCCATCCCTTCTCCTTCCTTCCTTCCTCCTTTCCTTCCTTCCTTCTTTCCTTCCTTCCTTCTTTCCTTCCTTCCTTCCTTCTTTCCTTCCTTCCTTCTTTCCTTCCTTCCTCCTTTCCTTCCTTCCTTCTTTCCTTCCTTCCTTCCTTCTTTCCTTCCTTCCTTCTTTCCTTCCTTCCTCCTTTCCTTCCTTCCTTCTTTCCTTCCTTCCTTCTTTCCTTCCTTCCTCCTTTCCTTCCTTCCTTCTTTCCTTCCTTCCTTCTTTCCTTCCTTCTTTCCTTCCTTCCTTCTTTCCTTCCTTCCTTCTTTCCTTCCTTCCTTCTTTCCTTCCTTCCTTCCTTCTTTCCTTCCTTCCTTCTTTCCTTCCTTCCTTCCTTCTTTCCTTCCTTCCTTCTTTCCTTCCTTCCTCCTTTCCTTCCTTCCTTCTTTCCTTCCTTCCTTCTTTCCTTCCTTCCTCCTTTCCTTCCTTCCTTCTTTCCTTCCTTCCTTCTTTCCTTCCTTCTTTCCTTCCTTCCTTCTTTCCTTCCTTCCTTCTTTCCTTCCTTCCTTCTTTCCTTCCTTCCTTCCTTCTTTCCTTCCTTCCTTCTTTCCTTCCTTCCTTCCTTCTTTCCTTCCTTCCTCCTTTCCTTCCTTCCTCCTTTCCTTCCTTCCTTCTTTCCTTCCTTCCTTCCTTCCTTCCTTCTTTCCTTCCTTCCTCCTTTCCTTCCTTCCCCCTTTCCTTCCTTCCTTCTTTCCTTCCTACTCACCCTCCTTCCCTTCTTGGTTTTCAACATATTTTAAAGTGTCTGCGTTTTAATGCTGTATCTTTGTGAGTGGATGGTGGCGATTCATTTTTAGGAATCACTGTTTTCTGGCTCATCGTATTCACCAGGTCCCAGTACAGAAAAGCAGCCGCAAAAGTTTAAACTGTATTTTGCCATTTTAAAACAACAAATCGTAACTATTTATGGGGCACCGGCAAGAAAAACCCCTGTGCCACAAAGGACATCAGATCTGATTTGAAAGGCGTGGCCCTGGCCTCCCTCGCTCCCCGCTAAGGAAGCAAAGGAAAGCAAACCTCACCCATGCAATCTATAAGTCATCTGTGCGCAGGCACCAGGGACTCGGAGACGATAGAATGACCATTTTATGTGTCTGCTAAAGGCTTTGTAACCATATTACCAACATCCTCCCCCGAAACATGCAAAGAGAGAACACTATTTCAGAAATTTGAGCCTGATTGAAAAACAACATTCTCCCCTCTCACATCAGTCTTTTTCACAGTTTATGCCCAAGCCCTCTCGGTTTCAACTGAGATTTTTAAGGCTTCCGTTGAAAGAATAGATAATCAAACAAACAAGTATGGTAATAAGAAATGAATTGAGTTCATGTCCTGATTTTCTTTCTTCTTCTCTGGTCTAAGCCAAGCTCTAACCCTCCTCCCCTCTCCCCATCACTAGCACAAACATCTCATACCTGTGAACAGAAGAGACAGCAGGACTGGAGAGAGAGAGGTATTGTTTGCACACGCTTGTCTACTTGGTGGTAAAGCAGTTAGAGCTTGAGACTAGAGAGACATCTGTCCCAAGTATGGGACACTGGCTGTTTCCCAAGTGTTTGAACCATAATCCTACAGAGCAGGCAGTAGATACTGAGTAGCTTGTAAAGTCACACTGTGACCCAAAGTTACCAGCCCTCCTTTGATTTTTATCTTCGTTGGTGTTTTTTTTATAAATTAAGCTATTTACTTTACATCTCATCAAGCATCCCCTCTCTCCTCTCCTCAGCCCCTCCCTCTCACTTCACTCATATCATATCCCCATTCATTGCCCCACTTCTCCTCAGAAAAAGGGAGGCCTCCCATGGATATCAACCAGCCTTGGCATATCAAGAGGCAGTAAGAAGAGGCACACTTTCTTCTACTGAGCCTAGACAAGGCAACCCAGCTAGGGGAAGGGCTCCAAAGGCAAGCAATGGAGTCAGAGACAGACCAGACCCTGCTACTGCTGTCCCACATGTAGACTGAGCTACACAGCTTTTATAACCCATGCATGTTCTCTGATGGGCAGGTTAGTCGATTCTATAGGTTGTTTGTTTGTTTGTTTGTTTGTTTGTTTCTGTGGAGTTCTTGACCCTGCTGCCTGCTTCAATCCTTCCTCCCCCTCTTCCACAGGATTTCCCACGTTCTACTTAATGTTTAGCTGTGGGTATCTGCATCAGTTTCCACCAGTTGCTAGGTGAAGCCTCTTTGATAACAGTTATGCTAGGCTCCTGTCTGCAAGTATAATAGAATATCAATACTATCAGGGATAGGTTCCCTCTCATGGTATAGGTCTCAAGCTTGATCAGTCATTGCTTGGCCCTTTTTTTTTTTTTCCAAATTCTGCTCTATCTTTTACCCATACACATCTTGTAGACAGGACAAACTGTGGGTCTAAGGTTTTGTGGGGAGTTGGTGTTCCAGTCCCTCCATTGGAAGTCTTTCCTGGTTACAAGATGGCTCATGTAACCTGGTACAGGTTTGGGCTCCATATCCTCCATTGCTAGCAGTTTTAGCTAGGGTCACCCTCATAGATTCCTGGGAGTTTCCATTGTGCTGACAAAAACCTTTGACAAAATCCAACACCCCTTCATGAAAAATAAAAGTACTAAAGAAATCAGAAATTCAAGGCATGTACCTAAACATGATAAAAGCCACATTCAGCAAGCTAACAGTCAATATCAAATTAAGTAGAGAGAAACTTACAGCAATTCCATGAAGATCCAGGACAACACAAGACTGTCCACTCTCTCCATATCCATTCCACATAGCCCTTAAAGTTTTAGCTAGAGCTATAAGACAACTAAAGGAGATCAAGAAAACACAAACTAGAAATGAAAACTCAAAGTATTACTATCAAGGAATGATATAATAGTAAGCATAAGCAACCAGGGAACTCCTACAGCTGATAAACACCTTCAACAGGCCTTCCACCTGGGGAGAACATCAGCTTGTCTGCTCCTATGAAGACTCCACAGTCTGAAGGCCCCCGATGAGGTCTGCTACAGCCAGGGCCACAGACTCCACAGTCTGAAGGCATCCCAGGAGGTCTGCTACAGCTAGGGCCACAGTCTTCCCAGGAGACCTGCAACAATGAAGGGACACAAGAGGCAGGCTCCAGACAAAGATACTCAGGCCAGTTCACACCAGAGATAATCATATGGTGAGAGGCAAGCTCTTTGTAGAATTCGGAGACATGGAATCTCACACATTCGAAGTCTAGGGGACAAAAGAAAAATGCAAGTCTAAATTCCTGTGGTGGATCAAGAATTAACTCAAGAATAATTCAGTAATTAATGCCCCTCTGAGATAGCCA
Organism: Rattus norvegicus; assembly: GCF_021556685.1. Classification (NCBI taxonomy): domain Eukaryota; kingdom Metazoa; phylum Chordata; class Mammalia; order Rodentia; family Muridae; genus Rattus; species Rattus norvegicus. The sequence continues at coordinate 61,478,412 of NC_141550.1, forward strand.
CACAGCATGAACTCCATGCTGTGAATGCTCAGAAGTTACTGTCACGTCTTGTCCATGTTAAAAGTCAGGCTTTAGGGCTGAGTGTGAGGGTGGGGCATAGCTTAGCGATGGAACCATTGGTTATCACGTTACCATAAACAACAAAAGCCAATATATTCTGGCACCATCAGAACCCAGTTCTCCCACCACAACAAGCCCTAGACACACTAACACTCCTGAAAACCAGGATGCTGACCTAAAATCCAATCTCATTAAGCTAATAGAGTCCTTAAGGAGGATATAAATAACACACTGAAAGAAATACAGGAAAACACAGGTAAACAGGTAGAAGCCTTTAAAGAAGAAACAAATAAACCCCTTAAAGAAATAAAGGAAAACATGATCAAACAAGTGAATGAATTGAACAATTGGTCCAAGATCTAAAAATGGAAGTAGAAAAAAATAAAACACAAATGGAGGCAACCCTGAAAATGGAAAAACTAGGAAAGAGGTCAGGAAATACAGATGCAAGCATAAACAACAGACTACAAGAGATAGAAGAGAGAATTTCAGTTGTAGAAGATACTGACACATGGTCAAAAAAATTCAAAACATAAAATACTCCTAATCTAAAACATCCAGGAAATTCAGGACACAATGAAAAGACCAAATGTAAGAATAATAGGTATGGAGGACAGCAAAGATTCCAAGCTCAAAGGACCTAAAAACATCAACAAAATCATAGAAGAAAACTTTCCCAACCTGAAGAAAGGGATGGCCATAAACATAGAAGAAGCCTATAAAATAAAAAATAGACCAGTTAAGAAAATTCTATTGTTACATAATAATCAAAACACCAAATACATAGAACAAAGAAAGAATATTAAAAGCTGCAAGGGAAAAAGGTCAAGAAACTTATGAAGACAGACCTATCAGAATTATACCAGACTTCTCAACCGAGACCCTAAAAGCCAGAAGAGGCTGGACAGAGGTCATGCAGACCTTAAGAGAACACAAATGCCAGCCAAGGCTACTATAACCTGAAAAACTCTCAATCATCATAGATGAAGAAAACAAAATATTCCAGGACACAACCAAATTTCAACAAGATCATTGTGCCAATCCAGCCCTACAGAGCATTCTAGAAGGAAAACTCCAATACAAAGAGGGTACCAACATCAAAGAAAGAACAAAATATTCATCATCTCACAACAAAACCAAATGGAGAGGATCACTTACACATAATGCCACCAGCAACAACAAATATAACAGGAACTAACAATCATCTGTCTTTTGTATCTCTCAATATTAACAGACTCAATTCCCCCCAAAAGATATAAGCTAACCAACTGGATATGCAAACAGGATCCAGCATTTTGCTGCATACAAGAAACACCTCAGTGACAAAGACAGATATTACCTCAGAGTTAAAGGCTGGAAAAAAGTCTTCCAAGCAATCAGTCTCAAGAACCAAGTGGAAGTTTCCCTACTAATATACAATAAAACAGACTTTTAACCAAAAGTTTTCAAATGTGATGGGGAAGGACACTTCATCAAAGGAAAAATTGACCAAGAGAAAGTCTCAATTCTGAACATCTATGACCCAAATGTAAGGACAGCACATAAAAGAAAGTTTACTAAACCTCAAAACACATATTGAAGCCCACACAATAATAGTGGGAGATTTAAACACCCCTCTCTTACCAATAGACATGTCATTGAAACAGAAACTAAACAGAGACTTAGTGAAACTAACAGAAGTTATGAACCAAATGAATTTAACAGACATCTATAGAACATTTCACCCTAAAACAAAAGAACAGACTTTCTTTTTAGCACCTCATGGTACCTTCTCCAAAATTGATCATATAATCAGTCAAAAAACAAGCCTCAACAGATAAAAGAAGATTGAAAGAATCCTATGGATCCTATCAGATCACCACAGACTAAGGCAAGATTTCAATAACAACAAAAACAACAGAAAACCCATATACGCACAAAAACAGAACAACTCTAAATGATAACTTTGTCAGGGAAGAAATAAAGAAATTAAAGACTTTTTAGAATTCAATGAAAATGAAGGCACAACACACCCAAACTTATAGGGCATAATGAAAGCAGTGTTAAGAGAAAAACTCATAGCACTAAGTGCCCTCATAAAGAAATTGGAGAGATTATACACTAACAACTTAACGGCACACCTGAAAGCCCTAGAAGAAAAAGAAGCAAACACACCCAAGAGGAATAGAGGGCAAGAAATAGTCAAAATCAGGGCTGAAATCATCCAAATAGAAACAAAGAGAACAATACAAAGAATCAACAAAACCAAAAGCTGATTCTTTGAGAAAATCAACAAGATCCATAAACTCATAGCCAAACTAACTAAAGGGTATGTACTGGCTCGTTTTGTGTGTCAACTTGACACAAGCTGAAGTTATCACAGAGAAAGGAGCCTCGGTTGAGGAAATGCCTTTATGAGACCCAGCTGTAAGGCATTTTCTCAACTAGTGATCAAGGGGGGAGGACCCACTGTGGGTGGCACCATCCCCTGGTAGTCTTGGGTTCTATAAGAAAGCAAGCTGAGCAAGCCATGGGAAGCAAGCCAGTAAGAAACATCCCTCCATGACTTCTGCATCAGCTCCTGCTTCCTGACCTGCTTGAGGTCCAGTCCTGACTTCCTTTGGTGATGAACAGCAATGTGGAAGTGTAAGCTGAATAAACCCTTTCCTCCCCAACTTGCTTCTTGTTCATGATGTTTATGCAGGAATAGAAACCCTGACTAAGACAGGGCACAAAGGCAGTATCTAAATCACCAAAATCAGAAAGGAAAAGGGAGACATAGCAACAGAAACTGGGCCGAGACCCCAAGACACGTACAGAAGAGGACTGCCTGGTCTGGCTTCAATGAGAGAAGATGCACCCAACTTTTGAGAGACTTGAGGCCCCAGAGAATGGGGAGGCCTGGCAGGTGTGTGTGTGTGTAAGGAGGGGATATCCTCTTGGAGATGGGGGAGGAGGAATGGGATGAGGAACTGTTGGAGGATGGACCAGGAGGGGAATAATGACTGGACTGTAACAACAGCAACAACAACACCTTCAACAAAGTGCCTGGATACAAAATTAGCTAAAAAAAAAAATCAGTAGCCCTCCTACATACAAAGGATAAATGGGCTGAGCAAGAAATTAATGAAACAACTCCTTTCACAATAACTACAAATAATATAAAATACCTTGGTATAACTCTAGTCAAGCAAGTTAAAGGCCTGTATGACCAGAACTTCAAGTCTCTGACAAACAAAATTGAAGATATCAGAAGAGCATCTCCCATGCTCATGGATCTGTAGCATTAACATAATAAAAAATGGACATCTTACCAAAAGCAATTTACAGATTCAATGCATTTCCCATAAAAATTCCATCACAATTATTTACAAACCATGAAAGAATAATACTCAACTTCATATGAAAAAAAGAAAGACCCAGAATAGCTAAAACAATCCTGTACAACAAAAGAACTTCTGGAGGTATAACTATCCTGATTTCAAGCTGTACCTCAGAGCAGTAGTAATAATAACTGCATGGTATTGGCATAAAAACAGACAAATTGATCAATAGAATAGACTCAAGGACTGGGAGGTAAATGGGCTCTTGATTTTTGACAAAGAAGCCAAAATTGTACAATGGAAAAAAGAAAGTATCTTCAAAAATTGGTGCTGGTCTAATTGGATGTTGCATACAGAAGAATGCAAATAGATCCATATTTATCACCATAAAAACAAAATCTAAGTGGATCAAAGACCTCAAAATAAAACCGATACAGTAAATCTGATAGAAGAGAAAGTGTGGAACAGCCTTGAATAAATTGGCACGAGAGACTAGTTCCTAACAGAACACCAATGGCTGAGGCACTAAAAACAACAATCAATGAAGTGGACCTCGTGAAACTGGAAAGCTTCTGTAAGGCAAAGGATACATCAACAGCACAAAATGGCAGCCTACAAAATGCTAAGAGATTTCCACCAACTTCGTTGGTGATTTTTAAGTGTGCTGTAATGTCGTAGGCACGGGAGAGCTCTGGATTGGAGAAAAGGCGTTGCTCTAATCGAGGGTCAATTGAAATGACCTCAAGTATAGGAGAAGTGGAACTATCAATATCTAAATGTCTGCAGAGCAGAGGTGTCACTCCAGGACATTTGTTCTGACACCATTCTTCCAGAATCTCATGAAAAGGAACACAATAAAGGATGTATATCTTTTCATGATTTTTTATTCATATTACACCCCAATTGTGCCCCTCTTCCCCCCTCTATTCTCAGTCCCACGTTTTCAATTCTTTCCCTTGTTACCTCTTCTGAACCCTTGAACATCCAGTCCTAGCAGGACTAAATACATCCTCTCCCACTGAGGCACAACCAAGCAGGACAGGTAAAAGAAGGGAATCCAATTGCAGGCAACAGAGTCAGAGACAGCCCCTGTTCCAATTGTTAGGGGACCCACATGAAAGTCCAAGCTGGATATCTGCTACAAATGGAGGGGAGCTAGGTCCAGCTCGTGCATGCTCTTTGGTTGGTGATTCAGTCTCTGTGAGCCCCAACGGACCCAGGTTAGTTGACTTTGCAAGTCTTCTTGTGGTGTAGGATATTTTTTAAACTCACAGTTTCCGTACACAGCACTGACTGTATTCCCACACACTTCTATAATACTACTCACATGACTCAGACACAGTGACCATTCAGGGCATGAAGTCATTAGACCTATGTGGTAGGAAAGCACATCTCAGTATAGGATTGCCCATGGTGGGCACCAGTGGAGCTGGGATTTGGACTCAGGCAATTCCAGAGGTGCAGGTAAACAAGCAGATGCATGTCTTTGGACTCTGTGCTTAACAGCAGAAAAGTCACTAAAAACGGTTCATTCCTCATTCTGCAGGTGATATCTTGCATAGAAGAGGAACTAATAGAATCTCATTGTCACCTGGAGCAGGATGGGCTTGTGCAGCTCTAACCCCATGGTAACAAGGACCATGAGCTACACATTAACTGTGAGCTTACTCTCCAGACCTATAATGGAACATTCCAAGGTTCCTGCGATGTGAAGAGCAGACATAGCCTGATCACAAGTGGCCTCACTTTGATGCAGAACCCCATGTTGATTAGCAATGCTGTCAACTTGGAAGCCTCCCTCACGTTGTTTTGTCTCTTCTGCTTGTTTTGTCTTGTTTCCACTTAGTATAGACCCCTCAGGCCTGCAGCTAGACATTGGTGGGACTCAAGGCAAGAAAGCAATAGAATGCCCACACACCATATGCCTAACTATTTACAAGTCATACATCAAACTACTAAATAGAATGTTTCTTAACCAATAAAACATGCTGGGGAAAGATCTAAATGAAGATTTTTGTTGGAAAAATATCAAGACACAAATCTGTTACTGCGAGTGTCTGGGTATTTTGAGACTAGGCTTAAAATCCTTAAATGAGAAATAAGTTGAAAGACATGATTAATAATTCATAATGTATTTATATCATGAAATGTATTTGTATCTTCCTTTGAGTAAAGTAACTAATTGGATTATTAGAAACTAACACTCCTTCACAATTTGTTTTAAAGGGCTAGAAACAAGTGTAAATCTACAGAAAGTGTCCAAAATCTGAAAGCAGTTTTCATCATGATAGACAATAAGATAAATATGGAGAATTTTAGAATAAAATTATCATTATAGTATTACTTGTGAAATGATACACAAAATGAGCAAAGAAAAGGAAAATTATTAACCCTCTGTTGGATGTATGATTAGTAAAGATCTTTTCCCAGTTGGTTCATGTTTTGTCCTAATAACAGTATCCTTTGCCGTACAGAAGCTTTGCAATTTTATGAAGTCCCATTTGTTGATTTTTTTATCTTAAAGCATAAGCCATTGCTATTCTGTTCAGGAAAATTTCCCCAGAGCCCATGTGTTCGAGGGTCTTCCCCACATTCTCTTCTTTTAATTTCAGTGTATCTGGCTTTATGTGGAGGTCTTTGATCCACTTGGACTTAAACTTTGAACAGGGCTATAAGAATAGGTCAATTTGCATTCTTCTATATGCTGACCTCCAGTTGAACCAACAACATTTGTTGAAAATGTCTTTTTCCACTGGATGGTTTTAGCTCCCTTATCAAAGATCAAGTGACCATAGGTGTGTGGGTTCATTTCTAGGTCTTCAATTCTGTTCCATTGATCTACCTGCCTGTCTCTCTACCAATACCATACAATTTTTTATCACTATTGCTCTATAATATAGCTTGAGGTCAGGGATGGTGATTCCCCCAGAAGTTCTTTTATTGTTGAGTATAGTTTTCACTATCCTGGGTTTTTTGTTATTCCAAATGAATTTGCAAATTGCTCTTTCTAACTCTATGAAGAATTGAGTTGGAATTTTGATGGGGATTGCATTGAATCTATAGATTGCTTTCAGCAAGATGGCCATTTTTACTATATTAATCTTGCCAATCCATGAGTATGGAAGATCTTTCTGTCTTCTGAGAGCTTCTTCAATTTCTTTCTTCAGAGACTTAAAGTTCTTGCTATACAGATCTTTCACTTGCTTGGTTAGAGTCACCCCAAAGTATTTTATATTATTTGTGACTGTTGTGAAGTGCATAGTTTCCCTAATTTCTTTCTCGGCATGTTTATCCTTTGAGTAGAGGAAGGCTATTGATTTGAGTTAATTTTATACCCAGCCACTTTGCTGAAGTTGTTTATCAGGTTCAGGAGTTCTCTGGTGGAACTTTTGGGGTCATTTAAGTAAACTATCAAATCATCTGCAAATAGTAATATTTTGACTTCTTCCTTTCCAATTTGACCTCCTTTTGTTGTTGGATTGCCCTGGCTAGGTCTATATTTTCACAAAAGTAATGTAAATCTGAATTGCTTCATGTTCATTTTCCAAACCAGGGTGCAATAGTGATCTAAACACTAGCATCCAAGTTCAGATCCTAAAGGCTTATTTTCAGTGCTGACATCTCCAGTAAAGCTCCTTGAGGCTTACACAGAACATCTAATAACACTTATAACAGGTCAACAAGGATAACTATGACACATAAAAATGCTCAACTGGGCTAGGGAGATGGCCCAGTCAAGAAAGTGCTTGCTTCACAAACAGTAGGACCTCAGTTCAGATCTCCAGCACTGAGGTGTGGTGTTGGGGAAGGCTGAGGGATCCCCAGGGCTTTCTGGCCAGGTAACCTTGCTAAATTGTTGAGCTTCAAGTTCAGTTGAGAGACCTTGTCAAAACAAAAGAAGGTGGAGAGTTACTGAAAAAATATCTAACATGGATCTCTGCCCACTTTACTTTACTTTTCCAGTGTACTCAGAAGCATGCTTACTTTTGTGCATGCACACATAGGTGTGTACACACACACACACACACACACACACACACACATACACACAATATTCTATATTTTGATACTTCCTCCTTTTTATAGTTTATATTTCTTTATATTCTACAGTTCCTAAGAATTTTTTATGATTGTAAATATTTTGTTAGCATTAGTACATTCTGAATTTGGTTATGAATTTTGAATTTATTTTTCTACTAATGAGTTTTATGCTTTAATATTTCCCTATTACTAGTTAAGCATTTTAAACTTTGCAATATCATCATCTTTAAGAACCATCTCAAAGCAAGACAAAGGCTGACATAGGAAATGGGTTTCAGACTATACGTAAAGGTTTGAGTCCTAGTCACAAATTATGCAAAAAGGTTTGCTGAGATTACACTTTTAAATATCCCTTGATAGCAATAAATTCTTGAAAACTAGTGAATAACCATGTTTTATTTTCATAAAGAACATTATTTCACTAAAACTCTTTGGAAGAGTGTAAAGTGGATCAAAAATTGAATTCCCAAATATTTTAAGTTTTAAAAAGTTTCATCTGATAGTACAGGTTATTTTCAGTAGCAAAATGTTACAATAATGGGCACTATTTTAAGTCATCGCTAACTGGAAACAGCTCTCTTCTCAATTATTTATTAAATGTCATCTTTACTTGAAGGGGGCAGATGAGGAATGCTTTCTATGTTCTTTGTTTTGTTTTTAAATATCTGCAAGATTTCTGTTCTATGTCAAATCTTAAGAGGGTGCAGGGTTTGTTGCGGTGTTGAGCTGGAATTCAGAGATAAAAAACATTCGTGAACGTTAGATGGTTGCCTAGCCATGGACTGGCTGAGTAACAGGAGGTCGGATCTCATACCTGCTTACAGTTTTTATTATGCAACAATGAAGCAATCAGAGCCAGGTGTAGCAGCATACTCTGTCATCTCAGAACTCAGGACTCTGAAACAGGATGATTGCAAGTTCAAAGACATCCGGGTCTACCCAGCCAGGCCCTGCCTCCATGAGTCATTAATAAATGAAATTTTAAATGAACAAGTAAGAGTGAAGCCATCTGCAGCCAAACACAGATTCCTTCCTGGGAAGGGTGGGGTCGCTGGTGGGTGATTTGCAGTTGTGAGTACTTAAATGATGGACTCCTTGCAGGTAGGGGAACAAACATTGCACAGAGAGCTGATAGCCATGGGGCATTTGGGGGCCAGACACTGTTTCAGGGCTTTCCAGAGTTTTCATTAAAACTCTCAAGGATGTCTGAAGCAGTCTGATCACAGACTTCTTAGTTAAGAATCTGTGCGCAGGGTCAGACAGTTGCTAAGTAAAGAAGCCACGATGTTTGTTTTGAACGTGATGACTTCAGTGTGGACAGAGGTCAAGTTGTAGCCTGGCCCTGGCCCTGCTGATTGTGGCTGGAGCTCCCCACCCACAACTTCCCTGGAAACAAATCCCATTTCTGCAGCAGCGGCCCTCTGTGCTCTTGCCTCCGGAGCAGACCCGAGGTTGGCTGAAGCTCTGAGCTGATTTTGTAGAGCATGGATTTCCTGTAGTCTGTGCACTTCTCGAGGGATAGTCCCTAGCGTTTAAATTTATCTATCGATTGATTGATATTGCACACTTGAAGATTTGTTTTCGAGTTTTGTGGACACACAAGCAATTTAAAAACTATAACATTAATGATTAGGGCATTTTCTTTGACTGCTATAAAGAAGGCTGGACACTAGGTAGACCACACTGGGACCGACGTCCCATGACCTCTGCCTTCTCACTCCTGGGATTATAGGTGAGAGCAATCATACTCGGCTTTTAAAAATAATCTGTTTAAAGTCTCTAAACATGACCACAGTAATCAGCTACAGGTGCAGAATGGCCCAAAACTCAATGTCAATGAGCTCCCACCTCTGTGTATTTTTAGTGTTACAAAACCATATGTGTTCAGTGAGTAAGTTGAAAATTAGGGAAACAAAATAAGAAAATAAACCTCTTTTCCTACCATCCAAGGATCATTTGTTAATATGATTTTGATTATCTTTTCAGGCAATTTAAATAAAAACATGGGTATTTTATCAATATTTTTCTGAATTCATGATCTTCACTTTTGTAAGTGAAGCTTTTTATGGAGAGATCTGGGGAGGTAGTTAGTAAGTTCAGGCTAGCCTTGAACTCACTGTGTGGCTAAGGATGACCTGGGACCACGGATCCTTTACCTCAGCCCCACATGGCTGGAATGGCAGGTGCATGCCACCAATCCTGGAGCTAGGCAAGTTTTGAAAAACTTTAATTTTGTTTTCCATCCATGTTCAAAATCTTCAGCTGTTCCCCAAGTGCCCTTTACGGCTAGCTAGTCTCTCCAAACGAGAGTCAAAGTCGGGGCCACACGGTAGATGTGATTGTTTCTCTGTTTGGAAGCCAGCGTTACCCGTAAGGTTTTTCCATCACACGCAGGGTTACTGCACTGACCAGACCAACGACCCACTGGGATACTTCACCTTCTTGATTTCTTTTGGTGCCTTCTGTTACTTCCATTTGACTTTTTCACTTCCCCCCACCTCTCTCTCTTTTTTTTTTCTACACACTACAAGTGAGACCTAAAAGTTTGCTTAATTCACATTAAATATTTTAGCAGGACACTTCACAGCGGATGGGTTCCATCTCATTGTCTGTCACAGTGGGAGACCTAATATTTGATGGCTTCCATAAGTGGAACCCAATTGACAGGGTACAGAAAAATCCGTTCTTTTCCATGGTTCATGTACACCCACCTCCTCTTACTAGAAAGATCTTTGGCATGATTTTGGAGGTTTGGAATCCTTGATTCTCCACTACTCTTGTATTTTTGCTTTATAAAAAAAGGTTGGTAATCCTGTAAAAATAATTGATAACCTTGATTCAGGTTGCTGATTTCATTAGAGATTGCCAAGGTCTCTTCTTATAGGTGGCATTATTCTATAAAAACAAAGTTTTCTCTTATCAAATGAGGATTTTTGGTTACACTGAAACATAGACCTACTAGAAAGGTAATATAAATATTAAAAAGGTCCCAATATGTTTACTTAATTATAAAAGCCCAAATGATGACATATTTTTTTAAACTATGCAATCATCTAGTCAGGAACTTTCATTGTTTGAGTCTGAAAAACAATCGCTCACAGCCATTTGTCCTGGGTAATAATGAGCCTGTGACATTTTTGGCTCAATGACCTGTGGTCTAGGTCCTAAGGAAATGGTTTGGTGGTTGAAAGCACTTGGTGTGGATGCACGAGGCTCTGAGTTTAAGTCTCTGGGCATAGCTGCAGTGTTGTTATCCCCAGTACTGGGTGTGAAGACAAGCAGATCCCCGGGGCTCACTGGTCAGCCTAAACAGACAACTTCAGAATCAGTGAGAGGCTGTCTCAAAGGATAAGGTGGATAGTGATAGAGGCAGACACCCTCGGTGGGTAAAGACTCAGACTAGCATTTGTGCACCACACATAGCTCCACACACAAACGCCCTCACACAGGGGGAAGTTAGAAGCTGAGGGACTCAGAGTCACTTGTCTTACACTAAAGTGTGCCTTAGACCAGTTCTGAAATTTTGTGAACGCTTAGAGAAATGAACTGACAGAGTGAAAATCACGTTTCATCTGGACTAGTTTAGCCCCTCAGCCCAGAGGAACCCTCCTGCCAAGTGTTCTTTCTAGTGCCCAGAGACAAGCTCCCTTTCAACATGGAACCATCGAACCGTGTGCTCACTGGAGTGTTTCTAGCTGGAGAATTTCCCCTTTTCACTTAGCAATTCAGACACCAAACTTTGGAATTTGCTGGGTTTAATGTTTTTGATGGTTTATTACTATCTCTCTTGGATGGTACTTTCTATAATCCACAAACTGGAAAACGCTTTAATATCTGAATGGTAATTTGACTAATGGCTAAGATTAAACCCAAAGAAAATCATGTCAATGTGTACTTGAACACTCACATTCCCATACATGCACACACATATGCATGACATATGGAGGCAGGTACTTTTTATAATGCTAAACTGCTGGATTTAGTCCTGAAAGTCTCAGGTGAAGACCTAGCTAGGCAAGAGGCGGGAAGGCTGGCCTTCACATCGACAGATAGGAAACTGCATGGTTAATCTTCTTGGATACTTCAGTGAATCTTTGATTTAAACATTTCATGTGCAAACTAGTGAAATATAACCTTCAACTATGTAAGGATTATGTATGTCTTGTAAGGTGGAAGGAGAGAGCATTAAAATTCTGCAGTGTGGCCATTAAAGTCATGAGAACCTCGCTGTTTGTTTTCTTCCCCCAAATAGGAAATATACTTCCCAATATTTCTGAATATTTCAGCCAAAGTTTAGAAAATGGGCGGGATACAGAATATGTTACTTAGCATTTGTTACCATAACAAATACATGAGATAACCAACTTACAAAGAAAAGGAGTTTATTTGGACTCATGTCTTTAGAGACTCTAGCTCATGACTGGATTGCTTTTCAGTCTCTGGTGGAGTGGCTGGTTGATGGTAATGACAGAGACTGAGTACAGCAAAGCGCTATGGCATGACTAGGAGGAGAGAAGGAAAGAGTAAAGGGAGGGGTACAGGAGTACCTCTCAGGGCCACGGCCTGATGATCTACAAACCTCCCACTAGCCCCCCCCACCCAATAGAATCATACTGCTGTCATCGTTCAAACTTGAGTCTTTGGGGACAATTGAGACCTAGACTATAGCAAGGGACAGGGTGGTGGGCTTGTCCTTTGCTATTACATTTCATTTGTAGTCACTACTATTTATTCAGAGGTTACCCATTGAGCTGCAGATAGAAACAGACCTTGAAACGTTAGAAGAGCTATCTTATTCTGTCTACTCAAGACCTCAGTCAAATTGCAATAGGATTCTGCCCAGAGTTTTCAAAACCTCTGAGGAGGAACCATGTTCATTTCACGTTTACTCCAAATTCTCATTATCTGAAGGGGACTGTTTTTTCCTTGACTGCTGCTGGATCTTGTGACAAGGTTGAGTCTTTCTTTGACAGAGAGAAGAGCTGATTTTTGTTTTTGTACTATCTTTTACCATCTATTCCTGGAATCCCTCAAATTTATTTTAGCATTTGTATTTTCAGGTATTAGTGACATCGAGACTCACCTCTAAGTCTCTGCAGCATGGATGTCCTTGGACTGAGCCAGCAGGACTATAAGGTGAGACATGTGAGGAAAGAAAGCTATCCTTTGTAATATAAGTAGTCATCCTCTTTAAATTATAGCACTCGCGAAACGGACGAACATCAGGGAGAATATTAAACACTAACCTCTTGTTGCAGACACTCAATAAAACCGATGCTTCAAAGAGTAAAACTATTAGTTTTATTTATCAGAGTTTAACAGACTCTGGGATCCCTAAGCTGTTCTGCAGGTGGGAAAGTTTGTCACTGAGATTTATTGCGCGAGTCTCATTCTTCATCCTTAGAACTAGAGATGAGTCCACTCCCAGGTGCTTTGGGCCCATAAAAGAAAGAGGTCACAGCTTGAGACATCTTTCATTTTCCTTTTCCTCCAGCTTGGGTCTTGGTTGCTAGTCCAGAAATACAGGAGAATTTTATTGAAGTGCTCTGTATTTTGAATATTGAAAGATCTATCAGTTGAGGGGCATTTGCTTCCTCTCAATGTAATTGTGGTAGAACCGAAGCCAAGTACTCTCACATTTCATTGCTTGAAATGGAGAGTCTGTGGCCCCAGCAAGTTCTTAAGATGATTCAGGGACCACTCTGAACAGCAAAGTATTAACCCAGTAACTGTAGCAACTCAGTTCTAGACTAGGTCAACCAAGGCCTCTTAACATGGAAAAACTCTGTCCTGTGAGACCCTCTCCTCAAAGATGGAGTTCAGATATGGGTAGGGGAGAGAAAAGTTGTTTTTCTGTTCTTCTTTCTTTTGTCTTGGTTTGTTTTGGTTTTGTGTATGTGTTTGTGTGGAGAGATATCCGTAAAGCAAGCTAAGAAAGTGATTTTTAAAAGCTCGGTGATTGGTATGGAGATCCACATTTGAACTCCACGTGTACTGTCAGTTAAATGAACAGTTACCGTGTGCTTTGATTACAAAGTTTTAATCTAAAATGTATAATTATATTTGGACTTCTTTCAGTTCCTTTTAATGAAATTGCTTTTCTCTATGTTATGAAAATAGCAAGTGTGTGTGTGTGTGTGTGTGTGTGTGTGTGTGTGTGTGTGAGAGAGAGAGAGAGAGAGAGAGAGAGAGAGAGAGAGAGAGAGAGAGAGAGAGAGAGACCTAAAGGTTAATTTTGGGTATCAGACCTCACCTTCCATTTTATTCAAGCAAGGGTTCTTGTTTTGTTGTGTGTGCCAGGCTAGCTGGCCCGCGAGCTTCTGGGGATTTGCCTGTCTTCATCTGTATCATGTTGGAGCGATCATAGATGTATATTCTCATCATCAGATTAGCTGGGACCTGGGGATTTGAGCTCAGGTTTTCACACTCTTTGGCAGAACAAAACCCCAAGTATGGCCACCCATCCTTAATTCTAGCCTCAGAGGACAGAGAGAGGAAGGCGGTCCCAGAGCAAGCTCACTAGTGAAGCCAGCTGTATTTGGCAAGTTCTGGGTTTGGTTGAGAGACCCCTGTTCTATGAATAAGGTTGAAGAGTGATTCAGGATGATTCGTAACATCAGTCTCAGAGTTATACATGTATGTGCACTCATGTGTGAGTACAGTCATGATATCAGCACCCTACCCAGCAGAAATAGAGGAGAAAGAGGGTGCAGGGTGCCCTCACCCCACAGCTCTTCAGTGGTCATTCTGGGAGCAGGCTAAGTAATCTCTGCTTTCATCCCATAGAGCAACTTTAATCACAAGGCTGCACCTAGATGCATGGAGGGCTGGGGAATACAGAGTTTGTTCTAGGTGGTTCTGACAGGCTGAAAACCCAGGATACCATTCCTGTGGACGTTCAGGTGGTTGTGATCCACAGGCTAAATTTACCTACTACTTTTCTTAGGACATAGCCACACCCATCCATTTGGGTAATATCTATGGCCACAATTGCCTTACACTAAAATCGGAGACCAACTGAGTTGTAGCAAAATCAATTACGTGACTCTCAAAGCCTAAAATGTTTTCTGGTTGGTTCATTATAGAAAGCATTTGTTGATGCTTTGTTCAAAAGAAAGGGGCAGGGAGATTCACTAGCAGCTTTTTGGTGTTCTTGATCTGTTTCTCTCTTTTCCCTAGCCAAGCACAACTTATTAATACAATCCAGCAGCTTACACAAAAATGGCAAGAAAGAGGATGTTTCATCAATGTTTCCACACGTTACTATCTTCTTTATTTTATGAATAAATGTAATTGAGCCACGTCTGTGTTGTAGAACAGTCAGGGCTTAAGATAAGATTGATGAAGCTAAAAAATGCATGCTGAAAGGGACCAGATACAGATCTCTCCTGAGAGACACATCCAGAGCATGTCCAATACAGAGGTCAATGCTAGCAGCAAACCACTACTGAGAACAGGACCCCCTTGAGGGGAATTAGAGGAAGTATTGAAAGAGTTGAAGGAGCTTGCAACCCCATAAAAACAACAATGGCAACCAACCAGAGCTTCCAGGGACTAAACCACTACCCAAAGACTATACATGGACTGACCCTGAGCTCCAACTGCATAGGTAGCAGAGAATAGACTTGTTGGGGCACCAGTGGAAGGGGAAGCCCTTGGTCCTGCCAAGGTCAGACCCCCAGTGTAGGGGAATATGGGGGGCAGTAAGGGGGATTATTGGGGGAATACCTACAAGGGGGAGGGGAAGGGAAGAGGGAAGGGGATAGGGGCTTGTGGATAGGAAACCAGAAAGGGGAATAACATTGGAAATGTAAGTAAAGAAATATATCTAATAAAAAATTTAAGAAAAGAGTCTACTCTAGTTGCTTCATCTAAAGGGTCATCATCATCATCATCATCATCATCATCACAGGGCACAAAAGGTGTGTGCTGTAAAATTATCAAAAATAAAATGCTGTCTTTTATCCCACACTAAATCCAGCACCATAGTGCCCCAAGATGTCAGATAGATATCTTAATCTCAGTCAACAAAGCATCTCACCCGCTTTGCTCCATCCCATATCACATTGCTGAGATCTTCTTTGAACCTGGCAACAATCTCTCTACCCATCTAGTTCCCAAGCCAGGCTGTCACCATGCCAGAAATATACATCCCAATTCTGTGGCAGTTTAGTGTCCCAGCCGCCACATACTCTCTTGAACTCAAATTGCCACATGAAAGAACACACAACACAATAACCTCTGATCCAATTGACAAGATGTAATTACCCACCTAGACACACAAAGCCCTGTACACATCCATCCCTTAAGAATTTCCACAACAACCTGTAAAGGTGCAGAGTGGAATCTTTTTTTTTTCTTTTTTTCGGAGCTGGGAACCGAACCCAGGGCCTTGTGCTTGGTAGGCAAGCGCTCTACCACTGAGCTAAATCCCCAACCTCGCAGAGTGGAATCTTAACATCCACCTCCAGTGTCTCTCGGGGGCTTCTTCTCCTCTTCCCTCAAACTTTTCTCCCGCCCATCCTTCCTTCTCATCCAGTGACAAGCCTCATTCTATCTTGTACCTGCCTTCACCTGTATGACATCATCCTACAAGGAAGGACCTAGAACAGGGTCTTCTGTGGAACCCAAGCTTCAACCTCCAAATCTGTAACAATTTTTTGATGCTGAAGACAGTAATACCTTACCATCCCAAACTGTTGTAAGATAATTGCTCTTGCCTGCTTTAATGAAGATTTACCCCTGGCAGACAGAAAGGAGCTCAAGAGAGCTATCAGAAGTGCGACTGTTGTTATCAACAATGCACTATACTAAAAATTGCTAAGAGAGCAAATCTTAAGTGCTCTTATCACAAAAAGAGAAGTATAAGAAGATATGAGGATGCTAGACGAAATTAGCTGGTCTACAGTGAAAACACATTCCAAAACAACATGTTGTAAAGGATGAACATATGTAAGTTTTACTTGTTAAATTAAGTAGATAAATTACAGATTTGCCTTTCTGATTCAGAAAGTCCAAACTTTCCTGGAAGATTGGTTCTGTCCTTTGGTATTGAGCAAAACAAATTACTTTTCCCACCAAGAAAAAAAAATGACAATGACCAGTTTACAATAGTAATTTTTAACGTCAGGGTTAGTGAGAGTTTTACAATGGTTTAGTTTCTTCTAGTTGCTTGGGTTCTTGATGAACTTGTAACAAAAGTATCAGATAAGGTGGCTGTCATCTGAAAGTAGGGGTAGGTTGCATGATCTGCTAGCAGAAAGGCTCAGTAACAGAGCAGCTGACCAGGAGCTGCTAAAATAGATGTCTAGTGCAATACTAGGTAGAAAGATAACTATATATATATATTTACTTTTATATACTATTTATTTTATGTATATAAGCACTCTATCTGCATGTATGTCTGAATGTTAAAAGATGGCTGTGAGTCACCATGTGGATCCTGGGAATTAAACTCAGATCCTGTGGAAGAACAGACAGCACTCTTAACCACTGAGCCATCTCTCCAGCCCCTTTTTGTTCTACTTTAGATCATTTTTACAGTGTTTTCTAGGGTATTTTTGTCTGTGCTGTATTTCTTTTTTTTTTTTTTTTTTTTTTGGTTCTTTTTTTCGGACCTGGGGACCGAACCCGGGGCCTTGCGCTTCCTAGGCAAGCGCTCTACCACTGAGCTAAATCCCCAGCCCCTGTGCTGTATTTCTATAGATACCATACTATTTCTTCACACGGGCTCTAAATGGCTTTCACCTACCCCCAATGTGTATATTGGTGGCCTCCTGGCTTCCGTCTCACGCCTTGACATCTCAGGGTTTAATGGTCTGTGTGTTCCCGTTCCTGGCTGAGTGAGGTTCTAGGTGGTGGACCAGTGGGTGCGGACGGTGAGATTTGGTGCCTAACTTCTTACCATGGCTCTGCGGTTTCACACGCTGCCCTGTGATGGGATTCGTCTCATTAGGCACCGGCATCCTCCTCCCTGAGACTGAGTCTCTGAGGGTCCAACTTTCCTTCCATCCAGAATGTGACTAGAACATTGCTGTTAGCCTGTGCGCACAGTCACTCCCCACTTGCCTTTCTTCTTTAAGACAGGCTTGGCTCCAATTTGTTATGTAGCCAAGGCTGTCCTTGAACTCCTGTCCCCATCTCCGTTCCCCAGTCTTGGGATTACAGTTGTGCAGCAATACACCCAGCCCAACCCCTCCTGCTCCTCTTCCTCCTTTTCCTCCTCTTTTTTAAAATGGAGAGGTGGCTCAGCCATTAAGAACCCATGTTGCTCCTGTCATCCCAAGTTCGGTTCCCAGAACCCACAAGAAAGTGATTTATAATACTCTCTAATTCCAGTTCCAGGGAGTCGGAGCTTCTAACTTCCTCAGGCATCAGACATCCATGGCACACATATATGCAGGCAAAATGTTCATCTACATAAAATAAATACCTTTAAATAAATAGTTGGGAGACTCAGCAAAAACACACAGGAGGTTACTGCTGCTGTCCTGGCATTCTGTGTTATGAAAGTTAAAAAATTACAAAAAGGAGTGTAGAGTGGTGCAGTACAGTATACTACAGTATAGTGTGGTGTCGTGTATGCATACGTCAGGGCTATGAGGATTTTTTAAATTTTAGATGATGTATTGCCAAGTGTGTAGCTGCACCTCTGTTCTTTCATTATATCTGGCAAAGCTGAAGGTCTCTCGACATCACCACAGATCTGTCAGTCACACAGCACTGTGCTGTTTTGATGTCTATGACATCACTACATGATAGGGAATTTTCAGCATTATTATAATCATATGGTTCAGCATTGCATGTAAGGTCCACTGTTGAGCAAAATGGGATTTCATTGTGTGGGTGTAGAATCCTGTTTCTTCACTCAGTCAATGAGCGTCTGGGTTTGGTACATGTTTGGGCTACTGCTTTTGATCCAAGCACTCTCAGGGAGGAATGGGAGGATTCTTTGGTTCATCTTGGTCTCACTACCCCACCTCTCTTCCCATGAACAGGCTCACTTTCTCTTTCTTTTCCACTCTCTGTTCTAGGAAAGCCTTTTTAATTGCTGAGCTAGCTTTATGTGCTGTATTATGAGCTTCCCCGGCATCTTCTCCTATCCAGAATCAATCAGAATGGAGAACCGTGGCAGTTCTGCCAGTGGCTGGGAAGTGGTCTCCCTTCCCAGGCCTTGCTGCTTCTCCCCACTTGCCCCTTCTTCCTCTGTACTCAACAATCCTCTTGGACACTGAGCAGGTGACTGAACGTGCTGGGGAGCCTTCCGTTCCCTTCTCTTCCCTGCCCTCCTCTTCCATTAACCCCCCCCCCCCCCACACACACACACCTCTGCTCTCACAGGAGCAGCTCTCTCTCCTTGGCCCTGTCTGCCACTTCTAAAGCACTTTTGGCACTAGGCCTTGTAGCCTTGTCTCTAAGTGTGGGGTCCTCTCTCTCCTGCTTATGCCTTTTGGTTTTTTAAATAACTTTGATAGTTTTAAGGAGAAGTCTATTGTCATTCTTTCCAGGATAGTCCTCAAGTGATTCTTCAACTATGATAAAAATTATTTATTTGCTGCAGAGCAGTACACTAAGTAGTTGCAAAACATGATTTATTTAAGAACTCTTCTCTATTTTTGGAGAATGAATTTGTTTCCATTCTGCGCCTATAATAGATAATGGTGGAAGAAGCATTTCCCGGAGAGTATATCTTCTGTTCTTGTGAGATTATTTTCTCCGGTTAAACTCTGAGCTGTGTCACTACCCAAATGAGAGAGGAGGATGGTTCTTAAGGTCTTGAAGCAGCTGCACCAGGAAGATTGCTTTGCTCAGCACGCATGGAGTACTTTCTTTTACTCACACACATCAGTACAATATATATAACGAGCTCACTGTTTTCAGAATGTTAAAAACACGGGCTAGAAAAAAACCAGAAATACCTGTGTACATTTTATTGGCTGATTTTTTTTTTTAATCAAAAAGTAGAAATGAGCTTGTTGGAGAAGTGTTAATCTCCACAGTTTGGGTGTTGTTAATGAATTTTTCTGTCTCTTGATTTCACCTGGTCAGCCCTTGTTGGCCCCAAGAGCTTCTAGGATATCTCCTGTCCCCACCCCTCCTCATCCCAAGGAGTGCTGAGATTACACATGCTCACACTACTGCATGGCTTCTATGTGGGTTCTGGGGAACCAACCCCAGGTCATTAGTTCTTACACAGCAAGCACTTACCCATTGCAGCAGCTCTACTCAAATGCATTTTTATTCCCCCAACTATCAAGGAGCCCATTAATCCATGATGACATAAAACTTTATTTTGTGGTCATTTTATTGCCCCCCCCCCCCCGTGGCCTCATTTCGTAGGCCAGGCTGACTTCAGGCTTGCAATGATACTCTCCTCCTGTCTCAGCATCTTAAGGGCACTATCATGATTGGCTCACAACTCCTAAGTTTGAATGTCCTCACGCTTATATAGGTTTATGTTGGTTTCCTTGGACACTTGATGATCCTACATCCTACACTGCAGTGCTTTAACAACCATAGTTTTAGGTAGAAGAGGGATGGTGGAAGATAGGAGTTCAGGCTGCCCTTCAGGTTCTGACAGAGCCAGGACATTTGTTCTTCTTCCATTGTTTTAATGTTATGTGACTTCCAATCCCTTAGCCCTGGGCTCAGCTTCATCACTCAACATGGCTAATGTCGTTCTCTAGCAAGATCTTGAAATAGAGTACACTGTGTGTGACCTAATCTTGGGGGTCTCTGCTGTCACCAAGAGAGTATAGCCTTGGGCTTGATGCTAGGAGATGTAGGAGAAATATAGAGGGACTAGAGAGATGGCTCTTCTGGTAGAGTATCTGCTTGAACAATTTTGAGGACCTGAGTTCAAGTCCCTAGCACCTACATAAAAGCTACATGTGGCTGTGTATGTCTTAACACTAATTGACAAGTTGGATATGTGTGTATGTGTGAGATCACCTGGAACCTAGTCACCAGTTGGCGAGTTTGGGGTTTAGTAAGAAACTCTATAGCAAGAGGTAGGGTGGAGAGACACTTGCTGTCAATCTCTGGTCTCTGTGCACGTGCACCTCTGCTGCTGAGCCAGTCCTCACCTGATCCAAATAAACAAGAAGTGAATATTTATATTTCACCGGTGGGAGGCTGACAGTGCTTGTTACACAGCAAAATGTGACAATAGCTACAAGCATATTAAACAAAGTCCAGTGTCAAAGGAAGTCCCCTTCATATGTTGGTCATCCAACAGAGTGATCAGCCCTAAAATCCTATGACTTGCATAAACATGACATACATACAAGTAACCGTAAATGCACTACATGGACTGAGCAGATTGCATGCTTTTTCTCTCATAAAAAATTAAGAAAAAAAAAGGCCTAAATTTGAGTGAGATTCAGGAATGGATATAAATATGGGGAGGCAGGAAGGACGAGGAAAAGAGAAAATTATATAATTAAGTCTTAATTTAAAACTAAAAATTAAAAACACAGAAAACAATTAAACAGAGAACCAATGCTTGTCAACTTCAATTCTGATAAGCCAATCCTAAGTTGCTGATGTCACAAATTAAGAATTTAATCCATATGATCCCCTCACTTCCTGCCAGCAGAGAACTCTGTGGTACCTGTTGTCTGCCTTTATGACCATGTAACCTTACCCTGTGATGGGATGATAGTCTAATAAAACAATGCATCTTGAAGACAGGACACTGTAGAATGTTGTTGTGTATACCCTTGTGATTATGCAACTGACTGAGAGCTGCCACTTGTGGCTGCTACATGGTTGCCATGACAGCGCATCTGCCACGGTGACAGAAGCTCAGAAGTATAGGACTGAACTATAGCTCCATAGGAGAGCATGGGCCCAGGACAAACAAGATAACCAGAGCCCTGAGGTTTTTCCCCAGCTCTGTGCACCCTCTTCTTCCTTCCCCCTTCTCCGCTTTTCTACCCTCTTCCTCCACCACCACCACTCCCACCAATTTGGAATATGTTTTCTGTTTAAATGTATACCCTTTTCTGCCATCAGTTGAAGCATTGTAACCCAAGGGGCCTCAAGTCAGAATCATCTTTGAAAAGTCTAATAGTCTAACACGAAAGGATGCTGACACAATTTAGTAAAATTTGTGAATCAGAGAGCTCCTCTAGTACAGAAAAGGAATGAGAAAGTCTGCCTGCACATTTGCTGGGTTGGATTTAGTACTTCTGTCAGACCTGGAGTACAGAGGTGACAGACAGGGCAGCTTTTTTTTTCCTTTTGTGTAAATGGTAACTCAGGTGGGATCTTATAGAAAGTAGAGTGCCATTATTAGTGTCTGAAGTGCAGTCAGATTGTCAGTTTCTCAGATGATGTTCCCTGAGCACAGATTGGAAACAGCAGGGGAGTATTCTAAAAGTATGAAAAGTATGCCCAGACCCTGTGGCAGACCAACTGAGGTATCAGCTCAGGGAGGGAGGCCTAGGTTTCTCTAAGGTTGACAGCTTTCCCAAGGTTTCCAATGAGCAGCGAATGCTGGCAGTTGCTATCCTGCACCGACTGATTGCCTTATTCAGGCAATGAGTCCTAGTGTTCTGTCCCAAAAAAAGGATTCTTAGAAAAATGTAGCTCTGACTTACTTCCACAAGGGGGGAAGCTGGCTTTGTATAAAATGTAACATGAGTGTCTAACACCCTCCCAAGACTTTCATTAGTAGCTGTTCTTCAAGTACCATCCCCACCTTCCCCTAAAATATGTTAATCAAGCTGAAACAATGAAACGCTCTATCTGTCAATCAACAGGAGAAATGAGAATCCCTCTCTGCCAAGAATTCCAGCTCCAACTTCAGTTAGATTTGGTCTCAGTCTGATTTTACAACATTAACAAACTAGTGTCACCACCTTAACTGAGTGTGCATTTGCTCACAAGGTTGTTGATGTATTGAACGACGTACTACAGAGTGTGCCCTACTTAGTTCATGGTGTAGAAACTCAGTAAGCGCCAGATAGAGAGAGACAGCTCAGTTGGCAATGAGTTTGCTGTGTGAGCACTGGGACCCAAGTTCAATGCCCAGAAGCTATGTTAAAAAGCTGGTTGTTGTGACACAGAATTATAATTCTAGTTCTGGGGGAGGGCATGAGACAGGAGACCCCAGAAACTTAATGGCTGACCACCAAATCCTGTTTGGCAAGCTCCAGGCTGATGAGAGATTCCATCTCAGAAAACAAGGCAGTGAGTGAAAACAAGAAATAAAAAGGGAAGAACATGACTGGCCCTAGGTGGAGGAGAAAGTTTATTATAGATAATAATACTCTAGTGAGAAAGCATCTAGTCAGAGGCAGACATATGGAAGAGTACAGAGTGGGCATGTCCCTGAGCCATGTGAGGACAGGTGTGAGGACAGGGGTGAGGACAGAAGAGAGGGGAGAGATGGGAAGCAGACGCATAGTTGGAGCCCCAAAAGAGTAGAAAAAAGGACCAGGTAACCAAAATGATAGGTCATATGGTGAAGGGCAACCCACTCTGGGTTGGAGAAGTTTAGGTTAGGGGTCAGGGTATGCCAATCTGGAGATCCCTGTAAAGGTAGGAACTGGGGGATGCTGGGAGAATCTGGTGGCCATGTCCAGCTTCATGTGTTAAGTTGGCACCTCTGCTGTTTGTCCCAGATTTGAAACCTAATAGAACAGGTAGATGATTCCTAGGGAGCAATACCCAAGTTTGACTTTGCCTCTACACATCCATGTACATATGTGCACCCACATGAGCATGCCTATACATGAATGCATACAAAATATGCCAGCTATAGTGATGGTTAACCTTTCGTTACTTATAATCACATCCAGGTGGCTAGTTCCATCCCTGTTACTGGGAAGCCACTCCTGCATTTAGGGTATCATGTATTCTCAGTGGCCTTCCTGGGACACTGATTTTCTTATGTGCCTTAGAGTAAACGAAGGCCTTTGATTTTTCCACATCACACCTTACATTTCTGTTACATAGAGTATCTATTCCATTCTCCCCCATACTTCTTTTGGCTAACTTCGTTTGCTTCATTGCAACCTTGAGACAAATGTTGACACAGGTGTCTGGGTTAGGGCTGCCATGGCTCAGGAGCTCTGAGGTCTAAGATGTTGATGTTGGCAGTTCCTGAAGCAGCTAATCTTCCCCTGCAATATGAATGGCCATGGTTTTGTCCATATGGCCTGCTTTCTCCCTTTCTGTGCCACTATCTTTGTCTCCTCTTGTCCAGCAGATAACAGTTCTCTTGGGTTAAAGATATTCTAACAGAACAATTATAAGTTAGTTACTTCTTTAAAGATTCTGTCTTTAAATATAGTTTCATTTTGGGAAACAGGTTTAGGATTGGTGGAGGTACAGTTCATACCCTAACACTAACCCTAAAAATTTTCTCCTAGCAGTGTGAATCCAGAGTGTGGAAGTGCTCAGGGCTTGATGTGGTCTGTAGATGGTATCTTGGGTAATTCAAGTTTTGGGGCTAATATCCACTTATCAGTGAGTGCATACCATGTGTGGTTTCTTGTGACTGGGTTACCTCACTCAGGATGATATTTTCTAGTTCAATCCATTTGCCTATGGATTTCATGAAGTCATTGTTTTTAATAGTTGAGTAGTACTCCGTTGTACAAAGTACCATGTTTTCTGTATTCATTCCTCTGTTGAAGGACATCTGCATTCTTTCCAGCTTCTGGCTATTATAAATAAGGCTGCTATGAACATAGTGAAGCATGGTCTTTGTTGTATGTTGTATGCCCAGGAGTGGTATAGCTGGATCTTCAGATAGTACTGTATCCAATTGTCTGAGGAATCTCCAGACTGATTTACAGAATGGTTGTACCAGTCTGCAATCCTACCACCAATGGAGGAGTGTTCCCTCTTTCTCCACATCCTCACTAGCATCTGTTGTCACCTGAGTTTTTTATCTGAGCCATTCTGACTGGTGTGAGGTTGAATCTCAGGATTATTTGATTGGCATTTCCCTAATGACTAAGAATGTTGAACATTTCTTCAGGTGCTTCTCAACCATTCGATATTCCTCAGTTGAGAATTCTTTAGCTCTGTAGCCCATTTTTAATAGGGTTATTTGATTCTCTGGAGTCTAACTTCTTGAGTTCTTTGTATATATTGTATGTTAGCCCTCTATTGGATGTAGAATTGGTAAAGATCTTTTCCCAATTTGTTGGTTGCCATTTTGTCCTAAGGACAATGTCCTTTGCCTTACAGAAGTTTTCCAGTTTTATGAGGTCTCATTTGTCAATTCTTGATCTTAGAGCATAAGCCATTAGTGTTCTGTTCAAGAATTTTTTCCCAGAGCCCATGTATTCGAGACTCTTCCCCATTTTCTCTTCTGTTAGTTTCAGTGTATCTGGTTTTATGTGGAGATCCTTGATCCACTTGGATTTGAGCTTTGTACAGGGCAATAAGAATGATCAATTTGCATTCTTCTAAGTGCTAACTGCTAGTTGAACCAGCACCATTTGTTGAAAATGCTATCTTTATTTTCCACTGGATGGTTTTAGCTTCTTTGTCATAGGTCAAGTGGTCATCGGTGTGTGGGTTCATTTCTGGGTCTTTGATTCTATGCCATTGATCTACCGAGATACAATCCACAGGGCCCATGAAACTTAAGAAGAAGGATGACCAAAGTGAGGATGTTTTAAGTCCTTCTTAGAAGGGGAAACAAAAATATTAATAGGAAATACAGAGAGAAAGCAATGAAATAATGTCATGGTTGGGAGTCAGCATAGCCTGAGGAATTGCACTAAAGGATCACATCATCAGGATGGGTGAGAAGCACTTCTCTGTCTCCTACTGTGTCTTCTCCAATTATGGACTCAGGATACCTGGTCTGGAAACCAGCAGTCCTTAAGACAATTTGGTTCAATGGAAAGAAAACCTCACAGTCCTACCAGCATGCTAGCAGATGCCTTACTCTGAAATAGTCGCTTAATACATTTATTAATGGTCAATATTACTGAAGGAACGTGTGCTGCAGAGGTATTAGGAGGAAATGTTCCCTGATTCTGATTGTTCTCTTTACATCATTTTTTCCTTATTTGTATGCATGAATTATTTTAATTGATGAGCTAAAACATCTCAGACATTATTAATATTTCCTGACTAAAAATACAAAGTAAAGGTGAATGAGAAATTAGAACATGGTAATAAGGTATTACTTTTAGGAGTTTGCTTAAGTTAAATTTATATTACAATTAAAGCATATGAAATTAATTTTTTCATGAATTCTTATTATTGATAACTGAGAATATATTCTTTTATTTATTTATTTATATATTCATTTCCATTTTTAATTGGTTATTTCTTATTTACATTTCTTTTTTTATTAACTTGAGTATTTCTTATATACATTTCGAGTGTTATTCCCTTTCCCGGTTTCCAGGCAAACATCCCCCTCCCCCCTCCCCTTCTTTATGGGTGTTCTCCTCCCCATCCTCCCCCCATTGCCGCCCTCCCCCTGACAATCTAGTTCACTGGGGGTTTAGTCTTAGCAGGACCCAGGGCTTCCCCTTCCACTGGTGCTCTTACTAGGATATTCATTGCTACCTATGAGGTCAGAGTCCAGGGTCAGTCCATGTATAGTCTTTAGGTAGTGGCTTAGTCCCTGGAAGCTCTGGTTGCTTGGTATTGTTGTACATATGGGGTCTCGAGCCCCTTCAAGCTCTTCCAGTTCTTTCTCTGATTCCTATTCTCAGTTCAGTGGTTTGCTGCTGGCATACGCCTTTGTGTTTGCTGTATTCTGGCTGTGTCTCTCAGGAGCGATCTACATCCGGCTCCTGTCGGCCTGCACTTCTTTGCTTCATCCATCTTGTCTATATGGGTGGCTGTATATGTATGAGCCACATGTGGGGCAGGCTCTGAATGGGTGTTCCTTCTGTGTCTGTTTTAATCTTTGCCTCTCTATTCCCTGCCAAGGGTATTCTTGTTCCCCTTTTAAAGAAGGAGTGAAGCATTCACATTTTGATCATCCGTCTTGAGTTTCATTTGTTCTAGGCATCTAGGGTAATTCAAGCATTTGGGCTAATAGCCACTTATCAATGAGTGCATACCATGTGTGTTTTTCTGTGATTGGGTTACCTCACTCAGGATGATATTTTCCAGTTCCAACCATTTGCCTATGAATTTCATAAAGTCATTGTTTTTGATAGCTGAGTAATATTCCATTGTGTAGATGTACCACATTTTCTGTATCCATTCCTCTGTTGAAGGGCATCTGGGTTCTTTCCAGCTTCTGGCTATTATAAATAAGGCTGCGATGAACATAGTGGAGCACGTGTCTCTTTTATATGTTGAGGCATCTTTTGGGTATATGCCCAAGAGAGGTATAGCTGGATCCTCAGGCAGTTCAATGTCCAATTTTCTGAGGAACCTCCAGACTGATTTCCAGAATGGTTTTACCAGTCTGCAATCCCACCAACAATGGAGGAGTGTTCCTCTTTCTCCGCATCCTCGCCAACATCTGCTGTCACCTGAGTTTTTGATCTTAGCCATTCTCACTGGTGTGAGGTGAAATCTCAGGGTTGTTTTGATTTGCATTTCCCTTATGACTAAAGATGTTGAACATTTCTTTAGGTGTTTCTCAGCCATTCGGCATTCCTCAACTGTGAATTCTTTGTTTAGCTCTGAACCCCATTTTTAATAGGGTTATTTGTCTCCCTGCGGTCTAACGTCTTGAGTTCTTTGTATATTTTGGATATAAGGCCTCTATCTGTTGTAGGATTGGTAAAGATCTTTTCCCAATCTGTTGGTTGCCGTTTTTTCCTAACCACAGTGTCCTTTGCCTTACAGAAGCTTTGCAGTTTTATGAGATCCCATTTGTCGACTCTTGATCTTAGAGCATAAGCCATTGGTGTTTTGTTCAGGAAATTTTTTCCAGTGCCCATGTGTTCCACATGCTTCCCTAGTTTTTCTTCTATTAGTTTGAGTGTGTCTGGTTTGATGTGGAGGTCCTTGATCCACTTGGACTTAAGCTTTGTACAGGGTGATAAGCATGGATCCATCTGCATTCTTCTACATGTTGACCTCCAGTTGAACCAGCACCATTTGCTGAAAATGCTGTCTTTTTTCCATTTGATGGTTTTGGCTCCTTTGTCAAAAATCAAGTGCCCATAGGTGTGTGGGTTCATTTCTGGGTCTTCAATTCTGTTCCATTGGTCTATCTGTCAGTCTCTGTAGCAATACCATGCAGTTTTTATCACTATTGCTCTGAAATACTGCTTGAGTTCAGGGATAGTGATTCCCCCTGAAGTCCTTTAATTGTTGAGGATAGTTTTAGCTATCCTGGGTTTTTTGTTATTCCAGATGAATTTGCAAATTGTTCTGTCTAGCTCTTTGAAGAATTGGATTGGTATTTTGATGGGGGTTGCATTTTAAAAACGAAACTACCTAAAATACTGCCTAAAGGCAAATAATATTTGTTGTTGCTCTTAACTATTTTTACACATGAAAACAACAAGGGGAAAAAAAAGAGTTTGAAGCCATTCTTATGCAAAGCAGGCTCTCTGAATAGAAGGCAAAGCTTGAGAGTATAAAAGGTGGCCACTGAAGGTCTGCTACAGTGCTTGCCTCACAGGCAGGAGCTGGTGGCTCTGGCCGAGATGACTAAGGGTAATCCATGCTGTGCTTTCATTTGGTTCGTGTTTTACTATGGCATAGAACACCTCAGAAAAAAGGATTTTTGCAGTGTCTCTGTCAGTAAGGACAGCCTTGTTACTATGCCCTGTCTGGATGGTGGCAGAGTAAGTCTCGCACCATCTAGGGTCTGTCCCCTGACATTTCATCTTTCCTTTGGCAATGGAGAATCCTGACATTCTAAGCTGTGATTTCACAGAGCAGGGAGGGAATAGGCTTTTCTTCTTCCAGATTCTGTTTGCTCTGGCTCTAATGGCATCTTTGTTCAAAGCAATACACTGGCAGCTATTGCCTACTGTGCATTAAATCTCACAAGCGTACCAGAAAAATGGGGAAATCACAGCACTACAGCCAGCACTATTAGTTGTATTACATGTGCCAAGTGAGCAAATACACACGCACTAACACAGATGTCCAATCGAATCTCATTCAGGGTGGAGGAAAGACCTCAGAGTCTATGAGAACTATTATATCACAGTTTAGTTTTCTATAGAAATCCCAGGTCTGTGATTGGACGTGGCTTACTAGGGCTGGAGGATTAGGTTAGCTCAGTGGTAGAGCCCTCTTCTGGCATACATGAAGTGTTGGACTTTCCAAGCACTGAAAGATAAATACACAAATAAAGTGGCTTGCTACAGAAACATATGTTATGCTGCTAGAATGATTCTGTTGTTTCAGAGCCAAAAACAAAAAAATATTTGTGATGTGGAAGCTATGGTGCAAACCATTGGACGTTTTGTAAAATCACACACAGATGCTGAAACAGAATCAGAGGATGATGCCTAGAATAAAAGCCATTTTCCCCATCTGAGTACGCCATGTTCTTCAGCATTACCCTTGACAGAGTGCTCAAAGTAGACAAGCTTCTGTTGAGCATGTTTCCATGTTCAATCCAAACACCCAGAGCCATTTCTCTAGAACCACAAAATGCTTTCTTACAGCTGTGGTAACTTAGAAGTGTGAGATAGAATTTTCTTATCTATTAGAATAAAGAAGAGAGAAGTTATTTGGGGTATGGAAACTGATAGGACATTTTAATTAAGCAGTCTGGGGAGAGAGGTAGGTTTTTAACTGAAAGATTACAAATGTTCAAAGTACCTCTAATGATTTAGTTGTGTTTTTTTGTTGTTCTTGTTGCATTTAAAGACGTCCATAGAATTTTTAAATACTCAGGATAGGCAGCTTAGGCATGTAACAGGTTTAATAAAAGGAAGTAGGAGGAAGCCAAGGCAGGAGTTTCACAAGCTCCAGGCCAGCCTGAGCAACACGGTGAGACCTTGTCTCAAAACTACAATAATAAGACGACTGGACCCCAAGCATGATTAGCATTAGCGTTGTGACTCACAAATGAATGCATGAACTGTGGATCTCCCGAACCTCCAGTAAAATTTTGACAGTTGCTATTTTTATGTTTGGATACAGATCTATAGTTTCTATCAGACGCATGACCCTGAGTTAGACTGAGTCTGTAAAACACAGTGATGCACAGGCCAGATCAATGCTCACTCTTATTTTGCTCTATCGCATTAAAAGATTAAAATACCTTCATTTACCCAAAGTACCAAAGGCTGAGCATCTGTTACCAAAGTCCACAACTTTTCAAACCATTGCCTTTTACTTGACTGTTGCACAAGGGTTTGCTTTGCGTGTCCCTCAAGCCAGTGCGTTACAGAGGCTACACTAGACTAACTGAAGCCTAGACTCAGAGGTCTATCCTGCATCCATTTCAAAGTCCAGCTGCAGATAAACTACAGTTGAGAGTTGGAGCAGCAATGTATTTTTAAATAATCACCAAAACAACAGAGCTCTGCCAAAGACTCTGGACTGCGTGCTTAGTTAAAAACAAATCAACTTCAAGGTTTGATCACCACCAACCCAGACAGCGTCTTCATCGCTAGGGCTCTTCAATTTCACAGCATGTGTTTCAAATTTTGTCTGCATAACTTATTTTTTGTTCTACTTTTCTGTCAAAAACAATGTGGAAACCCCAGGTTATATAATTGAGGTCTTGGAGAGGCTGTATACATCCCGCCAAACAAAACAAAACGAAAGCTATTATCCTGAAATATGTTTGAGGAAGTCTAGGCCTTTGTTGGGTTAAGAGAGCCAACAGCTTCCTTAGTGCGACCATGTGCAAAATCAGTCTTTACCATAACGTGACCTGTAACAGTGTTTGTGTGTTTTTAAGGTCGGAGGAGAAGAAGTCAGTTTGGAGTGGAATAATACTATGTTCTAGGAGCTGAAACCACTGTTCATCTTCCTCCTGATTATCTTCCCCATTTGATAAGTCAAGTGGAGAGCTTTCCCATGAAGCCTGTCTCTGCAGGGTGGGTGGGAAAGTAGTCATTTCTTTCTTCTTCCTCCAAGGAGGGTGAGCACACAATTCATTTCGGTTAAAGCTAAAAGGATAACTTTGCGTGGCTTTAAACTCATGCCTCTCCTTTGCATGGACTCGTAAATGTGCTTCTGAGGATGTCCGATCAGGGCAGGTTTGATCCCAGGCAGCATTGAAGAGGAAGTGATGGGTCCAGGTGGAGATTCAAGTTAGCAATATCTGGGGCCATTTTGCTTTTCTCATAGAGTGCTGAGAGAGAGAGAGAGAGAGAGAGAGAGAGAGAGAGAGAGAGAGAGAGAGAGAGAGGGAGGGAGGGAGGGAGGAAGGGAGAGGGAGAGGGAGAGGGAGAGGGAGAGGGAGAGGGAGAGGGAGAGAGAGAGAGAGAGAGAGAGAGAGAGAGAGAGAGAGAGAGAGAGAGAGAATGTTTGACAGACTTCCTAGGGAGATGTGTCATACACATGAATCTGTACCCTGCAGAAAGGGACCCCATGACAGATCAAAGATACAATTTTACCAAAGTCTGATTGCGAATCCATGAGTTCTAATTGGGGATCCAAACAGGGGTATGGATGGCCGTTTCCTTAAAGGAGGAGGGATGAGTATGGTGCACCAGAGTCACTGAAAAGCCCACCCCAACATGGGTTGAGGACTCAGTAACTCGGAGACACCAGAGCTCTCTGTACAGATTAGAAACTTTTCTCCAGTTTGTCTGGGAATCTCTTCTCTGCAGCTCAGGTAGCTAAAGTCTTTTCCTCAAGCAACTGTTGACTTTTTAAATTTGGGGAGGAATCTTTCATGTTTCTGTTTTCCCAAACACGACCTTTAGTTTACCTCTTGGGTCCCAAGAGCTGCCTCCCACTCCTTCCGAAGAGAATGCTTCCATCCGGGGGAAACTGCCCTAGAATCAGAAATAAGGGACTCGGTAGGACTGAACCAGAGTAAGGAAATTGTTCCCCTGAGTGGCAGGACAGAAAGGCTGACATTCCTGGGCTGGCTATTTGTATAAAATGTTTAATAAGGAGCAAATGGACAGCATATGGACTCGACTGCAATTTCCAGAAAATATTCAAGGAGAGAAAATATGAAGGGCGGCTTTCCCGGTATCTATGAAAGAAGGCATTTTCCTATGTTTTTCTATCAATGTTAACATTCGGATAGAAATAGAAAAGGACTGTCCTTTCTGAATACAGAAAGAATTTTCCCTGCAAACAATATTGTGCATATTTTAAAACACAGAGTTGATGTTGTCAACTGCAGTTTTTCATTATGACTTATTCTTGTGATCTACGGATTATTTAGAGAGGGTTTAAGAGTTCCCAATTTCTGGGCTATCTTTAGGTGTAGATTGCCTTCGTAGATTTACTGCCATGTTTTGGTGAGTTTAGCTTTGGTCAGTTAACTAGTCAACTTTGCAGGTGTTCAATGTGCACTTGAAAATGCACATTTACTATTTGTTTTGTTTGCAGGGATATATGTAGAGTGTATGCACAGTATACATGAACTTTACCCAGCTTATTTCCCAAATTCTTAGCGCTTTGCCCTGCTCAATCTAACTCTGTGAAAAGTATGGTATGAGTCTGCCACTATGATCTGTAATATAGAATATTAATCTTACCTAGCAGTTGGCTTTTTTCATTATTTCAAAGCTGGTTTTCTAAAATTTACTCTGTGTGTGTGTGTGTGTGTGTGTGTGTGTGTGTGTGTGTATTGTGTGTGTGTGTATGTATATGTGTGTGTGGGTTTCTATATGTATGTGCGTCTTTGTGTGTGTGCTTGTGCCTGCATGTGCCTGTGCTCAAGTGGAGGGGAGAGGACCACTTTCAGCATTGGTTAGGTTCTCCTTCCCCTTTCTGTGGGGTCTGGAATTCAAACTCAGCTCATCAAATCTACAGAGCAAGCAAGCACTTTCCCACTGAACCATATAACTGGTCCTCAAGGCTATATAGTTTTACACACACACACACTCTCTCTCTCTCTCTCTCTCTCTCTCTCTCTCTCTCTCTCTCTCTCTCACATGCACACATACACACACATATATATATAAATGTATATATATACATCTTTATTTTATGTATTTAAGTACACTGCAGCTATTTTCAAACACACCAGTAGAGGGCATCAGATCCCATTACAGATGGGCCAACATGTGGTTGCTGGGAACTGAACTTAGGACCTTTGGAAGGGCAGTTCATGCTCTTAACCACTGAGCCATCTCTCTAAACCCCACCTCCCAAGGTTATGTTTTACATAAGATATGGTTTGAGAATAATGAGCACTTTCCAGTAAGTCTATCACTGGGTGTAAAGTATTATTAATTCTGAATAATGCTATCCTCACTCCACGGAAGTTTCAAAGGATATACTGGCTTTCCTTTGTTATACATTCAACAAGTGTCTTATTCACTACAATAGGGCCTCTATTTTGCTTTGGTTCCATTTTCCAGTTAGTTTTTATGTCTTCCATAGTTCAGTTTTTGAATATTATCACCCAGCTGACAGTACTATTTTAGGAAGCTGTGAAACCTGAATGAACAAGGTAAGGCCTAGCGGATTGAAATAGGTCTCAAAGCATGGTGGGGGGTGGGAGCACTTTGAAGGTGGTAACCTGCATGCTCCTGCTGTGTGCTCTCTGCTTTCTGGTCTGCCTGAAGTGAATGGATGACACTCCGCTCTCTTTCTGCCATGGCTTCAGCTACGAAATCCCAAGTCAGGCTAGTCTTGCCTCCCTCAACAAGATCATCTGCTGTCTGATGATCATTATGGCCACAGGGGCATAAAATGATCAATCAAATTGTTTGTGTGAGGGGCTGCAAAGCTGGCCAAGCAGAAATGTGCTGGGAGGGGAGGAATTGTGAGTAAGAGCTCGTGACGCTGCTCGTGTGCTGCTGTTTCTGGCATGACCCTTGACATTGACATCTTGTTACAAGAGGTGAAAATGGAACCAGTACTGAGGACAAGAGAGAAGGGAGAACTCAGGTTCCTCAGGCAGCTCTACGCTTATTTTGTGCATCTGCGATGGCCAATCGTCATGTCAACTTGACGGGGCTTAGGACCACCTAGGGAACGTTTCTGGGAGTGTCTGTGTAAGTGTTTCCAGAGATGCTTGTTAGAGGACAGAAGACTCCCTCTGAGTCAGGAGGCCACTCATCTGTAGCCTGGGGTCCAGGGGTGAAGAAGGATGGGAAGGTGAGTTGAGAAACAGCATTTGCCACGCCTGACTCCTGAAGTCAGACTGAGGGATGATGGCCGCCAGCTTCCCCATGGACCACCAGCTAAAATAAACCACCCTCCCTTAAGCTGCTTCTTATAATGCATTTGGTCAAAGCAATGAGAAGTAACTAAATAAAACATTTATTTTGCATGCTCTCCTTCCTGTAGTGCATTATAAAAACTGAATGAAATTTCCACTGGACCCAGACCCAGAGGCGAGACTTTTTCTAGCCTTGTAGAAAGTCATTCATCTGTCTATGTATCCTTTGCAATTTATTTTGCTGATTATTTTTGTTTTCCAGGCCTGGTTTTATTTTCTGCTTACCCATATAACATGCTATCTTTATTCTACAATAGCTCCCTTTAGAAAATCAGAAGAAATTGATATCAGATCAATGCCATTTCGGTAAAAATGACCATTGATACAGTGTAAACGTTAATATGTTTTCAATACTTATCCACACAAATTGTGACATGATAACATGCAGCTGAAGTGAAGGTTTGCCTGAGAACTGTGCTGTGGTGACACAGATGGTGACACTGTGCTGTGGTGACACAGATGACACAGATGACACAGATGGTAACACTGTGCTGTGGTGACACAGATGGTAACACTGTGCTGTGGTGACACAGATGGTAACACTGTGCTGTGGTGACACAGATGGTAACACTGTGCTGTGGTGACACAGTTGGTAACACTGTGCTGTGGTGACACAGATGGTAACACTGTGCTGTGGTGACACAGATGGTAACACTGTGCTGTGGTGATACAGTTGGTAACACTGTGCTGTGGTGACACAGATGGTAACACTGTGCTGTGGTGACACAGTTGGTAACACTGTGCTGTGGTGACACAGTTGGTAACACTGTACTGTGGTGACACAGATGGTAACACTGTGCTGCGGTGACACAGATGGTAACACTGTGCTGCGGTGACACAGTTGGTAACACTGTGCTGTGGTGACACAGTTGGTAACACTGTGCTGTGTTGACACAGTTGGTAACACTGTGTCTACGGGGACGTTTTTTTCAGCTCCTGTTTTCTGTTCCCACTTTCCCCAGCAGCAGTTCCCTTATGTTCTTGACAGACAGATGATATGTTTTCCTCCCTTTCCCAGCTACTCAAGCCTCCTCCAATTTTACCCAGATTTACACATGCCATTGGCCTGGCGGTGATAATATGAATTATTTTCTGTCTTTTCCGTAAAGCTCTTTTCCCTCTGTGAATCAATGTTAAGCCCCACTTTGTTCACTTTTTTCTTTAATAAATGTCCATGGCTACCTGCTGAAGGCCAAATCAGCCTAAGTGCTAGGTTAAATAATCTCTTAAAATAGGAGAAGGAAGAGACTGGAAGGTAGAAGAGAGAAGAGTCTAGAAAATAAAGATTGCTTTGGCTGTAACTGATTACCAGAGTTAGTTTCTTGTTCGTTCATTTGCTATAAAGCCTGTCAGTGAATTATCTGAGATTATTCAAAAGCCTACATCTTTAGCCATGTAATAGTAACAACGTTTTTCTGCTTTAATACCCCGAAAGCAAAACTGTAAACTTGGGCCAGGCCTGTGCAGTGGCATAGCCCTTGCCTAGCCCACCCGAAGTCCTGGGTTCAAACCTCGGTATCATTAAATAGACTGAATGAAG
The DNA here is from genome assembly GCF_021556685.1 of Rattus norvegicus. Taxonomy (NCBI): domain Eukaryota; kingdom Metazoa; phylum Chordata; class Mammalia; order Rodentia; family Muridae; genus Rattus; species Rattus norvegicus. The sequence continues at coordinate 61,513,630 of NC_141550.1, forward strand.
AAAGGTCAGACGTCAAAGCCTTGTATACCACCCTTTTTGTGCTTGCTTTGTAAAATGAAATATTAAGCACCAGCCTCCTGGGTCTAGACCAAAGATTATGTAAATGGAATACAAACAGAGACATAATGACAACATTATCGTAGAACACAATAATCTTGTATCTTACTATATACGTGAAATATGCTGTCTGTATTAGACATGGACACTATTGTATCTCATTTCCATATCAGCCCCCAAGTCCTCATGACATCTGATGAAGTAGGCAGGATTATTCTTATTTTCCAGACAACATTTAGAAGCTTACTCTAGGCATTTTCTGTAAGAGATAAAAACAGTTTTCTAGAAATTTCAGACATCAAGGGTAGTAATCACAGAAAAGATACCAAAATTATCCTTTACAGAGCAAAAATCATTTTTGTTTGTTCAGTAGCATAAAATGTATCCCACACATTCATGCTCTCCAATTAAATTTCATCAAAATTATGATTTATTCAGAAAATAATTACATGAGGAAGCACTGACTTTGCCTCTGCGTGTTTTTAGCTTTATTATGAGCTAGCTGTGAGCCTAGGAACATTTGGGTCTTTCAGAGACCCAGCATAGCACCCAGCATCCCACACACTGGATGATCTGGTCAGGTGGAAGACAGAGGCTGCACAGGGACGACTGTGAAGTTACACCTCAGTCACACGAAACTCATGAGTATCCTTAAGGAAAAAGTGTGTGATGTCGAGGCTCTTTCCTTCCTGGGGAATGGTTCTCTAACCTGCCACAGTTGACAGGCACTGAGCATGTTTCTACATTCTATAGAGGAGACTTGGAAAGGAGGCAGGGAGAGCTGCTTCACAGCCCCGGCCGTTTGAAGTAGGCGTCTGGTTCTTTCTGTCAGCAGCAAGTTATTCTCGAAAGCTGTCAGCTACTTGAATCAAGTGAGATCAGCCTCTATGTCTTAATCTCAACAGGATCCAAGCAAATCAGTTGAAATCATCCCCTGACCAAGTACCCTGTTCTTGGCTCTTCAGAGCTGGGAACACCCAGGCCTAAACCAGTGTGTCTGGTAATGTCCTGGGTTTGTTTAGGGAGGCCTGGATAGGGGGTTGGGGAGAGGAGCATCCTGGGAATGAGGAAAGGGCATGAGAAGTAGAGTTGCTGAAGCTATGTTGAAACAAAACCATTAGGATTGACAGCTGAGACTGAAACTAATGTATAGTCACATTTGAGGCCACATGTACTATTTACTTTCACCAGGCTGTGACTTCAACAAGAGGCAGACATAACTTGAGAGAGAAGACACTTGTTTCAGCTCATGTTCTGGGAATTTTAGTCCATCCTAGGGAGGAAGCTTTCTCTGTGCTGTCAGGAGCACAATGGCACCAACGTTTACAGAACAATGGGTAAGGAAATGAACAGACAAGGCTGAGGGCTGAGCCATAGCTTTCAAAGGACCATGTCAAGAGATTAGCTCCCATCAGATAGGCCTTGTCTCCTAAAGGTTCCACAGTCCTCAGTTGGGAAACAGCATTCTCATCATGAGACAAGGAGGCTGGAGCTGGGGAGATGGCTCAGTCAGAAGTAGCAAGTCAGGTATGGTTAATCTAGCACTGAAGGAGTGGAGATGTCTAGATCTGTGGAACTTGCTGGCCTGCCAATCTGGAAGGCTCTAGATGGGAGAATCACAGAGGAAAGACATCTGCCATTGACTCCTGGCCTCAAAAGCACATGCATGCATTTGTACATGTATCAGCATGCACCAATGCAAACACACACGCACACACACACACACACACACACACACACACACACACACACACAGGCACACGAACACGCACACGCGCACACACACAATAGACAGATAGACATATATGTGTGTGTGTATGTATATGTATGTATGGATAGAAAGATAGATGATGGATAGATAGATAGATAGATAGATAGATAGATAGATAGATAGATAGAATATTTTAAAACAAACCTGTGGGAGAACATCTTAGAATCAAACCATAACATCATGGAGTTCTTGTCACAAAAATAGTGAGATGGATATTTTCGTTGCTTCTCCATGCATATAAAAGTTATGTTTATATTATATTGATTTGTTAAGCATGCAATACCACTGTGTACTCCGGTTATGTAGCAGTTTCCTCTGCTTGAAAATGTCTTAACCTGGACGGAAGTTCATTAAGATGCAGAAAGTTCTGAGGGAGGCTCATTAACACCCAGGAAGTAAACAACTCAGGAGTCTCAAGACGTCCCTGAAATCTGTTTTCACAAAGCTTATTCCTCCCCCAGGTTATACAAGCAGGAAGGACTGCTGATAAGAGGAGACTGGCACATGGAGCTGTGTGCAGGTCATGGGGAACAGTTCTAGGGTCTCAGCCTTCTTAGGTCATCACCTATGCTGGGGTGGCTGAATTGCCCACATTCCTGTAAGTAACCACAGCGATGTTGCTGGTTGTTTAAGTTTTTTTTCCTGGTATCATCCATCACTCTGAGCTGTTGTTAGTTCTCTGTCTGAGCTGAAGAGACCTTCTTTTGTATACCCCCAGGAATACTGTCAACATGACAATACCGTAACTAGAAAACACACTTTGCATAAAACGCTAATGATCCTCTGAGCTGTTAGGAAAACATCTTTGACAGACTAGGCCAATGCAGGGCTGCCACAACCTCTCAGTCTGTATGAAGCCTAGCTAGTGAGTCTGTTTCATAAAGCAGCACAAAGCAAGACAGCCATGGGCAGAGCCTAGCATACTTCAGAATACAAGTCAAACTACAATCAAACGTCCTAAAGGTCAACTTGGCTTTGACCTTTTCATATCCCTGAGCCAGTAATTCTCCACTACTTTAAAAGGTCATTCTGAGGAGCCGGAGGGGTGTGGCTTGAGGGGGGCACCGTCTTGAGCCAGGTTCCTTGTTTGATCTTCAGCTCCAGAACAAAAGGAGCAAAAATTCCATTTTAAGTCAGGATTTCTATTTGCAACCAAAAGTGCCTTTGTTGACACTGACTGCAGAGCCAGGCAGCAGAAGGCTCATCTGAAATGCAGGAGCAGCTACCATTTGGTTTTTATTAATGTTTGATTAAGAGCTTCCTGGGGTTCTTTACACATCCCCCCCACACAGCATCTCCCCCACAGGACATCATCTCGTCCCTTTGATGTGGTCTCCACACCTTTGGGGTCCTTTTTGTTCATCTTTGGTGATCTGGCTAGATGCTTTTTGTAGGTTTTTTAAGTTGTCTTTGAGGACACAGTAGAGGTCGGCCGTGCCAAGTTGGCACCCTGCTGCCTGCCCTGCACTTGCTGTCAGGGTGTTCACCTGCCAGGATCTGCTGTTTAAAGAGCATCCAGGTCTGAGGACAACTATCTTTTGCTCAGATGCTCTTTTCTTTTCTTCTCCTCTGCCAATGCCGCGCACTTGTTGGAATTTGCTTTTCCAGAACTGATTATTTTTTCCTCATCAGCTTCTTTCTTTTTCCTTAGGAAAGAAACGCTATACTTAAACAAAATATTATGACTTTCACAGAAGGTTCGGTTTTCTTAGTTCTTCCCCATCCTACCTCTATTAAAAACGGAATTAAAAGGGATCTTTGCCTGATGGTGCACTTTGCAGCAAGTCTTCTGCCTCCAGTGCCCCTTAAAATCCCTTTCACAGTTTGTGCTTGGCCTGTTTTTCTCTAGCAAATGTCAAAGTAGCAGGAAACCCATCTCATCACACATTGAGGTGTTACAGTATATGTGTTCACGTAATTCTGTGGGGAAATACATAAAAATAAAGTAAAAATGCATTTATAGCATTTACTTATCTCAAAGACGTTATACTAAGGTGTTAAAAATATAAAGTGATGATCTCAGGAACTCACAGGAGTACAGTCGCCTTCGTGAGATCCGCATAGGAAGAGACACTGCCCACAGAGTGATGAAAACCTGTGACACTGCACCCCTAGCTGCGAAGCTACAGACAGTGGTCAGCATACGCAGAAGAGGGCATGAGGGCACACATACATGTAAGCTACATATATAGTTTCTCCAGAACTGAGATCCGTATAGATTATTTTCAAAAGTTTTAAATAAGAATTAGAAAGATAGGGGGCTGGAGAGATGGCTCAGTGGTTAAGAGCACCGACTGCTCTTCCAGAGGTCCTGAGTTCAAATCCCAGCAAGCACATGGTGGCTCACAACCATCTGTAATGGGATCTGATGCCCTCTTCTGGTGTGTCTGAAGACAGCGACAGTGTACTTATATATAATAAATAAATAAATCTTAAAAAAAATTAGAAAGATAAAACATGAAACTGTAATCATAATTCCAGGAGCAAAGGTGATTTCATGTTTTTGTGATGTCAACCTGTACATACACATACCTATGAAAATGACTTTTTCCTAGTCAAGAAGGTCTTGATACTTGCCTTGGCTAACATAATGCAGCAGCAGCAGCAGCAGCAGCAGCATGATGGCGTCCTTTAAAAACTGGTCTGTGCTGCTGTTTGAGCCATGAGAACCTAGCTCAACTTCTGCATGTCCAGGCTGAGAGGATGAGAGACTGGATGGTTCAGGTTCAGGTTAACACAGATATTCTCATTGAGACAACATTAAAACCTAGTAGAAAACAAAACAAAACAAAACAACAACAACAACAAAAGCAAAACAGAGCCAACCTACAGATGACAGTGGATTTAAGCAGGTGGAATCCAGTCCCAATTGCTGGCTAGCAGAATCACAGCTTAAGGGAATGGCTGTTAGTGGTGGCTTAAGCAGCAGGAGCTAACTGATACAGGAACATTTCGATCTAGGGGAATGGCACTATCATGGTTAGCATGCAAGATGCTCCCAGCAGGTGCATGAGTTGAACACTTGGTGTCTGCTGGCAGCTGTGCTTTGGAGCCATTAGGACGTGCTACTTAACTAGCAGGAATAGGTCCCGAGTCGGGCTTTGGAAGTTTTATCCAATGCTGTTCAAGTCCAGGCTCTCTTCTTCCTCTCTGATGCTGTGATCTGACTGGCTGACTCAAGCTCCCGCCAGCACCGCCTAAGCTGATTCTGCTTCCAAGCCTTCCTTTGCACATTGGACTGCAATTCCCCGAAACTGTGAGTCGAGATAGATAGCCCCTCTTGACGGGCATTTTGTCACAGAAGTAAAATAATTAGTTCAATGAGGGTAGAGAATGCTGGGAATGAGAGTGACTTGGGCAAGATACACAATAAAACAGAAAGAACGCATGGCAGGTGAGCCAATGACGATTCTTGGTTGGGAGAATGGCTAGAGCCAAGGCCAGAGTCCGAGTAAGGCTTTCTTCAGTTCTGCTCACAATCCAAGAGTTGCTAGTAAATGTTTCCCACTCCTGTTTATTTGCCTTTGGCAAGTGTCATTTTTGGGAAGTGAAGTAAAAAGGGCCTGAGTAATAGATTCAAGATCGCATGAGCAGTGAAGGGAAGGATAAAATATCCCCACTGCAAGGTTGTGAGGCGGGGCGAGTTGAGATTATCACTGATGAGCATCGTGAGGTCATATGGGAGTTCAGGGTTCCTGGAAGCCGCCGATACCATGCTTTGTGGATCAAGCCAATTATAAAAATTCTACCGAAGAAAGTCACCAGAGCATTGCACCCCACCATGTCCCCTCCCACAATCAGAGCGCGTCTCTTTACCTGGGGCTGGTCTCAGGTGGTACCATTTGTAGTTTCTACATGCAATAATCTGCATTTTAGTTGGTTCCTCTTGGGACAAGGATGTTTAGGAAAGGGCTGAGTTCAGATCTGGTGTTAGAGAAATGTTAATTTCCCCTTTACCAGACCTTAAAGGAGAAACCATTTACAACAGCCCAATCTACAGAGCCGAATAGCAGCAAAGCCAGTGTGAGGCAGAGGAGAAACTGTTGGGTCTACTGGAGGTGAAGGACTCCTGAGAGGAGAGCTCCAGGGGTATGGGAGAGCAAGCCTTCACATGCCCGTTTGGCTGATGGCAAGTGGCAGTATTCAGAAACGCCATATGATACCTTTTTACTCCTCAGTATTTCCAGACCCTATTATTTTGTTTATTTGGTTGGTTAGTTGGTTGTTTTTTCAGTCACTGAGGCCTTTTCTTTATTTAAGCCAGACGGCTAAAGACAATACCTCGCCAGAAGCAGGAGACACAATACCACAGAACAAAGAGCTCTGCTCAGTTTATAGTTTTGAAATACATTTTCAAAGCTACACCTTCATAGAAATAGCAACACACTGGATTGGACCCCAGAACAGAGTAGGTCTGTTCAGACTTCAGAGTCGTCACACAGGGGAGCAAACCGTGCAGGATCTTTGTCAGTGAAGGAAGGATGCAGAATGATGCAGAATGCTATTGAAAAGAGGTTTTGCTGCACAGAGAGGAGGGGTAAATCCCTCTGGGGGTGGGGAAGCAAATGTCCACGAGTGCACGTATAGAAGGAAGCTAAGCTGTTCCTGCTTCTGTGGAGTTGGAAGAAACATGAAATAGGTGAGGGTACAACTCAGAGAAAGCCTGATTCAGCTAAGCACATAACTTGAAGGACGAGTGAGGTCAGGGCAGCCACCGAAGTCCTCGGGCATGATTCTGTGTAGCTGGGGATGTTCCTCAGACTCTTAGGAGGTTGTGCAGCACTGAGAAGACCCAGACCCTAAGTGAGCCTGGAGTCCCAGGAACTACATACATGTATGAGCATTTTGGCTGCAGGTCTATGTACCACTTGCATGTCTGGTGCTAGAGGACACCAGAACAGGGTGTCACATTTCCTGCAACTGGAGCTGTAGACAGTTACGAGCTGCTATGTAGATGCCGAGAATGGATCTTGGTCCTCTGGAAGAGCAGCAGGCAATGCCCTTAACCAGCAATCTCTTTAGTCCATTTTCTTTGTGTAATTTTGTGTGGGGGTGGTTGTTCTTGTGGTTTTATATGTCTATGTCTATGCAATATGTAACATACATAGTGTATATAATAGAGAAGGGTAGTGGTAGATATGCCCAATCTAGGCGTGCAACTTGTATCCATATTAATGAAGTTGCATATTAATTCTCATTGCACGGGCATATTTGGGTTGGTGTGTTAACTGCCACAGCAGTGGAGGTGAAACTGAAATGAGAGTGGATGTAGGTAAGAGAAAGCGTGAACACGTCCATTCTGTTACTGAGAGACTGGACTGTGTGTGATAAATGCAGAACCAAAGCAAGGCTTTTCTGGTACTTCTAAGGAGGTCCTTCATGCCATCTCTGTACGTCCTCTGCTGAAAGGACCAACGTAAGACACCGCCCCTTTTCGAGAAAAGTGTGAACATTATCAAAACAGGGAGACCGTTAGTCATAGCAGAGGAAAAGTCGGTTTGGCTCTGAAGGCCCCCGGAGCAGGAGACAGACTGTGAGTCCTGGCTTACCACGGCTATCTCAAACATCTGTCCCACACACTCATAACATACACATAAGCAGAGACAAAAAACACTTCCCTTCCCCTTACACCTTCCAACTTGTTGTTTTAGCTTGTAATTAGTTCGGTTAAGGAGCAGCCCAAAACAAACTAGCCTCAAATTAAAAAGCACTTGCTTGTCTTCTGTTTTAAATCAGCAGCTGCTGATGCCTTTAAGCAGGATGAAATCATTACAGTGATCCCTTAATGTTTTAACCCTTGCAACTGAAGATTAGGAAGAGCTGTCAAAAGTTGGTAAAAAACAAAAACAACAAAAAAACCTCTTCCCACAGCACAGCATCTTCTTCCAAGCAAACCTGGGGTCTAATTGTGAGATCGTCTGTGCACAGCGTCTAGGTGGGGCTCTGGTTGGCTGGGAAACCAGTTTCTCTCCAAGGGGAGAGGCTTAATGCAGAAGGGAAGCGTGTAAGCATAGACCAGCTTGCTCGAGCAAGGCATCCTCATCCACCCCTGCTTGCCCATCGGTTTTCATTACATCATAGTACAAGTTGAACAACCACTGATATTTGCTTCACCCCAAAGAAGTCTCACTCCAGGATCGAGCACAGGTCTAGCCGAGACCCTTGGCTACCAGACTCGTTTTCTCTTGGAAAGCACCAATTGGTACTCAAGTGCAGTCGAAACCTTGCCTTTATCCTTGGGAGCATCTGAGTGTCACACAGTGGAATTTATGAGTTCCGGCTATGTTTTAGGGTATCTTGATTAAGTTATTGTGAGATTTTTATTGTCATTCCAAAATGAAGACTATACTTCTTAAATGCTGCACTCTTAAGGCACCTGAGAAAATGGGCTCATTCAAAATTAAAGCTACACTAATCTAACTGTGGTAGCTTGAGAGAGTGTCTGCTCAGACTGCTACAACAAAAACCTTAGGCTTCACAATTTATAATCAACAGACACATTGCTTGAAGTTCTGAAGGCTGGGTGGTCCTACTAATGAATCCCTTGCAGATCTGGTGTCTGGTCAGGGATCCTTGCCCACTCATAGCACTTCCATGTGTTCTGCAAAAAGGCAGAGGTTCTAAGGAGGTTTCCTGGGGCTACTTTTATAACGGTATTAACTTAATCACCCTTCAAAGGCCCAACCACTTAGATCAAGTCTCTTGGGAAGAGAACGTTAATTTTGGAAGGACACACTCAGACCATAGCAAGTGGGTTCTTGTTTAATGAGTCAGCGGTTATGAAACTATTGCCATACTTAGTAGGGAGACCCTCACGGACATTCTGTGTGGGTTTATCTTGAATTTCAGAATGCCCCAAACCGACTTTTCTAAGATTTAAATAGTTCTCTTTACAAACGTTTTATACTATCCTGGATGCAGAGAAGCATGGGGAAAACTAAGTAACCTGAGGTTCCATTTGACTTCGGCTCCACATACTCCACTTACTGTCAATGTATCTAGTGACCTGACAGCCTTCCCTGCATCAAGCTTCCTGTACACTTTCCTCTGAACAACGTAATAGACAGCTCCTCTCTAAGAGACCCCCTTTTAATGCTCATTTTATGGGTTTCAGGAACATTCTGGAACATATTCAGGAACTAAGGATAATGAAATGACCCTGCCTGAGCCAGTTGTAGACACATGGCAATCAGGCAAACCATACCATTGAGTGAACTTTCAGGGGAAACTCCCCATTTTCCCTATTCACCATCTTCAGCCTATGAATGGCTCGATGTACACATGATTAAAATCAAATGCATCATGGGAAAGGACCTACACAGTAAAGAACGGCTTATGCAACCCAAGTCTATCAGTCACGAGAGACACGCCCATACAACCACACCTGCTAGCAACGAACTTTTCCTCTTAGAGCTCATCAGGAGGCTCCTGCTGTACATCAGATCCATGCCCTCACCTTCCTTCTGAACTGAGCTCCATGTTTTGCAATTTGTTCTTGGGAAAAGACACCAGGAACCTGGAAACACCCGGCCCAGACAACGACCCACCAGCAACATTCCCAATCTGGCATATAAGCGAAAGACACTAAGGCTGCGTCCTGAATAGTCAGTTACCTACTTAAGCACAGTCATTCACAGTAGCCCAAATGTTGGTGACAGCCAGTGGGTTCATCAGTAGACAGAGAAATTAAAAAAAATCTGTTTTTATGCACATGGTGGGCTATGACTCAGCTTTGTACTGAGAGGGAGTTTAGACACACACTACAATAGGAGAGAAACTGGAATTCAGGGTAAAAAAATGAGATGAAATGTGTTTATGCTGCTTGACCCAGCAGGACAAACACTGCACATCCTACCTACTATAGACACGGAACTGGCCAGCCAGTCCAGCTGACACCTCTCACATATGAGAGACTGCTTAAAATGTGAGTTTCTCTTGCAAAAATGTGACAAGTGCCTGACAGGGAGCAGTGATTTATTTGTCTTTTCCCGTCTCCAACGTCTTTATCCTCCCAGACATGGAAGACGAAAGTAACTTTGTCTTCAGGTGTGCATGACCCATACCGATAAACTAATAAACATGTCTCTCAGCAGCTAACGGGTGGCATGAAGTGGGGAGAGATGAGCTCATGTTTATCCTCTAGCATTCGCTAAGGAACATGCTGGTCTAAGCACAAGAAGTCCCATCTATTTCAAGATTTCCAGTCAGCTGTATGATTGCGCATGAGAACACTTTACCTCTCTCAGGTGTACAATGGAAACAATCAACTGCTTTCAGAGCTGGACAACACAATAATCCTTCGTCAGGCAAAATGGGAGTGGAAGCAAGATGCAGAAATCAGAGTGGAGAAAGCAGATGTTGGAATCAGATGGAATTAAAAGTCAGTTGAGCATAAACAGTGCAAAAGGAAAATTCCCCAAAATCAAAGGAATACAGAAGTCTGCAGGCTTACACCATGTATAGTTTATACTGGTATGTTTTGGCTGATAATACACATCAATAGAATATTTAAATAGGCCATCACAATATCGCTCATCTTGGATATATACATATCAAAATCAGTCAAAAATAATTCTCTTCTACTTAAAGCAATGGTGGGAAGTTATCTATTGACAGTCCTTCCTGGTATTTCAGAGTCCATTCTTCTATGTATTAAGATAGAGGGTCCAGGGCTGGATAAAAGGCTTGGGTGGCAGAGTGTTTATGTAGCATTCACGAAACCCTGGCTCAACCCCAGCACCACTCTCGATGGGTGTGGTTACATGCCTGTCACCTTAGCACTGGGAAAATGCAGGAGGGAGGTTCCCCTCAGCTATAATAGTGAATTTGAGGTATTCTGGGATTAGAGAGAGAGACAGACAGAGAGAAGAGACAGAAAGACAGGAAGAGAGATACAGAGACAGCGAATGAATGAATGTGACTCCAGATGCTTAACTGTGACCACTTTGAGATGTCTCAGTTGTGCTGTGCCAGTTTTAACTGTGATTTCAAACTCTTACAATAGGGTGTTTTGTGGACCACTCCAGTGGATGGCCCCATACCCAGAAGTATATGAACAGCACAAATTGGGCTTAATGGTTATAGAATAAATTAAAATGGTGTGCAGTAGAGGCTGGATCTGGAAGGTGATTGGAGGAGGAGCCGGGATGAATATGATAAATAGATATAAACTCAAAAGAATTCACAAAAACATTTTAAAAGCTAAGCATGACATGGTCAGTGAAAATACATATATACATACATGCGTGAGCACGCATGTGCACACACATATACATGCACAATTCTCTTGTTTACTTAGTTTTTCTTTATTGAGAATTTCACAAATGGTAAATTTATTGTTTTCAAAATCTCATTTTTTCCCCAAAATCTCAATTCTTTTATAGGATATTAATGGCTTCTGAGAGAGGCAGAACTAGTCTTCTAGAGTGGGTTATTCAATCCCTATGTATATATGGGATATGTATGTACATATGGGCAACAGTAAATGGAGTTATGAGATTGTATATGTGTGTAATATATATAATATAACGTTATTAATATATGTGTAATATTTATAATTATATAATTAATAGAGGTCATTGATTTGTGTGTGGGGAGGGCACCAGAGGAGTTGGAGGGGGAGGGATAAAAGTAAACATCATGTAATATAGTAATTATGTATAAAACTCTAAAAACAAACCAGAAAGATTCCACTTATTATACATATACTGTATATTTTATTTGTAAACTCAGAATATCTCCTTTGAAGTTAGTGTTAAGTGGCTGGAGAGATGGGTTAGCCACTGAGAGTGCCTGCTGCTCTTCCAGAGGAATCCAGTTCAGTTCTCAGTACTCACACTGGGTTCCTCACAGTTCTTTTAACTCCAGTTCCAGGGGAGCCAGCGCCTTCTTCTGGCCTCCTCAGGTACCACATGGGACTTTTCTACCATGTTGCTCAATGAAAATATTAATTGAGAGTGTTCGTATATTTAAGAAGTGATAAGTATATATTGTAACATACTGAAATCAGATGAATGAAACAGGAAACAAATTATGTTTACCATGTAGGATGGTTTATAAAATTCAAGTCTTTTTTCTTTGTTTTTTTAATACATTTTTTATTAATTTTGTTATCTGACAGTTATGTACATGTATATAATATAGTCTGATTACATCGCTTTACCTCCCTCCTATCCCTCAACTCTCCCACATTTCTAACATCTTGTAAAAACAAAACAAAATGAAAACCTTATTTATTTATTGTTTGGGAAAACGGGTGGGTTCGTGCTACAATGTGTAGATGGAGGTCAAAAGACAACTTGTGGACATCACTTCTTTTCCTCACCATGTAGGTCCTCCACCAAGGATTGTCTAAACTTGGATAATCAGGCTTGGCAAGCAAGCGTCTTTATCCACCGAGCCATCTCCTCAGATCATGACTCACAAACAAACATCTCACACTTTGTTTTGCTTTAGAATCTGATTTGAAACATAACATTTTTTAAAAAAAACTTTGTATGTGATTTTTATTCTAAGACACACTTTCAGTGTGCGATTGAATGCTAATAGAAAGGACCTATAATTTCTGTTATTGTGAGTATAGTTTGTTAGTTGACTTCCTAGCACTACAAGAAATATCTGGGGGAAGCTGAATTTTAAGGAGAATAGATTTACTTTGAGAGCCTAGCCCACTGATTTAGGCTGTGAGAAGGAAGAAGCACCATGGTGAGACCACGTGGCAAAGCAAAGCACACAAAATTATAACATCTGGACATGCCCTGCAAAGCTAACCTGCGGAGTGGGTGTTCCCTCTTTGATATACTACTTTACGAGTCCTTCTGTGAATTAATCAAGATCAAAAGAACTTAATATTTGATAATTCCGGTTCAACAGGTAAAGGTGCGTAACACGAGGCCTGATGACCCAAGTTCAATCCCCAGGGCCTCATGATAGGGGAGAGACTGACTCGGCGGTTGCTTCTGACCTCCATTTTACACCAAGGCACATAAATAGATATATGTGATATAGATCACCATGAGATAAATAATGTGATAAAAAAGCTTACGTACCTAACACTATACGTGATTATAATAGCACCACAGGAAACCAGTGCACTCTCTATTCTCATTAGGGAGAGTGCTCCATTTTTACAACTCTGTATGTGCAGACTGTTCGTTTGGCCACACTAATTGAATCCAAAGTAGTGGTGCTTTTTAACACATGATTTTTCTTTAATATTTTCATTGAACTGCAGTAACAAGCACAGGTTATTCCAACCCTAAATTTTCATGGAATGAAGTTAGAGTAAACAACTTAAACCATTTGGACCAGAAAGTTTTATTCTTGTTGATCTAATGTAATAAGTAAAGAAAACAGAAAGGCTTTACTTACAGCTCTTGGTCCCTATGCATTAGCAATCAATAACCTTCCTGTCCTAAGTGGGAATATATTTCCCAGGGATTTTAAATCCCTCTCTCTCGGTTCTGTGTGAATGCTTTAGAGATACAGAAGTAACATCCAGTCCAGGAGAAAACATAATTCACAAAGCCATGCCCTAAGAGAACTGTCAATTCATCTTTAGGACTCAAAAGAAACAAGTTAGTTTTAGTGTAAGCCATCCTGACAGACAGCAGTAAATTCTGACTGCAAGGGGGACGACAATCAGAGAGGGTTTCCCAAAGGAAATCCAATTAAACACCTTCCAAACTAAAGGAGCCAGAGGGCATATTGCACTCTCCATATATCCAGATAAAATAAAGACGAAGAAAGAAACTCTTCAAAATGACAAAGTATTAAAACCTTCACTAGCACAAAATAAATATCAAAAACCCTCACACAGGAGGGAAAAAATATAAGTATTCTCACGATGTATATTCACTGACTGTTGGAGTGGTCATTGGTCCCACTCACATCCTCTGAAACTGAGGGTGCTTTGCAGGATTTGACATTTTTTTTTCTAGTAAGATCAGCAATCTCTATAAAACCTTTCACTGAAAATAAGCCGGAAATTGACCTTTAAGACCAACATCTTATTCTAAAAGGCACTATATTGCAGTGATTTTAGTGGAAGCCTTTACTTAGGAAACACAGAAGACAGTCTTTATGCTGCCTTTTCCCGTTTCTGAGTGCAAAGCTTCTTTGAAAATGGCCGTTGCTTTTATTTTGCATTTGTTAACCATAATAGCAGAAACACCAAGAGCATCGTGAGATGCAATCCTCCCATCGGTCAGTATTCACAAGTCCCCCTCACGGCTGTTTTCCTTCTTTCTTTCCCTTAATTCCAGGACCTTGTGACACAGAATATTTTAAGACCCGAAGTCATTGGTGAGCTTTCAAGGACCGTCTAATAACAATCTAATGCCCATTCATTTCCTGTAGCTAACACAACCTACCATTTTTAATGCTGTCAAACCAACGTGGCCAGCGCGGGACCTTTAGAAATAATTATATAGTGCTGGAAGTTGACAGACGTACTCTACTCTTTAAAATTAATTCTTAGAATTAACACTGCCCCCTTCCTCAAATTCTTCTCACAGTCTCCTCCAAAAGGCAGCAAAGAAAGTGTTTTTATGAAGCTTTAAAATTCTCAGAAGCGCTTACCTTTTTTTTTTTTAAACTGGAGCCTCTGTTATTGGTCTAACATTTATCCGCGCAGGCTTTTCGTTTTGTACGAATTATTTACATTGAGTTCAATTAAGTTTATGGTTTTCGCCGAAGGATGACATGTATAGTACCTATTTTATTTTTTCAATAAAACGGCCTTGCCTGCTCACTAAAGCGTTCTCTGAGGGAGATCCTTGGCTCTCCGAGCTGAGGCAAACAAAGCTGTTTTTCTGGCGACCGTTAGAAGGTTGAGACAGTTAGTTCCCAAACACTTCAGCACACCGAGGTTACATTATGTGATTTTTTTTTCTTTAAAAAGTGCATTCTAATGTTTCTTAACCTGATAAAATGTGATTAATCCTTTGTAAACACTTTTTAAAAAGTACTTCATGTGCTGGAAAGAAGTTCAGAAATTCAGAGTAACTTTATGTGAAATAATATTACCCTTACATCAGCATAAATTAATTTCAATAAAAGTGTTGGTGACTGGCCGTGAGGGAAATGAAACATATCGCTGTTTACACTCGTCTGTCCCAAAGTGAAAGGACTCCTTGTCCTTGTGATTCGCATGCCGCCATGTGGTGACAGTTGTGCATTATTGTCTCGGGTGTTTGATGGTATGGGAGAAGTCTGGGGTGACCTCAGAATGCTCTTGCTAAGGGCAGCTGCTTAGTGCTGAATTCTATTTCATAACCATCTGTGAAGTCAGCACATCTCCTCAGAACTCTCCTGTGGCTTGCAAGCGATCGAGCAGACCAGGCTGTAAGCACAGGACAGCCAGATCCGTTTAACAGAAAGGGGCTCTCGAGACATTCATGGGTGAATCGGGAACTGCACACTGGGGCGGCTGTATTTATTAAAATCGTGGCAGATGCAAACGTGTAGTTGGACTATATATATATATCACATACATATACCCCCAATTTTTGGAAAATTATCACAAATTCATTGGTTTTTACATTTCATTACATTTTCATTGTCATTTCATTACTTTTCATTAAATAGAATGATAAGATTCTTGAGATTTTCAGCAAAAAGTATTTGTGTTTTAATCCATGTATTTTTTTTTCTTTAGGCTGATTGAAGGACTGGTTGATGAATGCTTCTCAAGTCTGGCTTCCTGGCCAAGGGAGTGGTATATCCTTGGACAGAACATTTGGCAGCTTGTGTCCGCCCACATTTCAATTGTATCTAGCCTTCTCTGTAGCGAGAGCCAGTCTTCGGATGTTGGATATACAACCAGCAGCTGCTTCCTGGAGATCCTGGTCTGGGGACCCAACCATATCCAGTAAAAGCTGTCATACACCAAGGAGGAGAGAAAAGAAGAAAACCATTAATCCAGAGGCATAAAGCTAGGCTATGGAAATAAGTTGAAACGGGATGTATTTTTTAAAAAAGCAGCGAACAGGTTAGGGAGAGTGTTCTGTGGGTA
This sequence comes from Rattus norvegicus, assembly GCF_021556685.1. Lineage (NCBI taxonomy): Eukaryota > Metazoa > Chordata > Mammalia > Rodentia > Muridae > Rattus > Rattus norvegicus. Next base: position 61,529,472 of record NC_141550.1, read on the forward strand.
GGAATGCTTACCATGTAACCGTGAGAACCCAAGTTTGGATCCCCAGCATGCACGTTAAAGCTCAGCATAGCCTCGTGCGCTTATAATACCAGCAGTGGCCAGGAGAGGTGGATGCGAGCATGCAAGCCAGATAGCATCATTGGAATGGTGAGTTTCAGGTTCGGTGGGAGCCCCTGAATATGCTGAGGGTAGTGAGACGGGACACCAGGCATACTCCTCTACCCTCTGTTCTCACACACAGAGACATATGCGCACCCTTAACCCCTACCATGTGCACCTCCACACGTATGTAGACCGAAGCAACCCACATGTGGAGAGCCCCCTTTATGTGAAGGTAGAGGCTTATTGAGCTTCAGGAATTTCTCACACGTTCTTACAGCTTCATGGCTACAGGTTCGCTTCTGAAATTTCTCTGGCACCCTTTTGGCTTTTCTACCGCTCAGTGCAGACTAGCAGCATGTTGTCCCCAGGTGCCTAGCACATCCTTTTATGTTTAATTCCCCAAATTTAGAGTTTGGTCCACTTAGCCGAGTAAGCTCCTGATCCCTTAGTAAATCCAATGTCCCCCAATGCCAAGTACGGGGTTTGTATGTGGTGACTTCAGCTGCCATTCCAGACGTTCCTCTCCTGCTATATCGCAAAGAGTAAGGAGCCTTAATTGATGCTGCCGCATTGCTTAAAACACCCTCTTACTTTCCTCTCTGGCTTTGTGAAGTTTATACTTTCATAGACACGTATCCGCTGCATATCCAAACAGCTATTCCACAAAGCCACAACCAATTTTCATCAGGCAAAAGGGCCATTTCTCTCACTTGAGGCTGTGCGGTTGACTCAAGTGTCTACAACTCTTGGACTCTTACCATTTAAGCAGGTACTGGGTTCCTGTTTTCTGTCTGCTAGATTGCGAACACTTAGGAAATGTATGATGCCATACACAGTGTATATACAGATCAGGTGCCAAGTAAATGCCAAATAAATGAGCTAGAACTTTTTAAATCTAGAAATATGACTCAGTACGATATTTTAGAAGTTAATTGGATCCTAGACTGTCTATGCGGAAGGACTGGAATACAAATTTGGATAATGCCAGGAAACGGAGATGACTGTCAGCAAAGAATATCAGAACGATAAGCATTGGGAGACAGGGTACATGGACCACACTTGGGGTTTGGATTATATTCTCCCCCCAAAATGATTTAATCATTTTAAGCACGGGAGTGACATGACCATGTATGTATTTTAGAATGTGACAGCAGTGTGCAGGGTATGGAGTGTAGGGAGAAATGCTGGAAGGCCTGACTCACGTCACAGATGACAAGCCGTGAATGAAGGCTAAGTGTAAGGAAGAAGGAGTTAACTTAATGACCACACTGGGAAGAAATGGAAAAATGCTGCAAGAAACACTGGATACCCAGAAAGAAGGTAGAAAGGGTAATTTCACATCACCCATGAACTCCAATCCAGGTGGATTAGTGTCTTAACTGAGAATTAAAAATATGTAAGACATTTACAAATTGTATATAAGGACATCTTAATCTGACTGGGATGTTGAAGGTTGTCTGGCTTCTCTGTCCCTTGACCTCCACCTCCGGGGTCACACCCTGGTTCTCACTGATCAACACTCTCGATTATTTGCTCCAACTCTCTGGCTGCAGCTCCTCCCTGAGACGTGGCTGTCCCGTAATTGGCACTTGCTTTCACTGCCCATGTTGGTCTTCACAGCTTTTCCCTCAACGGTCCTTGCCCGTTGGCTCAAGTGCCCCAGTCACTCAGCAGTCACTCTTTAGCTTTTCTTAGGCCTCCTTATGTGATATCCTCTCATGAAAGTCACAGTGGTAACAAAGCCGGCTCTGATTCTTGAGTGACCAATGGTCCCCAGGCTTGGCAGGAGGCAGATGAACCCCCTGTAAGTCCGAGCACAAGCCATATATGCTTTTCCTCTTTATTCTGCTCCCTTCTTCATGCTTCTCAGAGTCCAGCTCCTGTCTTCAGTCTTCATTCTCCTATGCTGCTGTGCAGCCAGAGTCAATGGATAGCCCAAATGAACTCTGATCCTCTGCAAAGCCACTACCTAAGCATGGCTATTAGAACTCAGCTATGAAGAACCCTGTTCCAGCTTTGTCTCCCCCATCTCAGTCACAGCCATCTTTCCAAGGTCTCTGTTACACTTATATTCTACATCCAATTCCTCCTCTTTAGAATAGTTTACTATCATAGCCCCCTGTCTGTAGACTCCATTTCTAGAGGTTTTGTTTTGTTTTGTCTTTGTTTTTTTGTCTTCATTGAAACATACTGGGCCTGTGATATGACTCAGAGGGTAAAGACATTTGCCACAAGTCACGTGATCTGAGCTTGACCCCTAGAACCCAGAAAGGGAAGGTGAGAGAGGAAGAAATGAAGAGAGAAGGAGAGAGGGAGGGAGAGGAGGGAGGTGAGAGACGGAGAGGAGGGAGAAGGAAGGTAAGAAAGAAAGAACAAAAGAAAGAATAAGAAAGAAGAGAGGAAGGAAGGCAAGGGGAGAGGGATTGAGGGAAGAAGGGAAGGAGAGGGAGAGAGGGAGGGGAGGGAGGGGAGGAAAAGGGAGGAAAGAAAAAGTAAGGGGGGGGGGCGAGAATGGAAAGACAAGAAAGAGGTTTTCAGTTGTTTCCTAGTGACCCAGCGCTTTGCAGACCTCACTTTCAGTCAGGATGGAGCCCCAGGCATCCTGAAGATGACACATTTGCACAGCACACCAGTGCCCAGCACACAGGTAGAGCCCCATCAATGGTGTACATGCAGTGATTTTTCACCAGTTTCAGGACTTGATGATGTGCTGGAGGCTGGCCCTGGTAGACTAGGAAGGAAGAAGAAGGAATTTTGGCCTTGAGGTCAGTCTGGCTCTTGTCAGCACTTGTTCCAGGGCCCTGCTGTTGAATTCGATGACCCAGGCTTCTCTGGGCATCTGCCGCTGCTTCCTTGCCAGGCTCCCTTGGTTAGGAAACCCTTGATCTGATGCCTGTCAGAATCAAACACACATTTCTGCTTCTTCTCCCTCAGGCCAGGTTGTGGTTCTGTGGTCCCCCTTCCAGCTCTCCAAGAATCAGCTGTGTTTATTCCAAACACTGGACACCAGTTACACAATTCCACACTGAAGAAACCAGAGAACTGAAAGTGAGGGCAGCTGGCAGAGTGCTGGCTCTTGTAGGAGTCGTCCAGGTAACCGTTCACAAGAAGAAAGTTTCTGTCCATTCACACGCTTTGTGTTACATGTCTTATCCAGGCTGGTGCCTACCTTGTGGGACACTGAGTGAACTTTCCCTGTACCTGACAATGTACCAGGATGGCAGCTTCTCTTTAGGGAATTCACTTTGCCTAAGTTCTTACGTTAAACGTGATTCTTCACTCTGCCCATGTAGAATGCTTATTGATATTTTTGCTAAAAACTGACCAGCAGAGCTTCATAAGATATTGTTTTACGAGTCTAACCTGGGCTGGGTGATAGCGCAAGTAAAATGCTTGTCTTGCTTAAGGATATGAGCTCGGTCCCCTGAATCATGTCTTTCTTTTATATATTTTTGAAGAGTAGAAAACGAAATCCCAGCATGGCGGAGGTAGGGACAGATGGATACCCGACCAGTCACCCTGGTTTACACTCACTTGGCAAGTTCCAATCAAACGAGAGGCTCTGTCTCAAAAGCAAAGTGGACAAGAGTTAAGGTTGTCCTCTGGCTTCCAACCACACGCCTACACACATGCTTGCTACACACGAGCATTCTAGAAACAGAAGAGGGAAAACGTGGTCCACGCAGTGGGCTGTGCAGTGTTTCCATATATTTACCTGGCTTGTCTCTCTGGCTCCAGACCAGCAAGGGACCTAATGTTTGCACAATTTGAATGGTTTTATTAGCTGCCAAATTGCTGTGTACCAAGCACTGGGATTTCCTTCTCACCAATGAAGGTAGCCTGCACTGTCCGTTCTCCTTACCTGCAAACATTCTCTTTAACAAGAGTATAGACTTGTGAGTTCAGAATTTTCAGTGCACAAAGGCTAGAAACAGCTTGATATTTAAAAGGCAGACTACGAGGGAGAGCCCCATTTAATAGCTAAGAGGCCCGCCCAGGACTCTTTTAAGTTAACTGTGCAGTCTAAATCCATGGTTTTCCCATAACCCAACAGTATCTTCTTTTCTGCGAATGTTCCTTGTTGCTGTGTAAGACACACTGAAGCTGTGTCTGGACTTTTACAGACTAAGCAAGGGCCAGTTCCTACCCAAGCCACCATCTGAACACAGTGGGCCATGTACATGGCTTAGTTTGGAACCAGGCTCTGGAACATGTTTTCATTTTTCTAAGAGCGTCACAAACAAGACCCTTAGAGGAATGCTTTAAAAGAAGGATAAACATCCACGAGTCAGAAGCTGTGCCCCAAATCCTGGCTTTGATGAGCCAGCCGTTAGGCAGGAGCTGGTATATCCTCCCATCACTAGTACAGAGCACCAGGAGAAGGCAGGGTCCAATCTTTTGTGACAGTTACACTTATAAAGCAGGGCTTTCCCTGGGAGAGCAGATGCAAATTGGGCACAAGTGAGCACGGAGTCCATAGAGCTGTTTGCTATATGCAGTTTGATCCAGCGATTTTTTTCCAACTATAAAGGCATTTTTAATATTATGAGGGGAAAACACCTCGGGTTCCACTTTTTGAAGTGTTTGTTCCTTTCAGAAGCTTTTCTCTTTTTAATCATTCCCTTCCCCCAAACACACCCAAGGACTTTATATTTATGGGGAGTTTCATATATATACCGAAGGAAAACCAGCCTCTCTGCTTTTAAAACTTAATTGCACAGAGCACTTTAAAACATCATTCAAACACATAACGTTTTACAGCTTGGACTGACAAGGACATAGGGAGGGCACAATGGGTGGCTTGTGGATTGGGTGGGAGGACTGAGAATGCTTCCTACTGTGTAAAAGGCTTTGATCCTGAGGCTGTGCCCTGAGTATACAGCTGTGACCTGTGGCTCACATCTCTTGGAAGGTGAGACTTAGGTAGCCTGGGAACCAATCGGTGTCTGCATCCAATTTTACTCTCATATTTAACAGTTCATGGCTTTATGCTGCATTTCAGTTGTATGAAAAATACGGACCCATTTGAGTGATAACAGATTTTCCTGTGGTTAGACTCCACATTGCTTGGGTGAGCAGAGTTTGGAAATATAGGGGTTTTAATTACAGCTGGATGAGACCCGAGGTACCTGTGTACATGCCCAACTTGGAGTTTTTCCAGCAGGACCCCATTTCCAAGGCTGATTTGAGTGGAGGAGCCTTTGGCTATTTTCCTGTTGAGGTCACAAAGAGTAATGACTACCTCTGCTTGCAAAGTGGCTTTTCTCTGACACAGCCAGTCTCTGAGTCTTGGTAATTCATCTCATGTGATATTGGACCTGAACCAGTGGCTTCAAGATACAATATGCTGTTGCAGCTTGGGACAAAATGTTGCTTCTGTTGGTCAGTGCAGAGAGGCTTGAAGGATGGGCTCTTCACTGGGCTATGCTCTCCTGCAGCTGACAGAAGAGCATAGCATGTACTGTGGATTGAATGTCTGCACCAAAAGTCATGCTGAAAAGTAAGCCTATGGTGAGGCATTAAAAGGTTAGATATCTGGAAAGAACCCAGATGTCCTTCAACAAAGGAATGGATTATAGAAAATGTGGTACATTTACACACAATGGAGTACTATACAGCTATTAAAAACAATGACTTCATGGAATTCTTAGCCAAATAGATAGAACTAGAAAATATCATCCTGAGTGAGATCACAAAAGAACACACATGGTATGCACTCACTGATAAGTAGATATTAGCCCAAAAGCTCAGATTAGCCAGATACAATCCACAGATCACATGAAGCTCAAAAAGTTGGAAGACCAAAGAGTAGATGCTTCAGTCCTTCTTAGACGGGAGAACAAAAAACAGGAGGAAATATGGAGACAAAGATTGGAGCAGAAGGAAAAGTCATCCAGAGACTGCCCCACCTGGGGATCCAGCTCATATACATACAGCCACCAAACCCAGACAACACTGCAGATGCCAAGAGGTGCATGCTGACAGGAGCCTGGAAATATAGCTGTCTCCTGAGAGGCTCTGCCAGAGCCTGACAGAGGCAGATACTCACAGACTGAGAACAGGGTCCACAGTGGAGAAGTTAGAGAAAGGATTGAAGTAGCTGAAGGGCTTTGCAACCCATAGGAAGAACAACAATATTAACCAACCAGTACCCCAGAGCTCCCAGGGGCTAACCACCAATGAAAGAGCATACCTGGACATACCCATGGCTCCAGCCTCATATATAGCAGAGGATAGCTTTGTTGAACATCAATGGGAGGAGAAGCCCTTGGTCCTATGAAGGCTCTATGCCCCAGTGTAGGAGAATGCCAGGGTGGGGAGGAGGGAAGGAGTAGGTGCGTGGGTGAGCCCCCTCATAGAAGCAAGGGAGGGCGGGATAAGGGGTTTCTGGAAGGGAAACCAGGAAAGGGAATAACAGTTGAAATGTAAATAAAGAAACTATCCAGTAAAAGGGAAAAAAGGGTAGGAATCTATCTAATCCATGGTATTTAGAGGCAAGAGGTAATTAAGGTTAAATGGGGCCATAAGGGTGGGGCTCTAATCCAATAGTGGCTTTATGAGAAGAGGAATGATCTGAGTTACGATTCTTTGTGTTACCATATGATGTCCTCAGCTGATGATGGGGCTCTGCTGAGAGTCCTCAACAGCAAGAAGGGCTTCACCCAATTCTGTTTGCCAATATGAAAATGTCTAGTCTTCATAATCTTTATAAATTACTGTGAGCTTTCATTATAGTAACAGAAAGGAGACTAAAATCATGTTTATGATGTGTCTTAGATACGCTAGTTTTGCTGACTTGCTGTCCCTCCCTGAGATTCTTGCTCACATTTGAATACATTCCCTTTATGGGATTTCCTCTGTATTTTGGGGGTAGGGGAAAATGATCGCTTGTAGCTATTTCCTCCAGTTGAAATAAGAGGAAGAAGGAAGGCTGACTAGACAGCTTAGAAAGCCCAGACATTTGTGAGAATCACCAGGTCCCTCTTCAACTCTTGATCTACAGTGGAGGGGGCTGCAAGTCATGCTGGGAGCCCTAGAGGTATAGCTTTCATGGGTCATCACCCAGGCTGAGATGGCCCTTCAGGTTATGCAGCTGCCACTGGGCAATCCAAGCTCTTATAAATAACCCGGTTCACTCACTGGCTCTTGCTGGACTTGAACAGAATCATTTCTCTGGTCTCACATCACTACCTTTTCTGGGGTAAATATATCTTCCGGGGAAAAGTCACACAGCAATGATGTTGAAAAAAGGTCTTGTTCAAGGTCAGGCTGGCCTTGAACTTGGAATTCTCCTGCCACAGCCTCCCCAGTGCTGGAGTTACAGTTGTTCTCCAACACGCTTGGCTCCACACCAGAAAGCTTTTGTGCTCAGCTTTCGTGAAGTCAGAATGCTAGAGCGACAGAGTGGGCAGTAGCATTGGCATACATAAGATACAATGACTTTGCAGAAACACTTGTGGATGATTTGATCAGTTGGGTGAGGAGGCAGGGATTTTGTACCATCCCCACAGAGAGGAAGGTGGTTATAGAAATCCTCTACATGTTCCACTTGTGCTGTTGGTCAGAATACCTTCAAGTTTCTGCTCAACTTTTCTTATATCAAGTGTAACATATGTCTGTGCATATACTTTTTTGGCTAAAAATGTAAAGGGGTGATTGGATAATATTGTTTAGAATTTCACCCTACAGATTAGATTCCAGTGGCTTGTTCCCTTGGAGGAAATAGTCCCATCGACTATGTTGTGCATATCTGAATTGACACTTTGACAGTGACACCTCAGTTTAAAGCCTGGCTTTACTTTCTAACTCTATGTGACCTGGGGGTAATTCTCCAAGACTGACTGTGCTGTTAATAAGATTAGAATTTGTCAGGTATTTTGCTAACACAGCAGATGTGGGGATTAAACATTACAGTGAGTTTTAAGTGCTCCACCATGCACTTAGAAGTGCTGGCTTGGAACAAGACCATTGTCATTGTTTTCTGGAGTTGGAGGATGTCAAACAGAAAGACTAACATTTTACAGAGTTTGGTAGCACTTAACCCAAGCACTCAAGAGGCTGAAGTAAGTTGAGGGTGAACTAGTCTACCAGGTGAAACCTTGTCTCAAAACCCTAAAACAGAAAAAGAAAGGAAGGAAGGAAGGGAGAAAGGAAGGAAGGAAAGAAGGGATCTAATGTATTTTTCAAAACAAGCAATTTTAATCTAGTAATATTGAAAACCAATACAAAAACAAAAGATTTGTGGTATCCTATGAAGTAGATGAAAGTTGATATGCCAAACCTGACATATTTATGTTAATAAATATAGATTATTAAATTAATATTCAAATTAGTTTCCTCTTAGTTAATCTCTAGTTCCAAGGATGTCTTGTTGGTGAACAGAGGCATAAAATAATCTAGTGAAATCTGGGATAAATACATCTGGGCGTGATAAACAGGAGTTTAAAGAATAACAAAGTGTTGGGATCTTAAACACTCACAGGCAACACTTGGAATCTTGTCAGTGCAATTGCCCTGAAGTTCACTTTTGTTCTTTTGATTTGACTGTGATGTCACTGTCTCTGTTGAATGTTACGGAATCTTTCCATTTTCTTTGTACTAATTCTAAACCTTCATGACGCTGTAACCTACGTATTGGACTTCTGTTGCTGGGACAGGATACTGACACAAAAATGTAAAGAGAGAAATGGTGTTTGGTTGGGTTTAGCCCATAGTCTTTGGCTTCACTGTTTCTGTGCCCATAGTTAAGGTGGATCGTCACAGTGTTGGAAGTATGTGGTAGAAGGGGCTTAACTCACAGTGGATAGGAAGAAGAAAGGGCTAGGGAGGGGGCTTAACTCATGGTGGATAGGCCTAAAGAAGGATCATGGTGGGTAGGAGGAAAAAAGACTAAGGGGGGCATTAAGGACAAGACACAGTACCCAAGGACATACCCTGAGTAACCTTCTTCCTCCAGATATGCCCCTCCTCCTAAAGTTTTCAGAATTTCCCAGAATCCCTACCTCTCCACACAATGTTAGTGTCTGTGGTATCCTGATACTGTCCCCTTCTCCCTGACTGTTCTTTTTCCTTTTCTTTCCTTCCCTTCCCCCTTTCCTTCCCCTTCCCTTCCCCCTTCCTTTCACCTTTCCTTTCCCTCCCTTTTCCTTCTCCCTTTTCCTTCTCCCTTTTTCCTTCCCCTTCCTTTTTTCCTCCCCTTCTTCCTTTTTCCCTCCCCCTTCTTCCTTTTTCCCTCCCCCTTCTTCCTTTTTTCCTCCCCTTCTTCCTTTTTCCCTCCCCCTTCTTCCTTTTCCCTCCCCTTCTTCCTTTTCCCTCCCCCTTCTTCCTTTTTCCTCCCCTTCTTCCTTTTTCCCTCCCCCTTCTTCCTTTTCCCTCCCCCTTCTTCCTTTTCCCTCCCCTTCTTCCTTTTCCCTCCCCCTTCTTCCTTTTTTCCTCCCCTTCTTCCTTTTTCCCTCCCCCTTCTTCCTTTTCCCTCCCTTTTTCCTTTTCCCTCCCCCTTCTTTCTTTTTCTCTCCCCTTCCTCTTTTTCTCTCCCGTTTTTCCCTTCCCTTTTCTTTTCCCTTTTCCCTTCCTCCTTTCTCCCCTCCCCCTTTTCCCTTCCTCCCTTCCTCCCCCTTTTTCTTTTTTCCCCTTTTTCTTTTTCCCCCTTTTTTCTTTTTCCCCCTTTTTTCTTTTTCCCCCTTTTTTCTTTTTTCCCCCCTTTTTCTTTTTTCCCTTTTTTCTTTTTTCCCCTTTCCATCTCTTTCCCTCTTTCCGTCCCTTTTCCCCTTTCCGTCCCTTCTCCCCCCTTTCCCCCTTTCTTCCCTTCCCTTCCCTTCCCTTTCCTTTTCTTTCCTTTCCTACTGATGCCTTTATAATTTTGTTGTACATTTGGGAAATTGTTTCTTAAATTTAATTTTAATGTTTCTTTGTTTCCTGAATGTTTTAAAGAACAGAATCTTGTTCTAGCTTCACAAGGATGATGGCCTTTCTATCTCACTAAGGATGTGGACAATTTAACATTCTTTTCCCTCTGTTATTCTCTATTTGTTTATTTCCACCCACTTTGGTCTCTGCCACATTCAAGTGTCCACTAAATTTCAAGTACTTGGTTTCATGATTGGAATTCTGATCTTATATCTAGCTTGTTAGCTTTCTGTTTTGCTCCAGTGTGATGTGGGGTTCTGGAGTTCTTCAGAATTGTATTTTCCAGGCGATATCAGCTCAAAGGCAGTTGAAATATAACTCTCACTTGCTGATACATGAATGCTGGTTGGAGTTGAGTCTTCCTGGAAGGGATGCTCTGTCTTACAGCTTACAGGTATGTGCTGTCTTAATCTCCGCTCACAGTTCAGTTACTACTGCAGTGGCTGCTGTCTTTTCTAGTGTGATGGGAGTAAGATTGTAAATCAGCTGTACAGAGTTGTGTATGGACTCTGGCTTTTGCTAAGTTCTTGCCAAAGCCTCCCACTTTTAACCCTTCCACTGTCAGCTCCTAAGGGCTCAGATGCATCCCTACTGTGTGCTGGCTCTGCTGCAACCCCACTGGTGACTGAACTTGGACTCCTTATGTCTGCCAGACAGTGGCCACTGGACAGTCAGCTCTGAATGTTTCTCTTTTCCTTCTGCCCTTGTTTCCTTTGCAGCTCTCCCTCCAATTCACCCTTCCCCTGTTGGTCAATGGTTTTGTTTCAGTTTTATTTGTTAGGTTCCTTAGCTTTAACATTTGTAGACTTCAAAAGGAAGTCCCATTAGGTTGAGGAGTGTAATCTGGTTTCTACAGCTAAGGATCGTGTCCTGCTAATGCCACTGCAGGAATAGTGCCCACATTGCCCCTAGGTCAGAGATTAAAAGTCTGCTTGGTTTCCTGTGTTCTTTCTAAGATCAACATTGTAAGAGAATATTTAAATATGTATAAGATGGTAAGATGTATAAGATGTGTGTGTGTGTGTTTCTTTTCAAAATTCTGTTTGTTTGTTTTTTGTTTGTTTGCTTGTCCGTTTATTTTCTAAAGAGAGAAAGAAAGAAAATGCATAAAGTTTTGGGTGGGTAGGGAGGTAGGGAGGATCTGGGAGGGGTTGAGAGGAAACCACGATCAAATTATATTGTCTGGGGAAAAAAAACACAAAGAGAAAGAAACAAGAAACGGTGACAGGATTTTCAGGAAATCATACATCAGTACTCACTCTGGAACTTGTTGCTGTTCGTTTGTTCGTTTGTTTTTTTGTTGAGGTAAGGTCTTGTTGTGTATCCCAGATTGGCTTTGAACTTGTGATCCTCCTGCCTGTGCCACCATGCCTGGCATTGAGGTTGCTGAAATGTATATTGCTTTCATTTCTCCAACTGAATTTTTTTTTTTTTACTTTGGATACGGTCCTGGTGAGTTTTATATCAATGCTACTCAAGCTAAAGTCATTAGAGAGGAAGGAACCCCAACTGAGAAAATGTCTCCATGAGATCAAGCCTGTGGGGCATTTTCTTAGTTATTCATGTGGGAGGCTCCAGTCCACTGTGGGTGGTGCTACCTCAGGGCAAGTGGTTTTGGTTTCTATAAAAAAGCAGGCTGAGCAAGCCAAGGTGACTGAGTCGGTAAGCAACATCCCTCTAAGGCCTGCATCAGTTCCTGGTCCCAAGGTCCAGCCCTGTTTGAGTTCCTATCCTGATAGCCTTCAGTGATGGACTGCTCTGTGAAAGTGTAAGTTAGGTTGTTTTACAGTAGCAGTAGTAACCCTAATCAAGACGCACGCAATAGCCTTGTCAGGAAGTTTGTGATTTCATGGTAGGAATCAGAGGCAAGTGGAAGGTGGCGTTCCAAATTTTACATAGAAAACTACTCAATAAATTCAGGAAAGTTGCAGGACATAAAAGCAACATATAATGGGAAACATTAACAACCAACTCATAAATGATATCAGCAAACAATCCACTTGTAAGAGATACAAAACAAAACAAAACAAAAGTACAATACAGTAATAAATTGGAAAATGTTCTTTAAGTCAAAACTATAAAGTACTGGTGAAAAAGAGTGGAGATGACCTAAACAACTGAGCTGCTGTCCCTGTAAATGGATTGAAGAGTTAATATTGCTAACATGTCCACAGTTATCCCAGCAATCTCGTAGATCCAGTGTCCCCATCAGAGGTCCAGGGACATTGTTCCCACATAACCACAAACAGAAAAAAAATTGAAATTCATGTGGAACCACAAAAGTTTTTAAATTGCTAAAGCAATCTGGAACAAAAATGAACAAAACTGGAGGCATCGCCTGAACAGACACAAAGCCTGCACAGTTAAAACGCTTAAGATGAACGTAAATCCACCAGTAGGAGAAACTACAGGAAAACAGACACTGGGATAGGTGGTGTTCTTGGTTTTGTTTTGTTGTTTTGTTTTAAAAATAAACCCAAAATGGCCTAAAAACATAGGCTAGTGGAACAGAATAGTGCTATTCGGTTTTGACCAATTTAATTTTGACTAAGGTTTCGAGAACACAGGACAGTGAAAGGCTTTCATTTCAATACAGTGCAGTGACAGCTAGAGATTTATATGAAGAATGACAATAAAACCTTATCTGGCAAAGGTGAGAATGGAAGGAGGGACTGTGGGAGGAGGGGACTGGGTGGGGGAAGCTGCAGTCAAGAAGTAAAGTGAATAAATTAATTAATGGGAAAAAACCCTTATCGGGTACCATTTATAACAGTCAATTTGAAATGCATTAAGGCCAATATAAGTATTAAACTTTCTAAACAACTGGAAGAAGGCACAGACAAACTGACAATTGATCTGGGCACTGGTTTTTATTCCATTTTTGGTTTGGTTTGTTTGTTGTTTTGTTTATTAAGCAAACCCAGGAGCACAGGCAAAGCAAAGCATGAGTGGGCAGATGGGATCTTATTAACATCAGAAGCTTGTGCATGGACATCCAAGGAAGCAGTCCATGGAGCAGAAAGGCAACCTCAGAATGGAAGCCGGTGCCACGTCAACGTGAACAATGCATCTAATAAAGGCTAACAATGAGCATGCATAAGAGATTCAAATCAGTAGGCAATCAATGTAAACAACAACGGGCAAAATAGGAATAGACGTTTTCAAAGGGAGACAAAGCACAAGAGGGAAATGAGCGAGTGTTCAAGGTCACCAGTCACCAGAGAAATGCAAATAGCATCCGACAGGTGCACTATCTCACCACGGTCAGAAAGCCTGCTGTCAAAAGACAACAGACTGTTCTGAAAGAGACAGCAGCTGCTATTGAAAGGAATAGGAAGGTGCCCTCCAAATTAGAAATAGGACTAGCTTATTTTCAAATGATCTCACTTTCAGATTCATATCCAAAGGTGACAGAGTCCGAGGAAGACATCGGCACTCCCAGGCTCACTGAAGGGTTTTGACAACAGTAAATACATAGAGGCAGTCTAAGTGTCTGTCACTGGATGGACAGGCAAAGACAGGAGGCATACACAATGGAATAATACTCAGCCTTTAGGACAGCAAACCTTGCTATTTATGTCAACATGGATGGACCTGAAAAGCACCATGTTATGTGAAAAAAAAGCAGGCACAGACAGGCAAGCATGAGATCCCACTAACACGTGAAATGTAAAACAGGTCAGCACACAGAGGCAGAGAGAAGTGTAGCTATCAGAGACTGGCTCCCGCCAGTCTGGTGTGGGATGCAGAAAAGTATGTTGGACAAAATGTATAAAGTTCTGGCTAGAAGGAAAAACAAGTTCAAAACGCCCAGTGACTATAGTTAATAACTATTTAAAATATCTTAGTAGACTTAAGTAAATTATAGTTAGGTAGACAGCTATAAAAATAATATGGGTGAGAGAGTGGATTTGACAATGTCTTAGTTTCTGTTCTACTGCTAGGAAGAGACACCATGACCAAAGCTATTTATAAAGGAAAGCATTTAACTGTGGGTTTGCTTGCAGTTTCCAAGGGTTAGTCCACGATCGTTAGGATGAGGAGCAGGACAGCAAGCAGTCAGGCAGGTGCTGGAGAAGTAGATGAGGGTTTACATCCTGATCTACAGACAGGAGGCAGAAGGAGAGCTAATTGGGCCTGGAGTGGGCTTTTGAAACTTCAAAGCCCACCCCAGTGACACACCTCCTCCAACAAGGCCACACCCCTTAATCCTTCCCGAATAGTTCTACCAACTAGGGAGCAAGCATTCAAACAGATGAGACTATGGAGGCTAGTCACACTTAAACAACCACAGCCAATTAGTTTGTTTTCAATCTTTCTACAATGTGTATGTATGTGTGTGTGTGTGTATGTATGTATGTATGCATGTGTGTGTATTATATCTACATATGTCAAAAGATTCTGTTGTCCCTCATAAACATAAATAAAAATTATCTTTGTCAAATAGTTTTTAAAGTTCTAATAAATTGACTGGCTGGAAAGAAGTGAGACTTGTGAAAGATAAGTACCATCCAAAAGGCAGCAAGGGGACCCAAATGCTATAGAACTGAGCCATCGAGGAAGCACAACAGTTTAAGGGAAAAGCGAGATAAGCATTACAGCATCCTTGCAGAGCTAAGTAACTTGGAAAGAGTCCCTGGGATTTGGACATTTGAAAATGTTAGATATCAACGACAGAGCAGTCTCTGAAGTTTTGAAGTTAAAGCCAACCGAGTGCTTTTAGTTGGTATTACTTTTTTGATATGATGGATTCCATTGTGGATGTGGTGGAGTGACAGCCCATAAGGGAGAGAATGAAGATGCAGAGGCAGGGCTGTGCTCTGCGTGGAGCCTGTGTGCAGGGCGGTGCAGTGTGTGCGGGGCCGAGCTGTGTGTGCGGGGCCGAGCTGTGTGTGCGGGGCCGTGCTCTGTGTGCGGGGCCGAGCTGTGTGTGCGGGGCCGTGCAGTGTGTGCGGGGCCGTGCAGTGTGTGCGGGGCCGTGCTCTGTGTGCGGGGCCGTGTAGTGTGTGCGGGGCCGTGCAGTGTTTGCGGGGCCGTGTAGTGTGTGCGGGGCCGTGCTCTGTGTGCGGGGCCGTGCTCTGTGTGCGGGGCCGTGCTCTGTGTGCGGGGCCGTGTAGTGTGTGCGGGGCCGTGCAGTGTGTGCGGGGCCGTGCAGTGTGTGCGGGGCCGAGCTGTGTGTGCGGGGCCATGCTCTGTGTGCGGGGCCGTGCTCTGTGTGCGGGGCCGTGCAGTGTGTGCGGGGCCGTGCTCTGTGTGCGAGGCCGAGCTGTGTGTGCGGGGCCGTGCTCTGTGTGCGAGGCCGAGCTGTGTGTGCGGGGCCGTGCAGTGTGTGCGGGGCCGTGCTCTGTGTGCGAGGCCGAGCTGTGTGTGCGGGGCCGTGCTCTGTGTGCGGGGCCGTGCAGTGTGTGCGGGGCCGAGCTGTGTGTGCGGGGCCGTGCAGTGTGTGCGGGGCCGAGCTGTGTGTGCGGGGCCGTGCAGTGTGTGCGGGGCCGTGCTCTGTGTGCGGGGCCGTGCAGTGTGTGCGGGGCCGTGCAGTGTGTGCGGGGCCGTGCTCTGTGTGCGGGGCCGAGCTGTGTGTGCGGGGCCGTGCTCTGTGTGCGGGGCCGTGCAGTGTGTGCAGGGCCGTGCTGTGTGTGCAGGGCCGTGCTCTGCGCGCTGGGCTGCGGCTCTTTGTGGAGCCGGTATGTACAGCATGCACCAGACCCTTGGGTAGTCCCAGGCACCTAAACCAACTGAGCCTGAATATGCAGCAGTCAGGATTGGCCGGTGTCATAGTCTCCAGTTTCAGGAGGAAAAACTGGGGACCGGGGCAGAGAAAAGTATTGGAAAAAGTATTCAAAAAATAGAGGCAAATGGTGTCAGTGAGTCAGTCAGTTCCTTGCAGCTAAGGAACAGGCAAGTCGAGCCACTTTTGGCCTTTAGCTTTGCTTGCTTTTTTTTTTTTTTTTCCTTCTCCATCTTTATTAACTTGAGTATTTCTTATTTACATTTCTTTCTTTCTTTTTTTTTTTTTTTTTTTTTTTTTTTTTTTTTTTTTTTTTTGGAGCTGAGGACCGAACCCAGGGCCTTGTGCTTGCTAGGCAAGCGCTCTACCACTGAGCTAAATCCCCAACTCTCTTATTTACATTTCAAATGTTATTCCCTTTCCCGGTTTCCGGGCCAACATCCCCCTAATCCCTCCCCCTCCCCTTCTCTATGGGTGTTCCCCTCCCAACCCTCCCCCCATTGCTGCCCTCCCCCCAACAATCACGTTCACTGGGGGTTCAGTCTTGGCAGGACCAAGGGCTTCCCCTTCCACTGGTGCTCTTACTAGGATATTCACTGCTACCTATGAGGTCAGAGTCCAGGGTCAGTCCATGTATAGTCTTTAGGTAGTGGCTTAGTCCCTGGAAGCTCTGGTTGCTTGGCATTGTTGTACATATGGGGTCTCGAGCCCCTACATTAGCTTATCTTTCTTAAAAGTATAAAATCAAGCTCATGGGAATTATGTCTCTACTCGGTGCAGGCGTGGACTTCCAACTGGGAATTTAACATAACAAAATACAGTCTTAGTTTATTACAAAGCAGTCACCTTATTTAAGATTTTTTTCTTTGATTTTCTTTGTGTTTATAACGCTGCTGTGAGAATTCTTAAGAATCTGATAAGAAACTATAAATTTAACGAATTATTAATTTTAATATAAATCCTAACGAACTAGGAAAATCTGAAGGTCTATCTCAATGTGCACCTGAAAAAGGAGATAAGTCTGATTTTTAATGTGACGTCTGCTTTGCTTGTCTCTAAAATGCGTTGGTATGTTCTTAAAAGAAACTTAAAACCTGTTAGAGTCCCTCCCCGTGAGAGTAAGTGAAGGATTCTCTTTGGAAGGAGAAACCAAAGAACTGAAATGGAGGAAAAATACTTTAGTTAAACCACTTTCCTAATCTTATTTGGATTTAATTTTGGTTTTCAGAAGCAGATTAATATGGAAAAATGAAAGATGAAGTTGGAGAGAAGATACAAGTTTTCTTCGCTGACATCACAGAAACGACGGCCTGTTCCTTCTAAATGGAATGAAGTCCCAGTTAGGCACAAGGCGAAGACAAACGCCTCTTTCTTAGGCTGTAACCACAGGAGAGAAGTCTTTCAGTCTAAGAACTGGTTCCTTTCCTTCCCTTTTAGTTTTCTCTTCCCTTTCCACCCATCTCTCCATGCTTCCCTTTTTTTCTCCCCATCTCTTTCTTCTCCTTTTCTTCCTTCTTCCTCTTCCCACCTCCCTCCTCCTTTCTCCATGCTCCTCACCCTCATCCTCCTCCTTTCCATCTCTGCCCATCAGTTACATTTCTGTTGCTGTGATAAAAAAAAAAATGCCACAACCAAAAGCAACAGAAATAAGTTTGGTTTTGTTGATACTTCCAGAAGAAGAGTCCATGGTGGCAGAGAAGGCACGGCCACAGGAGCATGAAGCTGGGAGGCCACACCTCAAGCCTGCATAGGATGCAGAGAGATTGGCCTGGAGTTGGAGTAAACTATAAACTCTCAAGGCCCAGCCTTGGTGGTCTTCTGTTCCTTCCGGTATTCCATGAAGCGCTTGAAGAATCTTCACCTTTATTCAAGGAGGAAGTTCATATCTGATTTATTGGAATCTCTTTTTCTCTGCATACAAGCTCCTTCTGCTGTTTGTGTAGTCCTCAGCTAGACGTGTTCATCTGTCCATGACTAACTTCTCTGCCCACAAAGCTGCTCAGTCTCCACAGGCGCCTTAAAACAATTGCCCCAAACTACCACCTGGACCATCAAGAATGCATTCCTATTAAACTGAAAGTTCAGGAGGGTCCAGGCGAGACCAGCACCTCTGCCAGTGCAGGGGCCACAGGGACCCTGGATACCATCGCTGGCAGGTCTGGCATGCAGGTGGCTATCCCCATCTCAGTATTGATCACCCTGATGACAACTTCCCTTGCAATGGTTCCACTGAACAAGGCCTGTGTGTGTGTGTGTGTGTGTGTGAGTGTGTGTGTGTTTATGCACACCTACTTTACATGTTATATGAAACTTGGGGTCTAGGACCTCCCTAGAGCTCTCTCTTACAGTCCTTCATGTTTTCATCCAGCCACCTTTAAAATCATGTTAAGTGCAGATAGATACCCAGCCTCTGCACCTCTAGCAAACTGTGAGGCGAAGAGGGTTAAAAAGTTGCACCTTTGGGTCTCTCTTATTGTAACTTACAATTATCTTTCAATATACTTGAATCATTTTTCTCCAATATACAGTAGGTCTCACCTGTCACTCTTTTGTCTGGGCTCAATGACACCTGATCTTTCTGGTTTGATATTTTTCGCAACTATTTGAGTACACAGACAAAATATCATTTTGTGTGTGTGTGTGTGTGTATGTGTGTGTGTGTGTGTGTGTGTGTGTGTTCTCCTTCAAATACCTATAAATTATTCAATGTGAACGAATAATTCCAGGGCTCACCCTGCAGGGTACTACCCAGAGGAGGTCCCCTTGCCACTACATACAACCACTCATTCTCCCTGGCATAGGCTGGCTCCTGGTTCAGCTGTGAGCAGCAACACCTTAAGGGGGTGGGCGTGGCCGTGACACCCTGACTCTTTCAGTGGTGTTGATACAGAGCTTCGCCAAGATCTCTGAGAACTCATGTAGTCTTGGTGGGCTCGTCTGAAGTTATAGCAGCAATGGAGACCATGAGGTATCAGCATTGTGTATTACTGGAGTGGCTGCGACGACACAGAACCATTCTTCTCCTTAAGCTTTATTAGCACAATAGGTCCAAGGACTGAGTGGAGTTTTGGCAGAGCCTGTTTGCAGTGTAGAGCTTTTTCTTCAACCCTCGAGCCCCGGGGCAGCAAGGCGGTTAAAGCTCTCATGCGCAAACCCCACATCTCTGTTTCAGCACACCTGTTTACTCTGACAGAAGCAGGGGCCAAGCTCGTGGTCCTAGCCGTCATTAAAGAAATAAAGGTAGACAGAGCTTCCAGGGACTAAGGCACTACCCAAAGACTATACATGGACTGACCCTGGGCTCTGACCTCATAGGTAGCAATGAGTAGCCTAGTAAGAGCACCAGTGGAAGGGGAAGCCCTTGTTCCTGCCAAGACTGAACCCCCAGTGAACTAGATTGTTGGGGGGAGGGTGGCAATGGGGGGAGGATGGGGAGGGGAACACCCATAAAGAAGGGGAGGGAGAGGGGTTAGGGGGATGTTGGCCCGGAAACTGGGAAAGGGAATAACATTCGAAATGTAAATAAGAAATACTCAAGTTAATAAAGAAAAAAAGGAGAAAGAAAAGAAAAGAAAAGAAATAAGGGTAGAACTTGCTTTACAAATCATTTCCCCACAGTCAAAGGCTGTGAGGAGAAAGCATCACACACGAAGGCTCTCCAACTTGGCAGTATCAGGTGGAATCCGTGAGGAATGTTTTACCTTAACTCAACAAATTGGCCCCGCCATGCTTTGTAAAGTTTTTCGTATACCACGAAATACATACTAAAGGGCAGTTTGGCTTATGTAGGATCCCAGCTACATGACATATTTGAAGGTGACTTTGAGGCACATTCTCAAGCACGGAGCAACACTTTCTAAATTTACAGTCTGTGTGCTTGCTGCCAGCTGTAACTGCCAAAAGGCTTCTGAAATTGTGGCCAGTTTGTGGTGTCCCTAAAAATCACCAGCAATTTAAGACATTAGCACCTGGCAATCATCAGCCGTCACAATGAGCGCCCGTATTTATCGCCTCACTTTTCCAGAGGATAAACGGACAGAAAATTTGACGTCTCCAGCAGCATTTAAAAATACAGCCTGGAGAATAAAGTGCACTGTAGAAACTCGGCCTCTCCACCTATTGTTGAAAAGTTCGAATAAACAGTTTGAAGTCTGTGGCTTATGTGGCTATGCAGAAGAAAACTCTTGTCACTATCTATTCCTCTTCAGATTCTATTTACTGTGCCTTCACATTTGCAGAGTATTTAGATATTAGGATATCACATTATGTGGTAGGGACTCGAAAAGGGAAGCATTTAGTGCTTTGGTCAACAAATACCTGTGGCATTTTGTTCATGGCAAATGCTGCATTTGTTCCCTGGGGCCGTAGGAGTGTCAAAAAGAATTTCCTAGATTCCTGGGCTTACAAATGACACCACTACGGTTGAGAAGATGAACAAGTCTTACTAAGCCATGGAGGGGTAAGGAAAGGGGAATAAACACAGGCACTACCGAGCCTCATGAGGAGACCAGAAACCTGAAACCCTGGAGCCACTGCATGTGAGCATACAGGGCCAAGGACTTAGTGCAGGTTTAGTGCAGGGACTGTTTGCAGTGCAGACCTGATTCTTCCAGGAAGGGAGGACATTCCAGGTGCAGGAAGGGCAGTGATGTAAGCCCAGGTGGAGGCCATTACAGAGACTAGTAGCGAGTAAAAACACGCAGATGCCAGCTAAGAGTGGGAAGGGCGTGCTAGCCCCGTTCCACTTTCCATCACGGCTATACCTGAGGTTACTTACCCAAAAGCATGTAGCATATGATTGCCAGGACGTAGTCCACATGTGTTAATTTTCTTCAGGGTGAACCATTGGTATTTTAGCATAAAACCCCCAAATGCTGCACCGTAACAATCTGAAAACTTCCTTTTCTTTGTACACGGTCAGCATCATCAACCCAAACTCCTGAGATCCAAAAACGTTCCCAAACCAGAACATGATGTCATGGGTGGAAAATTCCACAATCTGGCCTCATGTAACCAACCGTTCAGAAGTGGTAGGCGCAATAAAAAAAAATTAAAGAAAATTACCTTTGGGCTATGTGTGTAACGCAACGTAGGTAACTCTCGTGTTTACACTGGAGTCTCATTTGAATATGGTAATATTCTTAAATATCAAGAAATCCCAAACACTTTGGTATAAGCATTTAAGTGGAGGGACACTCTGGAAATGTGTCTGTGGGGAAGGGGCCCTGGGCTTAAAGCATCACTTGGCTATGTGTTAGCTGATCTCAGAGTTCAAAGCTTCTACAGTGACTGCTATCCCTCAGCCTTCAGGACTAGAATCGGGGCTTATGAATACAACGTGCTCCATCCGCAGGAAGAAACAAGTTGTAGACGCTATTTCTCATGCTCTATTCTCAAGAATCTAGTCACATGGAATTCAGTCATCATGGAATCTGAAGGGAATAGCTGAGTCACAGACTTTAGGAAGCGAAGACAGGCAGACCGCAAGTTTCAGGCCAGCCTGGACTACACAGTGGGGAAGTGTAGTTGAATGAATAAGTTAAGAGAAGCCTGTGCTTTCTCTGCATAGGACAACTGGACTGATGCTACCTGCTGTGATTTGAATGTGATTTGGATGTCATCTGTTCTCCACATACGTGTTCTAGAAGCTCGGTGATGGTAAGAAGTGGTGAACCCTTAAGTGCACCTTGGGTCTCAAATGCTTTTCCTTCCTAGCCTGTCTATCAAGGGGACCGTTCCCAATTTAAAACTGTTAGTAACTGAAAGGAACTTTAAGAAGTGGAGTCCATATACTTCCAGAAGTTGGGAAATCATGGGGTCTTTGGGGCTGCTGTTAAAAGCAATAAATGGGGAGACCCCAGTTTTTCTCAGGTGAATGTAATACTCTCATGAGAATTATACACTTTGTGGGCTGGAGAGATGGCTCAGCTGTTGAGAGTGCTGACTGCTCTTCTAGAAGTCCTGAGTTCAATTCCCAGAAACCACATAGTGTCTCACGAACATCTGTCATGGGATGCAATTCTCCCTTCTGGTGTGTCTGAAGAGTGCACCCGTGTACTCACATACATTAAATAAATAGATTTTGTAAAAAATACACAGTTCTATGGACACTGCTTCATTCTTGTAAGAGAACCGATATAGAAGTTCATGACTTCCCACATTCTAGCCTCCAGGGTCATTGTGTGATCTCCCTCTTGGGGGTACCATGATGCCATCTTTCAAACGGTGGTCAGCAAAATCAATGAGCCTGGTCTTAGTAGACCTTACTTTCAAATCTGAGGCAAATAAAGCCTTTTTTTTTTTAATCACAAATTATTCAGCTTTAGGCACGCTGTGACAGCAATTAAAAAGTGGACTGATACTTAATTTAGGCTCATGGAGAACATTCAAGATCCCAAACCTCCCTGAGCAGATATTTGAGAGTTATGTAAGTGGAATGGAGGGAGTGGTTTAGAGCCGAGGACGTGCGTTTACACAGAGGGATAACTTGCTACAACACTTGAATGACTGCTCACATAGCCACCTCTCCTGCCCTCTGACCACTGGTCCTTCCTGTGCTGCGCTCAGAGCTGTGGCTGCTTCAGCATCTTAGACAAACATTACTGCCTCCTTTGGCTGAGATAATAGGTATTTTTTTTTTACAAGCTTTTCCACTTTTCCTTTTGTGCAAAATGAAATGAGGAATGCCAGTGCATTCTGGCAAAGGACAGTTTAAGGGGAAAAAATCTCCTTGGAAATCTATTTTCACAGAAGTTTCATCAGGTTTTCTACAATAAGGAAAGCGTGGCTTGGTAGGAACATTGCCACATGAAGTGGTTAGGGTGACAGTTTAACTTATGTCTTACAATCCCTCGCGTAACAAACAGACCAAGACATCAAACTAAATGCTGATTTTCATTGTGGGGAAAGGAATACTAGGGTCCTTCTCCAGTTATTTTTCTCCTTGGGGATTCAAAACTTAAAGCTGGTCTGCCGAGACTAACAAAAATGTTGGAGATATTTTCTTTGCTTTTATTTATAGATGAACATAATTGTAGCAATAATGTAATGTGTGAGTATGTGTGTGCTTGTACACATGTGTCCATATAGCACATATGTGGGGTTCAGAGGACAACATGAGGCAGTCAGTTCCCTCTACTATGTGGAGCCTGGGGATTGAACTCGGGTCCTCAGGCTTGGTGGCAAGCCCTTCCAAGTGCTAAGCCACCTTACTGGCCCTCCTCCTGTCACTCATGAGTCTGGCATATGCTTGTTTGCACGTATGTTTGTGGAAGTTAGAATTAATTTGATTCTTCAAGTGAAACGTACTCACACACACAAAACAAAATGTAAGAAATGTTCTAGCGAGTGACGGAGCACGAAGGCTCATCTTGATGGACTTGTTCATCCACCAAGTTACATCATGTGCTACGATTATGCTCAGCTATGAATACAAGCCTCTGCAGACCAGCTTTAAATTTCGAATCTCCGAAGAGAAAAGAAAAATAACCAGGGAAGGACCCTAATAGTCCTTTCACATTTGTGCCCAAAGACCTTTCGAAATGAAACATCTTATACCACAGCGACAGGCCAAGAATACAGATGATGGAGCTCCTGAACATTCCACTACATTTTCAATTTTTTAAAAACTAACAAACCTGACTGATCCTGAAGGAGGTGGAAAGAAGGAGTCTTGGATGGAACTGCTAATGCATGTTTCTGGTACACTAAAGATCCCAAGGTGCTAATTCAAGCCCTCTTTACTTTTTGTATGTAAGAGGATTGCTGTATTTGAGGGAAAACAGAAGCTATTTTCTCAGTTTTAAAAGCTGCTTATTCATGAAGCCTGGAACGCCATCACTATTGGTAGTAAATCTTACGTTCATCTGTGACTAGCCCTTTATTGATGAAAACTGTTGTGGGTCAGCTGAGGGCCAGAAGAATGATCCGGCCTGCATTTGTGCACTGAGTCCACAAGCTGCCAGTTACCAAAGTGAAAGTTTCATTCCTGCTACGTTTTCTAACATGAAAACTAACAGTTGTGGGCATTTTGTTGCTAACCGAGAGGACACACTCTTTGTGAGCTCAAGGACGAATGCACTGTATAACCGGGTCACGAGGAGCTGTCCGTACTGCTCTGTGGTTTAGCAAAACGGTCAGGCTGGGAGAACAGAGAAGGCCAACATTTCTGAATGCTACATGAGAACAGAAGCAAATATAGATAGGAAGTGGGGCAGCTTTCTCTGTCTGGCATCCTCAACTTGTTGGCATCCTGATTGGCCAAGGTAATCTGCAGGGTGCTCTCTCCTGAGGATGTCTATTAGCTTGCTCTCCTGTGCCTTCTCCAATGTTTTTTACTCTCTCCAGTGGTCTCTCACAGTGGGAATCGATGCTTTCTTCAGAATTGACTGAGATTTTATTTCTTTGAAATGGATCATTTGTTACCTAAAACAATAAAAAACCATCTGTCTGTGAGGTACAACCACCGCTGACCAGTGGTGACGGACATGTAGCTCAGCAGGGTGCTGTCGGACTCATGTCAGCATTATCTTGCGATGCCTGAGCCGAATAACCAAACCTACTTAAGTCTGAGGCATCAGTCTGGGTGCAGTTTAGATGAGATCAGGCTCCCCAGCACCAATCTTTTCTTCCATTTGTGATTGACTCTGCTCAGCCTAGTGTTCCTAACTGTGGTGACGTGGTCACATGCTGATGTTAAGGAAGAGACCAGTTCTCCAACACAAAGTCATGTTTTCGTGGACTCTGATATTCTCAGGCCTGACGTTGTCCTTAGCTGGCAGTGGTTCTAGAGCAACCTTATTATATGTATTATTATACGTAAGTCTCAGCCTCTGAAAACATGTCTCAGGAATGGAGATGGAGCAATGGGTCCTGGACACACCGAGCTCAGGAAAGAGAGGATTACCCAAGAAGTGGTTTGTGCAACTTGGATGAAGCAGCTTGTTTTTTAAAGCTTCCGGTAGATTATGAGGTTCATGCACCTTTGCTATGGAGTTTTAAATGCAGCCAGGTAGACAGATTCCATGCATTGCTGTGGTGCATGGAACCCAGGGCCCTGCTGGGCCAGTGCTCTCCCACTGTGCTACACCTCAGGCCTAGGTGCTAATGCCTTCCTTTAATGCTTTTAATCACTATTAGCTGATAGGAAGCTTTCTTTTCTCAGTCTTCAAATATCTTTTGTTGGAAGGCCATGCGCTGCCTTCATTATTATATTTGAAATCACTGTAAAGTTACTTTTGTGAAAACCCTGCCTGCATTTTCTGTAGAACTAGAGTTTTAAAAAGGTTACTCATTGTCAGAGTCCGGATGTGCAGGGCCGGATGTGCCTGAGGGAGAGCCAGAGATTGGACTTGCCAAACCAGCTATCAGCCCCAAGGACATTGACCATCTGTAGCCACCCCCTCCCCTTCCTTCACCCCCCTGAGTGAGATGAGCCACCCTACCTGCCTGCCGAACTGATGTAATTTCGCGCCGAAAATAACTGTGCACCATTTGAATTGACCAATCATGTGTAACCTCGCGAATGCCCCTAACCTCCCCTATATAAACCCCCGAGTTTGGAAGCTCGGGGTCAACACCTCTGTCTCCTGCGCAGGATACTTGTCGACCCGGAGATCCCCGTAATAGATCTCCGTAATAAACCTCGCCTTTGCTTATTACATCCAAAATGGTCTCTCTGTGTCTGGGGTCCGAGATTTCCCGCGACTTTAGAAAGGGTCTCTCTGCGTGGGATCTTTCATTTCTAGTACAGAAAAATACAAACAAACAAACAAACAAACAAACAAAAAAAACCAATAAAACCAAAAACCTTAAAATTTGTTTCAGGAATGTAGAGAAATATGCAACTTGGGGTTGGGGATTTAGCTCAGTGTTAGCGCGCATGCCTAGCAAGTGCAAGGCCCTGGGTTCGGTCCCCAGCTCCGGAAAAAAAAAAAGAAAAAAAAAGAAAGAAAAAGAAAAGAAAAAAGAAAAGAAAAGAAAAGAAAAGAAAAAAAGAAAAAAAGAGAAATATACAACTTAAATAGCAAAAAAAAAGTGCTCCATAATTACTGCTGCACGGCAGTCATTTCTGCATTTCCCATGTGTCTTAGATAACTATCTTGTCTGATAACACACAATATAAAGAGCAATTATGAAGAACAGACACTTACATATACTTCTAAAGTCTTACTGAGAATACCCTGTTAGCATTGCATAGCCAACCATAGGGGCAGCTGCGGTAGCAGGATATGCGCATGCCTGTTGATTCATCCCACTGTGCATGTTTGCAACATTACTTCCACATTGCTGAGTGCTATCATAACCCTTCTGGTAAGGCCTGTTGGATTACCAGTCCTACAACTACTCTATATGCAAAATTACTTCCTAAGCTCCCATTGTTGTAATTTGCAGCATTGTAAAGACCGTTCTGAGATTTAGCCCCCAAATCTCTTTTCTTTTCTTTTCTTTTTTTTTTCCGGAGCTGGGGACTGAACCCAGGGCCTTGTGCGCTTGCTAGGCAAGCACTCTACCACTGAGCTAAATCCCCAACCCCTCCCCCCCCCAAATCTCTTTTAAGCTGACTAGAGTAGCCTCTGTCATAGTTTTCTCTGTCTCTAAAGGTATTAAACCCACCTCTTTTGCCTGCAGAGTATCTGTCACGACCATCATCCTTCATGCCTCCTCTACCCCTGGAACGACTTGAACCTCTGTCTTCAACCAACTGAAGCAACTTGGGATTAATTGCTTGATTGCTTGAAAGCACAGAGATAAGGTCGCTCACCTACTCTATGTTATTAGATGTAAAGAAAGTGTATGCTGTGCCTGTTTTGGTACTGTGAGCAGTTCTTCCAATTCAATGAATATAATAATCCTCTGAGGGCGATCATAATGGATGACAAATTTCACATCTTCTACATCTAGCCCTCTGGAGGCCACATCGGTAGCAACCAGAATAGGAGCTTTTCCGTGTTTGAATTTATTTAGAACCCAGTCATGTTCCTGCTGACTCTTGTCACCATGGGTGCCCTTGGCAGCCCACCCATCTCCCCTCATTTTTCTGTTAAGTTCATCACATCTTCTTTTGATTTTAACAAAAACAATGTTTTTATTCTCCTTGTGACTCATGGTCTCTTCCATCAGACGAAAACGTTTTTCCATCCTTTTTGACGTCATGACACATCGACAATCTGAAGAATGTTACGGTTTGCACTCAGTCCCAGTGCATCACTATTGATACGAACGTGGTCTTTCAGGAAATCTTTAGCAAGTTGTCTTACTTCTTTTGGCCAAGTTGTACTCCACATTAGTGTTTGCCTATCAGGTCTTATTGGATCCACCATTTTCCTTATTTAGGGTTCAAATCCCATATCGGGCATCCTATCAGCTTCATCAAATTTGTTTCCCCACACCCTAAAAAGTCGATCAATGTTCCAGGTGTTGCGATACAGAGTTCCACACCTCTTTCCAAATTATGAATCTGTGGTCCTTCGGGAGCACCAGCATAGATGCAAATAGACTTCAAATGATGAGCTCTACGATATTCAGCCACGACTTCCTGCACCTGCTGTGCCAGTTCTCGAGTTGGTGCCAGCTCCAAACAAATGTGCCCATCACCTCTCTCTAGGAATGGCTGGTGGTTCTTGTGTACAATGATAGGCAGCAAATAAGATAATGTTTTCCCAGATCCAGTCAGAGCTACTCCAACCATATCCACACTGAGAGCAATGCCCAGCCCTGAGCTGGAATAGCAGTGGGTTCAGTGAAGTTCTTGTGATGGCCTTGCAATCACATCCATGGCATTCTCGGGAAAGTTTGCTTCATAAAAATTCAAACAGGTTTTCGACAGTTGTGACCAATAACTGTAATTTCCTTGCTTCCCCTGTATGTATCTACCTCTTGTGTGGTGTGCCTTGCCAAATCAGGGTATTCCTGATAAAAATTCTTCTCAAATTTGGGCAGCTCATCAAGATTCCACTTCTTTTTAACTTGTTTCTCCCCCAGGAATTCCAAACTTCTTTCCAGAGAGGAGTCCTGTTCTACTCCCTCCAAATCAAGGTGCACCAAACTCTCAATCCTGGCCAAGGTCTTGGTCACTAGAATAATTCGACATGGCATCAATGGTTGTGCTGTGTGAGAGGAATCCAGTGAAAGAGAATTCAGTTGTGATTCGCAGTTGTGAGTTGATGAGAGGAGGCCTTGGCAATGGCGAAGCCTTTGTGGGGGTGGAGTGGGGGAGTGGGGTGTCACCAGTGGGATGGAGGTGATGGAGAGCTGGAGTTGTAAACCCAAGGACTGATGGGAAGGAATGAGGTCAATACAAAGCTTTCTTAGCTTCAGTGACTGCCTGATAGATCTGTAAGGTTCAGTTGTGTTTGTAGTCAACATGGATAGATAAGAAAGAACCTCAGTAACCCGTGAGGTTTGAAACCCCCACATCAGCATGTGAATATTTCACAGGTTTATGCACAAAATGAAGACTGAATTGCATAGGCCTGAAGCAGTGAAGGAGCTTCTGTTTTCACAACTTACATTGAGGATATAGCATGTCTCATAATCACCAAGAGCAAGAGGAGGAGGAAGGAGAAAGAAGGAGGAAGAGCGGGTCACTATTATAAAAGTCTAGGCTAGTACAAATTATAATTACCTTTCATAGTTTATAATTTATTGCAAATTAACTGATGAATCTTGTCATATAGAAGAATCCTTTAATTAAAAATAAAATAATGAAACTACCCAAAACTGTTAGCAAGAATTTGATTTGTCATCTTAACAAAAATGGTAGAACATTCTAGAAGTAAAATATTAGGTAAAATATTATCTGTGTAACAACTTCATGAAAACTCTAGAACACCTAGCTAATGCACGATAAAAGGCAGAGAATGTCAGCTAAGCTGAGAACCTCTCTGCTAGAGGGTCCAAGGATTGGATCCCATGGCTTACACATCCCAGATCATGAGGAATGACCCTGATGTCTGTTTGTCACTGTCAAATGTTGGAAGTCTTTTGTAAAGTATTACACATTTCTTTTCCACAGTTGATTGGAGACAAAATAGATACTTTACCTAAACTGGACCATTCAAAGTTTCTCTTCTGAGATTTTTGAGTTATTATTAGAAGCAAAGTATAGCTTTGGGTGACTGTGTATGTTTAGGAGAAGTACCATACAAAGAAAGAAAACCAGTCAGGAGAGAAATAATAAAATGGGTCAGATAAGAAAGGGAAGGGAAGACGGGTATGAAAAAATGCTAGAAGTCTTCTTAGTACTCTGCAGCTTCCTGGCCCATGAGCGTTCTCTTTGATTCCTAAGCTTCTCCAAGTCATTTTCATTGCTTACAGTATGACTCTTGCTTTGTATAAATGGGACTTTGAACTGTACATCTAAGATTCCCGCCCTTTTGGTTCATTTCTCTGTTTATACAATGTATTTGATTTGTTTTATTTGACAGGAAGTAGGGAGTGTGCCTGTATGCTACAGCCTGAATATGGCAGTCAGGAATTGAACCCATGTCAGGCTTGGTGCTTCGAGCCTTTACCAGATGAGCCATCTCAAAGGTCCTGCATTTTTGTTTCTGAGACAGGGTCATGCTAAATAGCCTTGGCTGACTTGGAACTCTTTATACAGGACAAGGCTGGCCCTGAGCTGGGAGCATGCCTCCCGTTCCTTCTCCTGTGTGCTAAGGTTGTAGGTATGCATCAAGGTGCTCAACTACAGTTCTATCTCTAAAGTGGGGACAGTGCTTGTGAGGTTAAACACAGTGGGGATCAATGAGGTTAGGAAGGAAGCATTTAAACAAATGGCCAACCTCAGTGACTGATTGCTATTCTTTCAAAAATAGATTATTCTGAAGCAAACATATTTTAACATATAGACATTTGCCATTAAGCACTGTTTAGTGGGTACAAGCTCACCTGATGACACTGCTCATGAGTGTTATAGGTTCATCTGATTACACGGTTAGTAAGTCTTGTTAAAGAGGACACATAGGTCTGTGGCTTTCCCCATGTTAGCCAATCACACCTTGTGAACATAGAAAGACCTCTCTTCCTGCACACATACAGCAGAAAAATCACATCGAAGACAGGCAGTTCTCTGAGTGAGACTCAGTGCATCTGGGTCCCTTTTGGGCTGTTTCCCCAGCATTGACATATTCACTGCTGGGGCAGCCCATCCTTGCTAAGGAAGCCCAAGGGTTCACAGACCCTGCCTGAAAGTTAGGAAAGCAACTGCTGAAAGGAGTCCATCGCCCTGCTGGATGATGTTTTTAGATGACACAGCTGCCTCTAGAGTCACTGTAAAACCCTCATTGGTCCATTAATTTAGACTTGGTGGAGTCCTTTTTTTTTTTTTTTTGGTCTTATCAGTGCACTCTTGTGGGTGAATGGTCTGCACTCTTGAGGTGACAATCTTCTTGGTGGATTTTTGGGGGTGAATGGCCCCATCCATGTACTGTTGGGGTGAGCAGACTCCCCATCTCCCCACATCTCCCTAGGAAGGCCTGTTTAGGTCACCCTATTCTCATGCAGTGGCAAAGCATCGTCTCCTGGGAAGATCTACTTCCTTCTCTCTCGGTCCCTGGACTCCTCTAGGATCTATTCTCTGAAAACACAATAGGATCATATGCCTGGTATGATTTAGATGTTTTAGTGGCTTCTCTGAACTCTAGCATATAATCCTGATTCCTCACTGTGAAAGCTCTTCTGTAACTGTAAAAGGACTATTCTGCCCATCACACGAACAAAAACCAAGAACTGAAAATATAACCCATTTTTTATTCAGACAGACAGCAATTAGAAAACTGAAGCAAATTCTGTCTTTCTGCTGTTTAGTGCTTTTTGGAGTGAAGGAAATTAATTCAAAGTTCAGTTTTATCCTTCTTGCCAGATAGTTCTTATCATCAAGATGCATGTTCGGGTTACATGTCAACTCTGGGTGCCACACCTTAGCAATTATATACCTTGGCTTTTGAGTCTCTCATTAGTTCTAGTCTCTCTCTAGAACTGTAGCCCACACAGGTGGCAAGGCTGGCTAGCCAGGGAGCTCCATGCTTCTCCTCGGTGTTACCTCCCTAATGCTGGGCCTGCAAGCTTGCATCACCGTGCCCAGGGATTTTTCATGTGTCAACTTAGCTCTTCTTGGTTGTGCAGCCAGCACCTTACTGATAGAACTCACGAGTTACTATGTGGTTACCCTTGACAACAAATAGCAATGCATATTGTCCTCTGGTTTCAGTAAAGTCTGTAGCCAGAACCTTGGAATATAGTGAAGTAGAACTTGCCCTCTCACAAAGCAGTCAATTGTATTCTATCATCGGAAGGGTTAGTCTGTTAAACAGGAAACTGAAGAACACATACAATGGCCGATAAGGAAAACTTCTATAGGGACTAGAGGTGTAGTTCAGTGGAAGATCATTTGACTAACATATTCAAGGTCCTGGGTTTAAGTAGCAATGTCTAGAAAAAAATGGAGGAAAGGAAGGAAGAAAGGAAAGAAAGGGAAGAATCTATAAAGTCATTGTCCCCATAGTAATTATCTATAGTGAGGTCTTTAAATATAAATAATAATGAGAGAAAATTCAAGTGAGTTAATTAAAATTCTGAAAAAGCAATGCTATTTATCCAAGTTCTAATTTGAGCTCTCATTTGGCATGAAATAATGGAATAAAAAAATCACTTAAAATAATTTACTAAAAATAATTGTGCTCCTTGACCACAGCCCTGCTTGTGGGTGTATGCCCAGCTTTAGTTGGTTATCATTCCCACCAACCTTCCAGGAGTTTTCTTGGAAGCACTTACTCTGTGGTGCATGTAAAAGTCTACAAAAGTTACCCACAAGCCAGTTTCTCAGAAGGCTGGATACTTGCTATAAGAATTTCGGTGTGGTTATACTTAAGGTAACAACACGTCATATATTTTTCTAGAATAAACTAGAGAATGGTAGCTAAGATAAATGTAAAAATCTCTTGGATCAGATTTGAAACTAGTGCAGTAGTTTATAAAAATGTCAAAGCAATTCGAGATGGCATTCAAAGTGTTAGAATGAGATGGAAACAACCTAGTAACGTGGGTGCGAAAGTCCCAAGAGCTAACCAGAGACCACTGGAACCACTATAATGGACGGATAATGCATAAGCCATTTCAGTGATCCATTTAGATACATAGTTTGAATGTTAGTGTGCTGCATGCTGTAGTGCGATACCCAGAAGGCCAGAGGAAAGAGCAGCTGCCTGGTTTAGAGGCGTCTACGTGCATTTGTTCTTACTAGGAGGTGGCTGGAGAGCTGGGCATTGCAAACTGACATTTTAAAAGAGCAGTAATTATTTAAGGAGACCAATGGACTAATTGTGCACTGGCTCGTCAAATTCTAGGACACTGAGCACGGTGATGTCTCTGTGAGATATGAAGAAATATGTCAGTGATGCCAGACAAAGAAAGTTTATTTTACCGAATCAGACTTATGGGGACTTTTAGATGATAATATAAAATAGTTAAGGGGTGCTTAGAAAAGTCAGTGAAAGAAAAAAGTCACATTCTGCTTTAAACCAGTTTTTTTTTTAATCTATTTTTATATATAACAAGGCTTGGAAGGGTATAAAAAGTTAATTTAATGGTACACACATGTCAACTTTCAAATGTATCAAGTCAATTTTGCAGGAAAAGTTGATACGTGTGAATGTAGGTGCCTGGTAGCCAGCCGTGGGAAGAATGTTCAGTGTCTACAGTCATGTGAAAGGGCAGCCTCACTTGGGTCTGTCTCGTGCTGCTCACATTTAGGCTGTATGGGACTCCTCTGGAAACCCCACAGAAATTTGGATTCCAATCTAGCAGGTGAGTGAGGTACAGGTTCTACACTTCTAACCCAGGGGAGGTTGTTACACTCTGCCTAACCCCCCCAAGATGAACCCAAAGTCCTTGACAATCTTGGCAAGCAGCAGATGCCTAATGCAAGCACAGTAGCCTTGTCCACTGAGCCTAAGCACACATTGTGTGTTTCTGTTCAGAGGATAAGAGGTCAGGATGCTGTTGAAGACCATCCAGTATCTTCTTTCAGAGCCTTTCAAAAGAAGTAATGTGGTTTGGGTTGATAGCGGAAGTGGCAAGTGTTCCAGATCCAATATGTTCATACTTTCAAAGCTTGCAGTTTTTACCATGTTTAAGTAGCACATTCTCCTTATTTACATTTGATGAGGAATAGATTGAGTAGCCCCAAATGACTGTCTGGTGTACACAAAGATTCTGAAAAGCCAAGTTCTCCATCTTCCTGCCTACCCCAAGTCCATATGAAGGAACTGTCCCTGTGTATGTACATGATGTCACTTACTGGAACATGCTAAATGCACGATCAATTCCCACTGTGTGATTTCAGTTCTTTGTTTGGAAGATTTGCTGCTATCTGGGATTCTCTGTTTCCCTTGAAGTCTCTGCTTCCCTGTGGTCTGCATGGTTGGGTGACTTACAGAGAGGGTGATCTAACTCTCGTGACGCTGAAATTCCTGTGGGTTGGTGAGAAACCTACATGCATTTCTTTTTTAAGCAGGCTCCATATTGCTTCCAGGCAAATAAGGCAGTGGACCACACTGTGGGAAACATGACACACTGAGCTGCAGAACATAACCTAGAATGGATTGTTACTTGTGACATCCTATGACATCCACTTTGAACCAAAAGTCTTGTGGATGTCCATGGGCTGTTCTGCCTCTGGGGGCCATGTTGATGTAAATGACCTGTACAGCCACTGAGGGCCATGATGGCGTCTGCACCTCATGCTGTGGCAGAAGATTGTGTTGATGTCTGTGTCTCTACTGCCACTGCAGACCATTCTGCAGTCCGTGGGATTTGCTGATACACAAGACCATGTGAAAATCCACGATCCATGCTCCTGCTCATGGTAAAGGGCAAGGAAGCTGCTTTTGCCACGGTATTGATGACTGCAGACTCACAGATGAGAAAGGGCTACATAGAAGGCCTATATGCTAACCTCTATCCCCTGCCCTACTCCAACCCCCCAAAACAGTAACAGCCGAGACAGAAAGACATTAATAAAACTCTTAAAGTTGTAATAAGGATTCTGAAGTTAGCTCCCCACAATTGATGTTGGGGTGTGCGTGGGGAAAACTTAGTTTTGTTTATGGGGCATGGGGCAACAGAAATTAGACTCTTTTGTCTTCTTCTTTTGGTGGGGGGGTTATAAAGCAGGAGGAGTAGATCTGGAAGGACTGGGAAATGAGTGTGATCAGGGTCTATGAAATGAAAGAGTAAAAATATAAAAACATTTTTATAATATATAATCCATGTATTTATGGTAGCTGAAAGTGTGGGCCCTTTATAGAAGGTGTTTGTAAAAGTTAGAAATAATAACAACACTTTCTGCACCTCATTCAAGGTTCTCCCAAACTGAGTGCATCCATGGACACAAAGCAAGGCTCAACAGATACAAGAAAATTAAAATCACATCCTGCCTCCTAGCCTATTGCCATGAGCTAAAAGCTGGATATCCTGAGGCACAAGCACACTGTTTGAAGTCAGCCTGGTCTACCTAGAGAGTTCCAAACCAGAGCTTTATAGAGATTCCATCTATAAATAAATAATAAAAACAAACTCTCTCTCTCCCTCTCTATCTATCCTATCTATCTATCTATCTATCTATCTATCTATCTATCTATCTATCTATATGGCAGAAAGTGACCTCACATCAACTTCTGAGCTTCATATTAATAGGCATGGAGTAGTAGACCCTTACATATATCACACATACACACACACACACACACACACAGCGATAGAGATAGAGATAGAGAGACAGACAGACAGACAGACACAGACACAGAGACACAGAGACAGAGACAGTGACACAGAAAGAGAGAGACAGAGACAGAGACAAAAACAGAGTCAAGACAGACAGACTGAGATAGGGGCAGAGAACCTTTAGTAAGTACATGGACAAAATGTGAAAATAATTAAGCTGAGTGGAAGTGAGACAAACAGGGCACACAAAATGCATGCTATCTGAACCTAGGGGGCAGAAGAATCAGATCGCCGAGGCATAGTAGAACGCACTGGGGTCATTCTGTTGAATCGATGAAAATTTTGTGCACACATGTGTATGTGTGTGTACTACAGGAGTGCGTACTTTAGACTTATGAACCCACTGACAACTATCCCTTATTTATGCTAGAAAGATCTCTTAAAGTTAAGAAAGAGAGGTAAAAAAAAGTCAGAGGCAAACATCATATTAAATGTGAATATAACCTTGCTGACCCCTCCCTGAAGTATTCAAAGAAATAATAAAAATGAGAGGACACATTAATCTAAGAAAGGACTCTCTGTGGCGTGTTTTTAATGGACCTGCCATTTCTACTCTAGTGGACAATCCTGACCTTCTGGAATATCTGCGATATGAATAAATTGTTTGAAATGATAATGCTTAGTTAAGAAGTCTGATAGACCGAAAACACTTAGACTAACCATCAGTTGTGAGAAGCCCTGTCTCTAAAGTTCCTTCCCAGGACTCACAAACAGAAGTGTTGCTTCTCTTTCCTCACGCAAGGGGTGATTCTGGATTCCTTCTGCTGGCTAGCTGACTGCTGCATGAATGGCTTCTAGGAGGCAGCCAGGGCAACCCTTTCTGCTCTGTCCAAGTTGAATTGCTCCTGTCTTCTGCCAATGTGTGGCGTATTTCTGGTTGTATTTTCTGCAGTTTTTTTTTTTCAGTCTCTTGCCTCTTCTTGAGCTATACAGCCACTTTTGCAGACATCTACATAAGCAACTGTCATATCACCATGGGAAAGGCTCAATGCCTTCCCTAGATGCTCATCGCCTGCAGCCTGATCCCTTTTCCTGCCTTAGTGAAGGGTTGTTTATCCCCCCCAACCACACCCAATTTCTTCCCCTCCTTGTGCTATTGTCCTCAGGATGACACTGTACTAGTTAGCCAGCAACTGTGATGTATCTGACTTCTTGTCCTTTCAATCTAATATTCAAAAGACAAGTCTGTATGCTCAGCCACAAGATTTTGAAATGATTCAAGGCCCCAAATCATAGAGGATCTATCTGAGTTATACTCATTGCATTATATGTAGGGCAGGAGAGCGATGTGCAAACTTAAAAGTGGTTCTATTTGGAGAAGCCTCAGACACAGGATTATTTTTTCAATACAACTGAATTAGGAAATCCTTGTTGACCTCTTAGCTGATTTTAAACATGAAACCATCTGAAACCCACTCTTCCATTGGTCCTGGGTAACTTGTTAAAAGTTTCATGCTTTCTTTAACAGCGCCTCTTCCTAGTTTATAGGTCTTCAAAGTAAAAATGAAGACACTCCCTAGGCATCTCTAAACTGTGTGGTAGAGATGACGAGTCTAGTTTATGCGGGACTCCTTGTCTCCCTGAAGCATCGTGCTCCCCTGTAGTGTTTCTAGACTGACTTTATTCAGTTGAGGACACTGCCACCCACTCACGGAACACTCCAGCCATGGCTGCTCCGCCCTGAGAGACACAGTGAGGCATATGCTAAATTCTGAAGACTTGGTTCAACAAAAGTAATGTAATATTTTACAATTTTATAATGACTGTGCATTTAAAGCTATTTTGGATAAACTGGACTAAGATTCATTGCTAAAACCAACGTTACCTGCTTTAATCTCTCCCTAAACTGGGACTTGTAGAAAAATTACTATTGTATACATGGGTCATTTGGCATTCTACTTTTGTTTGGTTTTGGCGTTCTGAGATGGGGGGTAGTGGTTCTCATTTTGTAGCTGAAGTTGGCCTCAAATCAGTCTTCTGTTTCAGCTTCCTCAGTCTTGGAACTCCAGGCAGGTGCCACCATGCTTGGCTTGGCGTTCCATGTCTACTAGACAAGCTTGCTTTTCACATGGCCTTTATGCTGAACACGTGAGCGAGGAGACTCTCATCCCTGCCCCTAGAATTGCACTTCACATGAGTACTGGACAGCATCTGTCAGTGTGAGGCAGACCGTGCCAGCCAAAACAGCTGAGAAAACTGTTGGGCCCAGGAAGTGACGCTGCCATGAAGTGTGACTAGGACAATAGGACGGTTCTGGTGGCTGTGTCAGAACTTGTTGATATTTGCTCCTCAGCGGCTACAGCCGGGATGTTTGCAGCTGAGTGGTCAGACCGTCAGGCTTTGAACGGAGCGGGGCAGTAACACAGCAGCCAGGAGTGGAGCTTGGGAGGCAGGTTAGTGCACAGTGTTTGCCTAGCATGTGTCAGGCCCTGTTTTGCTATCCAGCCCCACCAAAGCAAAACAAAACAGAACAGAACAGAAGAGCAAAATAGCCAGGAATGTATCACAAGAGTAAATGAAGCTTATGCGAGTCTAAAGCAGTGATTCTCAAACTGTGGGTGGTGACCTCTTTGGCAAACCCCTCTCTCAAAAATATTTACATTACCATTCATGACAGTAGCAAAATTATAGATGAATGAAGTAGCAAGGAAAAATAATGCTATGCTGGAAGGTCACCACAACATGAGGAACTGTGTTAAAGGGTTACAGCACTAGGAAGGTTGAAAACCACTGAGCTAAAGTTTTATTTTTTCTCTTTTAAAGACAGCTTCTATGTGTTTACTGTGACATAGTTACTGCAGGGACAGAAACGCCTGCCTACATCAGCATTTTCTTGCCTCATTCACGGAGTAGAACCTTTTTTATTAATGTGAGGCCTGACTTAATCCTAGAGGCTTTCCTTAACAAAGTAACAAAGTAATTACTAAACGGTTTATTCTACCAGTTCCCATGGAGTCAAGCTTACAGGCTTTAAAAGTGAGCAGAGAAGCAAACATCTTTCTCCCAAGACCCATGGGGTCTGCTGCTCGGCACAGGGTGGAAATGCAGAAAGGCCCACTCACCTGCACTCTCAGCTGCACGCTCTACACCTGTGTGATACCTCCCACAGGTATGGCATTCTTCTATCACTTTATGCGTTTGTTTAATTTGTATGTGGTGACTGTAAATGTTCTCGTGTGTGTGTGTGTGTGTGTGTGTGTGTGTGTGTGTGTGTGTGTGTGTGTGTGATGTTTTCCTTATTGACTCTCACTTTAGTTTTGAGTCAGGGTCTCTCCCCGAACCCAGAGCTTGTTGGTTTGAGGAGGATGGCTGACAATAATCTGATCCTTGGATCTGTCCCTTTCTGCCTCCCCAGCTTGGGCTTAGACACTTGTGGATGGCTTTTACATGGGGGCCATGGATTGTATTCAGGTCCTAGGGCTTGTATGGCAGGTACTTAACCAACTGAGCCATCTCTCCAGACCTTTTGCCACTATTGAAAATGAGTTTGTTGTTCAGTCCCCTAATCCTGTTCTCTCCAGTTATTCTTTGATGAAAATGACAGGCAGTTAGAAACAAAGTACAAGATTTCTGGAAGTTTCTCTATGAATTCTAAATATGACCCAGGAAAGCCTCCAAGCTCATCGCGTTCCACATATGTCTTCACTTTCTTGTTTCTGCCTTTCTCCATAATTTTCTGTCTTCTGTTCTAACACACCTGCAGTGTATGGATGACTCGGTCCAGTGGCAGGACTCGTGCTTAAACCGTCAGATTAGACCTCTATAATCTATTGTCCTCCATCAGAAGAAATCTTTAAGAACTCCGTGCATGCCATTATGTCAATGGGCTACAACACGTAAGCTTTACAAAACTTGAAACATTTTGAGCTATATGCCAGAATTCTTATGAGGCTACTTAACATTTATAGCTTCAGTTTTTAAACCCTGCAGACTTAAAACATATGCAGTGCAAGCTTTGTTCGGTTGCAGAACAGATAATTTAAAATCAGGCCTCTCTTCTTTGCGAAGTGTGAATGCAATCATAGAAAAGGGACAACGTTTATGTCACTCTGCAGCAATGACGTTCACATGCTGACTTTTTTTAATAATATACTTTTTAAAAATGTTAGTTAAAAGTTACTTTTATGCCAGATTTTTTTTTATTTTTTGCTCGAAGAAGCACATGCATCTAACTTATGTGTCATACACATATTTATAATGAAAAGATTGGTGTATTTAAATGTAAATTGGGTTTAATGTCAGAAACATTAACATCCCACTTTTTAACTATAGTAAGTTTGAAGGATAAATTAAAACAATCAACTGAAAATTACCAGTTGGCATTTTCAAAGCATTATCCTGACTAAAATGTTTCATGCTGACATATCTAGACCTGACGAGATGACTAACTGGAGATTCCTCATGCTTGTCATCTTACAACTTCCCATGTAAATGCATCTGGCTGACAGGGGCTTAGAATTACTGTAGCAAACAATAAAATTATGTTATGCAAGGGAACAAGTTATAAAAAGAATATTTTTATTGTTTTTCCTGATAGAGATAAATGTACTCTGTAAGAGTTTTTTTTTTCTTTTACTTTTTGCTTTTACTTTTTTTGGAGGTGGTTGTTCTGCTTTCATCATGGGTCTCACCACTTTGCCAAGGTTGACCCCAAAATTACGATCCTCTTGCCTCAACCTCTCCAGTGCTAGATTTAGACATGTACTATATGCCCAGTGTCCTGGGTACTTCTGTATTGGTCACCATCAAGACGTTGTAGGTGGCTCAAATATAATAGGTGTCTTTCAAGTTTGTATGAGAAGTCCCTCCTAAGCACGGAAGCTGGTGTATCGAATCAGATGCAGAATAAAGACAAGGCAATCTACTTTCAGATTTCTTAGGCCATAGCTGTTACAGGCTTGGTTCAGAATTGCTCCAGCCACTTCTCTTGCTGTTCATAAATGGTGACGGATGTATCTGTCACTTATTTCTTATGTGCTAGGTAAACACTGCATCCCAGAGGCTCATGAATGCTTATCAAAGGTCATGGGCTGTGCAGTGTTCAATGTAGTTCAAATTTGGGAATCATTGCTAAGAACCCACATAGGCTCTGATTAAGGGAACTCCATCTCTATACAGTTTTTTAATACAAACCACGATGATGTGGAGTTCAGATGCAGCTGTGACCTGGTGAGCAGATAGCTTTGTGTAACTAAACGTCCCTTTAGCAAAAAGTTGTGTTGTGGATGTGGCAAAGGCATGAACATGCTCTTCTCTTTGTATGTGTGTGTCCAGAGGTTGGCATTTCCGAAGGCCAAAAGTCAACACATTAGCTGGACTGACTGTTCATTGAGCTCCCAGGATCCTCCTGTCTCTCCCCGCACTCCAACACCCACCCACTCCCACCCCAACCCTGCAAGTACCAGACCCGGCCTTTACAGGGGTGCCTGAGATCCAAACGCAAGTCTTTGTGCTTGAACATCTTACTTTGCCCATTGAGTCATTTTTTTTTAGTAGAATAGCGTTCCTTAAACGTCTTTCCAGCCTACGTTTATACACTGGATCACACCCTGTTGAAGCCACGTACCTTTACAGCACCGTTCTCGTGCATGGTGATGCAGTTATCGGCATCTTCCGAGAGCTGGTACAAGGCCTGGGCTGTAGCTCGATGCACGTTAGTGTCATTTGACTTCAGATAACGCACCAGTGGGGCCACTGCCTTGTGCTCCCCGAAAGCCACTCTGTTCCTTCCCCACATACAGCAGCGTGAGATAGCTTCTGCCAGGTGACGTCTCAGCTTGTCGTTATTCTGGAAGAAACGACTGAGAGCTGTAGCCACTCTGTGAGGCTAGATCTATGTACTGCACGCGCTGTCCACTGAAAGGCCTGGGAGTGTGCAGCAGCACTCCCTGGCTCCTTAGGACGTACCTTGAAGGAACTAGAATTTTGACTCTCTTTCTTCTAAACACATACATACATATATACTTCAATATATTTTATATATTTCTTTATACATCATATATACATACGTAAGTGTACACATATATTTGTAGATAGGCGGGGATCATGGTGTAGC
This sequence comes from Rattus norvegicus, assembly GCF_021556685.1. Lineage (NCBI taxonomy): Eukaryota > Metazoa > Chordata > Mammalia > Rodentia > Muridae > Rattus > Rattus norvegicus. The sequence continues at coordinate 61,570,043 of NC_141550.1, forward strand.
TCTGACTGACCTTGAATTTACTGTGTAGACTAGGTTAGTCTCTAATCTGCACGCCTCTGCCTCTTGATTGGTGGAGTTAAAGGGCTTGGCTTTGCTGAGTTTTCTATGAGCTGAATGTAATCAGTGCTATCAAAGATGAAACAGGTGTTTAAAACCGGTCATTTGTTTCAGGAAACTTGACTGCCTACTGAGTAATAAGCAAAACCTCATACAAAATTTTACAAATTAGGGCCAGCAAGATGACTGGTAGGTAAATGGGCTTACCCCTGAGACCGGCGACCTGAGTTCCGTCCTGGACTCTCATGGAAAAGTTGTCCTCCAACCTCCATGTGCACATTACGGTATATACACATATGTGAACGCACATACACATACATAAGAGGTAAAAATAACCTTATAAATGATCAAGTTGCTTAATAAGAAAAATATGCCTAGAATGCTGTATATTCTTCAAGGAGTACTTCATGTAGTTGGGATGAGTGGATTAATTCCACTTATTCAACCTATATTTATTTCTTACTGCAGTTTTTGCATGTGTATATATGTGGCATACATGTGTGTTTGCATCCATGCAGGTGCACCTAGGGGTCAGATGTTGACTTTGGGCATTGCCTTTGGTCACTTTCAATGCTATAAATTGAGGTAGGGTCTTGACTTGAACCCAGGTCTTGCTTATTCAGCTATTCTAGCTAGCCTGCTTGCTGTGGACCCCTCACCTCTGTTTCCCAAGTTCTGGGATTACAGATAGGCCAATGTATACACTTTGCATTTGTGCAGGTGATGGCAATCTACACTCTGGCCCTCATGCTTGAGTGGCAAGTGCTTTTACCTGTAGAGAACCCCAAATTCCACCTTAATTTCTGAAAAGGGGAAGACAGAGCAACAGATAATATCTACTAGACTTTCTAGTGTCCTTTCTGTATTTTCTTTACGCAGACAAGACTTTCTGCCTAGAGTTATCTCAGATTTATAGAATAACTGAGCATGCTATAGTTTTCCATTGTCCCATTCTCTTGACTCACAGAATGTGTTGCCTTGAGTCTGACAGATGCTCTGAGAGAGAGGCTGGGTGTCCTGGGTATCCTGCCCTGAGGATTCTTCTTCCAGTGTTTGCAGGTCTGGTTTGTTACTCTCCTACCAAGTGGTACTGCAAGCTTGGTTCAGATGGTTCTGGGCATGGTGAAGTCATTGTCTCCAGGCCCTGCTTTAGCTGGCAGAGTTTTAAATAAATAGACTAACACTGCCAAAGCCTTGTGGCTTGAGTCAGTCGCAGTCCAGGCTTCTACGATGGGAGGAGAGCAATCCCATTCTAATGTTGGAATGAGCAGCTACCTTAAGAACAATGGCAGCAGCGGGGAGGACGGCTGCTACTTACATAACAGCACGTGTATTTGCCACAGCTTTGCTTGCAAACGAGTCATTTAAAAAACTGTATTTAACAAAGATCTTGCATATTAATATTCTGCATATAAAATATGCCTTTGTGTCTATCGGTCTCAAGGAAGCTCAAGGAACTGAAGAAAATCTTGTATTTCCTCAGCAATGGGCACCAAACCCAAACCCAGATCTCTAGACCTCATATCTCTTATCTTTCACCGTGCTGTGTTCTGAGAAAATCCCATGATAACAGGTACCACTTACTGTATTGGCGAGTTTGGACAAAAGAGGGACGACTCCATGGTCTGTAATAACAGCTAAGTTCTCCTGGTCTTTTGCTATGTTGGTGATAGCGGCACAGACACTTGCCAGGACCTCTTTATTGTCTGACTTCAGTAGGTTGACAACAAGTTCCAGACCACCAACAAAGGAGCGAACCATTTCTCCAGCATCCTAGATAACAGAGAAACACCTTCTCTTACACTCGTTTAAAAAAGGTGGAAAGTATTGATAAGGATGTTAGATAAACTTTAAGACAAAATATTTTAGTTTAATATAGTCCTGCATTTTCAAATTCTATGTATATATGTGTATGCTTATGTATAATAATGAATATGTACACAGTAAGTATATACACTTCAGTTTGAATATTTGCCATAGGAGCTACTGAGCAATTAACAAAATACATTTTTTTTTTAGAACCTGTAGGGTGCTGTAAAAAGTCATCGCAAGCATCGAATTGGCCAACAGTGAACCACTCTTTCAGGAAACATAGGGTTAGATCCTGATACGCTTCTGGAGACAATATTTTTGCCAAGTGAACAGTAACAGTATTATCTATGTTTCTTTTTGACACACCTTATTCCAGAGATTAAAGAATCTTATTTATTTATTTTACGTATTAGGGGTACGTGCGCGACAGTGCACTCATGGAGGTCAGAGGACAGCTTGTAGGAGTTGGTTCTCTCCTTCTGCCACTCGAATTCAGGACTCAGGGGTCAGACCTAGCAGCAAGAGCCTTCGCCAGCTGAGTCAGTGTGCTGGGCCTGCTCATATGTATTTTTAATTCATTAAGATCAACACCATAGCTAACAGCACTATTACTCATCTACAGAAGCTTGTCAAGCACATATTTTTTCTGAGAAGCACATCAAAGCCTTCTTGTGCTTAAGAACCATAGGCAATACTTCAGCACCGTGTCTGGAGACAGTTTAGCACTGAACTAATGTGCACAAAGCACAGAAATGTGAAAAATGTGGCCTCCCATGGACTCCCAAATGGTCCCGTGTTTCCATTATGAGCTGAAAACAAAAATGCCAATTAACACGTGTGGGCTTGGCACCTTTCTGCACATCTGCAGGAATAACCATGTAAAATCCTTAAGAGTGAATTGGGGGTAACAGAGAGGCTTCTATCAAGAATCTGTGAATGAGATGCGTTGATATACACTGTGTAGCCATCGTCTTGGGCATACCTGACAGCGTCCAGCCAGGCGTGGCGGTGCGAGCATGTACTGACAGCAGTGGACTGAGACAGAACTATGAATCTTATGAAAGACCAAACTGGCATAGCCTCCCTTCACGGGGGTCAGGGGCAATGAGAAATGGTAGGGAAACACAGTGAGCAGACACCAAGGAGCAGGTGGATGGGGCCAAGACATCCTATGGACTGATTTGAACACTGGGGTTTAACATTTTTTAAGACACTGTAGGAACCATACATCTGTTAGCCCAGCTGAGCCTCACAACAATCCTGCCCAGTAGGTATGATTAATCGCATTTTAGATTTTTAAAACTAATTTAAAAATTTAAAACCAATTTACAAATGTTGAAAGTTAGAAGCTAGATCCTATCCTGTGTAATGGCAAGATACCATGTGAGCTTTACTAATCATCAATTTGATTTTTACATCCCCACCCCCTATTCATTTTTCCATGGTGTACCTGCTGGAGGATAAAATCCAAGCTCCAAAGCATGGTGAGTAAGGCATTCTCTGTAACCCAGTCTTCATGTCTAGCCTCAACTTGATCACTTACAGTATCTCACATAAACCTGAGTCCACCGGCTTCTGCTGTGAACTGGAGTTAAGCAGCTCCTCAAACACTTCAAAGTACGGATCATTGTGGGTAGTGAATCGCTTCTTGTTTGCCTTTTACCCTGAACTTTAAATTCCGGGTGGGCCTGTTGTCCGTTACTCACTAGTCACAGCAGTGTCCAGCAGTTACCATTCGCTTAAGTCACAGATGTTCCCCACAAATACGCAGTAGGGGAGCCTGGAATGTTAAGTACACTGTCGGAACAGGACAGAGGATGTGTGTGTGTTGGGGGAGGGTCCGGGGAGGGGGTGAGGGAGCGCACAGAGTCACATGATGAATCCAGGGACGTCAGATTCTCTATCAGGGTGCAGATGTGAGTTTATTGGCCAGTGAAGAAGCTGATACAGTGTTTGAGCCAATCCCAAGCTCCTAAATCCTCAGCCAATTGTATCTCACCACAACATACGTCACTGTTGCTCCAACAAAAAAATGCCCTGCCTGATGAGGTTTCTCAGAAGGAACATGGGGAAAGTAGGGGAGGGAAGAATGGTCACTCGTTAGGACTTCCGTGAAGATGGGGAAGCAGTCACCACCCTGGCCTCGATTCTTTTTTGCTGTTTCAGCAGTGTTCTGTCTTAGACCTAATGCCCTCATTCTCCATTCCACATTTTCCTTCCTAAGGTTGACTTTCACAACCCCCACAGCGCATACGGTTGTTCCTTCAAGGGAAGGAATACAAAACCCCTTCTCGACCCAAAAGGCTGGAGCGTACCAGCTTTCTAACCTGGTGACCTTTGCCCTGTCTGTGTGGCAGGGATTTTCCAGCACCAGATTCTCTTTTAGACCAATTTTTTCCCTCGATTAATTTTTAACACCTACCTTTATAGAATTTGCAAAGAGTTTCAATGTAGTCATGTCTGATCTGCATTTGGCTTACTTTGCTCCCCAGACACACTTAGGCATGCTTTATTGTGCATAGGGGGGTGGGTTGATGTTCACCAGAATAGTTTTCACCAAATTGTGCTGTCCTCAAATATGCCTAAAATAAACGACTTCATGCCAGACTCCCAACACCGGCCTATAGTTGCATTTTGTCAAATTGCCCTCATGCCTCCCAGAGTTTGTCCCTCTGCTGGCTATGAAGGTATCAGAGGCAGCCTCCCTGACCCCACAAACCTATATACAGAATAAACCAGGATGATCTCCTAGTGCAAGGTAAAGTCAGGAAGAGGCAGATCCAATGAAGCATCAGCAAACACATAAGGCTATGTCTCCCATTGCTATGGAAACAAACAGGATCAATACGGGGGGCCTAGTACGCAATCCGAATGTAAATATCGTTTCTGATAGTTGATACCCTTCTAGTGTGCCCATAAAATTATTTCAAATTGTTCCAGTCTACATAAATTCTATAGCAAACAATAGTATTATAATGCAAAAGAAATGATAATTCACAACTTTGGTCTATACTGTCAGTTTATTAAAATTTTGAGAATTTAGAAATTATCAGACATGAAATTATATTTAAAAATTCAATAACTACTAAAATAAATGCAACACCATTCTGTCCATTTTTCTCTCTGTAAAAACTAGCAAGTCTCACATCTCTTAAAAATGAGCAATGTACTACATGAGGTGGCCTGGGCATTCGGGGTGATGTCCTCCTCCCCCCTTGCCTCTCTTGCCTCTCGCTACCTGAGGCAGGTGGGTGAGCTGACTCTGGGTCATGAGACTGAGCCGGCCTTGCCCCTCTTGGGCTCCAGAAATCTGGAGAATGGGCCTTGCATCTCACCTGGGCAGCACAGTAGAGATGATGACCCTGGTGGAGGGGGTGCAGTTGATCCAGCCCCGAGGGAGAGAGCATGGGAAAGTGAGCCCTGCCACTAGTCTGCCCTGAGGAGGTGTGGACTGGTGTGATGCCTTCCTCCCCTTATCCCCTGCCCCTTGCCACTGCAGTACGTTGGAGAGCTGGCCTCCAAGGTAATGAGAGTGCACAAGTTGGCTGACCCTGGCCGTCACTGAGGGAAAAACTGGCCCTAAACCTCACCTGGGCAGCATAGAGAGCTGACCTTGTCCCCTGCTAATGGCAGCATTGGGTGGCCCAGCTGGAGCAGTAGTGTGGAGTTTGCCCTGGTGGTACAGATAAAGGGGAACCAGCAGGCTGACGAGCTCAGCATCACCTAGGCCCAGATCCAGAGCTTTAGGTTGACCCACCCCAAAGTCTACATCATCTGTGAACTGTTGGGACACATGAAAGGGTCAGTTCTGCTGATCCAAAGCTGTAGGATTCCCATGATACAACAGGGCAACAATAAGATAGTGGGAAGAGTCCCATGAGGATCCAGTACTGATGGTGTCCCAGAAGCCAGAGACCTGGAACCAGACCAATGACTCATTACAATGAGCATTCGCTAGCGAAGATATATAGACAGAGGGGTAGATTGTGGGGCACACTGGGACATTATGGCTTCCATGATGAGATGTTTCCTATGCTTTGTTTTTTTGTGTGTATGTACACACATACATACATGTGTGTTTTATTGTAGGGGAAGGTTGCCAGGGCAGGTGGCGATACAAGAGACAGCAAGAAGAATGGAACTAGAGTGCATAATGTGAAACTCCCAAGAATCAATGAAAAGTTTAAAAAATTTAAAAAATAAAATAAAGAGCAATATAAGGTTGGGGAGATGGCTTAGTAGATGAAGCACTTGCTTTTCAAATGTTGAGTAAAAAGATCAGGTTTCGGACTGAGAAAGAGGACTCCTAGAACAAGCTGGCTCCCTGGACTAGGAGAATTAGTGAGTCTAGGTTCAGGATGACTCTTCCTCCATAAATGCGCTGGAGGGAAATTGAGAAAGACACATGACTTCAACTTCAGACCTCCTCCTCCACATGTACATATGTGTATGTGGATATGTACCAGTGTACTCGAATGCATGCATGTATATCACATGCACATATAAATGCAAATACGAAAAATGAAATCATTTTCAATGAGGGTTAAGAATAAGAAAGGCAGCTCTAAGACCGGGCACTTCCTGTGTTTACCGGGAGTCCCAAACCCGTGGATCCCGGCCCGCAGCAGCTCTCTGCTCCCAAACCCCGAGGGAGAGAGACCTCACCGCCTGGTCAGGTGGGCACTCCTGAGGCTGCAGAGCAGAAGAGACCACCAACACTGCCCATCCCTGCCCACATCCCTGGCCCAAGAGGAAACTGTATACGGCCTCTGGGTTCACGTAGAGGAGGGCCCAAGAGCAGCAGGAGTGCTGCGTCTGAGACACCGCCAGAACCTGAAGGGATCTACCAGATAAACAGTTCTCTGCACCCAAATCCCGTGGGAGGGAGAGCTAAACCTTCAGAGAGGTAGACACTCCTGCGAAACCAGAAGAGACTGCACTCTGCACACATCTCTGACGCCAGAGGAAAACACCAAATGCCACCTGGAACCCTGGTGCACGGAAGCTCCCGGAAAGGGCGGCGCAGATCTTCCTGGTTGCTGCTGCCACGGAGAGCTCATAAGCAACACCCCACAAGCAAACTTGAGCCTCGGGACCACAGGTAAGACCAACTTTTCTGCTGCAAGTGACCTGCCTGGTGAACTCAAGACACAGGCCCACAGGAACAGCTGAAGACCCGTAGAGAGGAAAAACTACACGCCCGAAAGCAGAACACTCTGTCCCCATAAGTGGCTAAAAGAAAACAGGAAAACAGGTCTACAGCACTGCTGACACACAGGCTTATAGGACAGTCTAGCCACTGTCAGAAATAGCAGAACAAAGTAACACTAGAGATAATCTGATGGCAAGAGGCAAGCGCAGGAACCCAAGCAAGAGAAACCAAGACTACATGGCATCATCTGAGCCCAATTCTCCCACCAAAACAAACACGGAATATCCAAACACACCAGAAAAGCAAGATCTAGTTTCAAAATCATATTTGATCATGATGCTGGAGGACTTCAAGAAAGACGTGAAGAACTCCCTTAGAGAAACGCAGGAAAACATTAATAAACAGGTAGAAGCCTACAGAGAGGAATCGCAAAAATCCCTGAAAGAATTCCAGGAAAACACAATCAAACAGTTGAAGGAATTAAAAATGGAAATAGAAGCAAACAAGAAAGAACACATGGAAACAACCCTGGATATAGAAAACCAAAAGAATAGACAAGGAGCTGTAGATACAAGCTTCACCAACAGAATACAAGGAGCTGTAGATACAAGCTTCACCAACAGAGTACAAGAGATGGAAGAGAGAATATCAGGAGCAGAAGATTCCATAGATATCATTGACTCAACTGTCAAAGATAATGTAAAGCGGAAAAAGCTACTGGTCCAAAACATACAGGAAATCCAGGACTCAATGAGAAGATCAAACCTAAGGATAATAGGTATAGAAGAGAGAGAAGACTCCCAGCTCAAAGGACCAGTAAATATCTTCAACAAAATCATAGAAGAAAACTTCCCTAACCTAAAAAAAGAGATACCCATAGGCATACAAGAAGCCTACAAAACTCCAAATAGATTGGACCAGAAAAGAAACACCTCCCGTCACATAATAGTCAAAACACCAAACGCACAAAATAAAGAAAGAATATTAAAACCAGTAAGGGAAAAAGGTCAAGTAACATATAAAGGCAGACCTATCAGAATCACACCTGACTTTTCGCCAGAAAGTATGAAGGCCAGAAGATCCTGGACTGATGTCATACAGACCCTAAGAGAATACAAATGCCAGCCCAGGGTACTGTATCCTGCAAAACTCTCAATTAACATAGATGGAGAAACCAAGATATTCCATGACAAAACCAAATTTACACAATATCTTTCTACAAATCCAGCACTACAAAGGATAATAAATGGTAAAGCCCAACATAAGGAGGCAAGCTATACCCTAGAAGAAGCAAGAAACTAATCGTCTTGGCAACAAAACAAAGAGAAGAAAAGCACACAAACATAACCTCATATCCAAATATGAATATAACAGTAAGCAATAATCACTATTCCTTAATATCTCTCAACATCAATGGCCTCAACTCTCCAATAAAAAGACATAGATTAACAAACTGGATACGCAACGAGGACCCTGAATTCTGCTGCCTACAGGAAACACACCTCAGAGACAAAGACAGACACTACCTCAGAGTGAAAGGCTCGAAAACAAATTTCCAAGCAAATGGTCGGAAGAAGCAAGCTGGAGTAGCCATTCTAATATCAAATAAAATCAATTTTCAACTAAAAGTCATCAAAAAAGATAAGGAAGGACACTTCATATTCATCAAAGGAAAAATCCGCAAAGATGAACTCTCAATCTAAATATCTATGCCCCAAATACAAGGGCACCTACATACGTAAAAGGAACCTTACTAAAGTTCAAAACACACATTGCTCCTCACACAATAATAGTGGGAGATTTCAACACCCCACTCTCATCAATGGACAGATCATGGAAACAGAAATTAAACAGAGACGTAGACAGACTAAGAGAAGTCATGAGCCAAATGGACTTAACAGATATTTATAGAACATTCTATCCTAAAGCAAAAGGATATACCGTCTTCTCAGCTCCTCATGGTACTTTCTCCAAAACTGACCATATAATTGGTCAAAAAACGGGCCTCAACAGGTACAGAAAGATAGAAATAATCCCATGCGTGCTATCAGACCACCACGGCCTAAAACTGGTCTTCAATAACAATAAGGGAAGAATGCCCACATATATGTGGAAATTGAACAATGCTATACTCAATGATAATCTGGTCAAGGAAGAAATAAAAAAAGAAATTAAAGACTTTTTAGAATTTAATGAAAATGAAGGTACAACATACCCAAACTTATGGGACACAATGAAAGCTGTGCTAAGAGGAAAACTCATAGCACTGAGTGCCTGCAGAAAGAAACAGGAAAGAGCATATGTCAGCAGCTTGACAGCACACCTAAAAGCTCTAGAACAAAAAGAAGCAAATACAGCCAGGAGGAGTAGAAGGCAGCAAATAATCAAACTCAGAGCTGAAATCAACCAAGTAGAAACAAAAAGGACCATAGAAAGAATCAACAGAACCAAAAGTTGGTTCTTTGAGAAAATCAACAAGATAGATAAACCCTTAGCCAGACTAACGAGAGGACACAGAGAGTGCGTCCAAATTAACAAAATCAGAAATGAAAAGGGAGACATAACTACAGATTCAGAGGAAATTCAAAAAATCATCAGATCTTACTATAAAAGCCTATATTCAACAAAACTTGAAAATCTGCATGAAATGGACAATTTCCTAGACAGATACCAGGTACCGAAGTTAAATCAGGAACAGATAAACCAGTTAAACAAGCCCATAACTCCTAAGGAAATAGAAGCAGTCATTAAAGGTCTCCCAACCAAAAAGACCCCAGGTCCAGACGGATTTAGTGCAGAATTCTATCAGACCTTCATAGAAGACCTCGTACCAATATTATCCAAACTATTCCACAAAATTGAAACAGATGGAGCACTACCGAATTCCTTCTATGAACCCACAATTACTCTTATACCTAAACCACACAAAGACCCAACAAAGAAAGAGAACTTCAGACCAATTTCCCTTATGAATATCGACGCAAAAATACTCAATAAAATTCTGGCAAACCGAATCCACGAACACATCAAAACAATCATCCACCATGATCAAGTAGGCTTCATCCCAGGCATGCAGGGATGGTTTAATATATGGAAAACCATCAATGTGATCCATTATATAAACAAACTGAAAGAACAAAACCACATGATCATTTCATTAGATACTGAGAAAGCATTTGACAAAATTCAACACCCCTTCAGAATAAAAGTCCTGGAAAGAATAGGAATTCAAGGCCCATACCTAAACATAGTAAAAGCCATATACAGCAAACCAGTTGCTAACATTAAACTAAATGGAGAGAAACTTGAAGCAATCCCACTAAAATCAGAGACTAGACAAGGCTGTCCACTCTCTCCCTATTTATTCAATATAGTTCTTGAAGTTCTAGCCAGAGCAATCAGACAACAAAAGGAGGTCAAGGGGATACAGATTGGAAAAGAAGAAGTCAAAATATCACTATTTGCAGATGATATGATAGTATATTTAAGTGATCCCAAAAGTTCCACCAGAGAACTACTAAAGCTGATAAACAACTTCAGCAAAGTGGCTGGGTATAAAATTAACTCAAATAAATCAGTAGCCTTCCTCTACACAAAAGAGAAACAAGCCGAGAAAGAAATTAGGGAAACGACACCCTTCATAATAGACCCAAATAATATAAAGTACCTCGGTGTGACTTTAGCCAAGCAAGTAAAAGATTTGTACAATAAGAACTTCAAGACTCTGAAGAAAGAAATTGAAGAAGACCTCAGAAGATGGAAAGATCTCCCATGCTCATGGATTGGCAGGATTAATATAGTAAAAATGGCCATTTTACCAAAAGCGATCTACAGATTCAATGCAATCCCCATCAAAATACCAATCCAATTCTTCAAAGAGTTAGACAGAACAATTTGCAAATTCATCTGGAATAACAAAAAACCCAGGATAGCTAAAGCTATCCTCAACAATAAAAGGACTTCAGGGGGAATCACTGTCCCTGAACTCAAGCAGTATTACAGAGCAATAGTGATAAAAACTGCATGGTATTGGTACAGAGACAGACAGATAGACCAATGGAATAGAATTGAAGACCCAGAAATGAACCCACACACCTATGGGCACTTGATTTTTGACAAAGGAGCCAAAACCGTCAAATGGAAAAAAGATAGCATTTTCAGCAAATGGTGCTGGTTCAACTGGAGGTCAACATGTAGAAGAATGCAGATCGATCCATGCTTATCACCCTGTACAAAGCTTAAGTCCAAGTGGATCAAGGACCTCCACATCAAACCAGATACACTCAAACTAATAGAAGAAAACTAGGGAAGCATCTGGAACACATGGGCACTGGAAAAAATTTCCTGAACATAACACCAATGGCTTATGCTCTGAGATCAAGAATCGACAAATGGGATCTCATAAAACTGCAAAGCTTCTGTAAGGCAAAGGACACTGTGGTTAGGACAAAACGGCAACCAACAGATTGGGAAAAGATCTTTACCAATCCTACAACAGATAGAGGCCTTATATCCAAAATATATAAAGAACTCAAGAAGTTAGACCGCAGGGAGACAAATAACCCTATTAAAAAATGGGGTTCAGAGCTAAACAAAGAATTCACAGCTGAGGAATGCTGAATGGCAGAGAAACACCTAAAGAAATGTTCAACATCTTTAGTCATAAGGGAAATGCAAATCAAAACAACCCTGAGATTTCACCTCACACCAGTGAGAATGGCTAAGATCAAAAACTCAGGTGACAGCAGATGCTGGCAAGGATGCGGAGAAAGAGGAACACTCCTCCAGTGTTGGTGGGATTGCAGACTGGTACAACCATTCTGGAAATCAGTCTGGAGGTTCCTCAGAAAATTGGACATTGAACTGCCCGAGGATCCAGCTATACCTCTCTTGGGCATATACCCAAAAGATGCCCCAACATATAAAAAATACATGTGCTCCACTATGTTCATCGCAGCCTTATTTATAATAGCCAGATGCTAGAAAGAACCCAGATGCCCTTCGACAGAGGAATGGATACAGAAAATGTCGTACATCTACACAATGGAATATTACTCAGCTATCAAAAACAATGACTTTATGAAATTCATAGGCAAATGGTTGGAACTGGAAAATATCATCCTGAGTGAGGTAACCCAATCACAGAAAAACACACATGGTATGCACTCATTGATAAGTGGCTATTAGCCCAAATGCTTGAATTACCCTAGATGCCTAGAACAAATGAAACTCAAGACGGATGATCAAAATGTGAATGCTTCACTCCTTCTTTAAAAGGGGAACAAGAATACCCTTGGCAGGGAATAGAGAGGAAAAGATTAAAACAGACACAGAAGGAACACCCATTCAGAGCCTGCCCCACATGTGGCCCATACATATACATCCATCCAATTAGACAAGATGGATGAAGCAAAGAAGTGCAGGCTGACAGGACCCGGATGTAGATCGCTCCTGAGAGACACAGCCAGAATACAGCAAACACAGAGGCGAATGCCAGCAGCAAACCACTGAACTGAGAATAGGACCCCCATTGAAGGAATCAGAGAAAGAACTGGAAGAGCTTGAAGGGGCTCGAGACCCCATATGTACAACAATGCCAAGCAACCAGAGCTTCCAGGGACTAAGCCACTACCTAAAGACTATACATGGACTGACCCTGGACTCTGACCTCATAGGTAGCAGTGAATATCCTAGTAAGAGCACCAGTGGAAGGGGAAGCCCTGGGTCCTGCTAAGACTGAACCCCCAGTGAACTAGACTGTTGGGGGGAGGTTGGGAGGGGAACACCCATAAGGAAGGGGAGGGGGGAGGGGGATATTTGCCCGGAAACCGGGAAAGGGAATAGCACTCGAAATGTATATAAGAAATACTCAAGTTAATAAAAAACAAACAAGCAAAAAAAAGGTAATAAAATCTGAGCATAACTGAAAAAAAAAGAATAAGAAAGGCAGAGGGAATTAGGAAAAAAATAACATGCTTACAGACAATAAACACACACCAGGAAGACAGACTTACAAAACAAGATGGACAAGCAATTGGGGGGCAGGGGTGATGCATGTGACCTCCTTTTTTAAAATTAATCATTCCATTTGTTTACATCTCAAATGATATTCCACTTCCCAGTTACCCCTCCACAAATCCCTACCCCAAACCTCCCACTCCTCCTTCCCCTTTGCCTCAAAGAGGGTGCTATCCCCCTCTCCCCCGACCCTCCAGCATCTCTCTATGCTGGGGTATCAAAGCTCCACAGGACCAAGGGCCTTCCCTCCCATTGATGTCAGACAAGGCCATCCTCTGCTACATATGTATCTGGACTGGTGGATCCCTCCCTGTACACTCTGGTTGGTGGTCTTGTCCCTGGGAGCACTGGGTGGTCCGGCCAGCTGATGATGTTCTTCCTATAGGGTTGCAATCCCTCTCATCTCCTCCAGTTCTTCTGCCAGCTTCCCCACTGGGGTCCCCAAGCTCAGTCTTGCACGGTTGGCTCCAAGCATCCACATCTGTATTGGTCAGTTGCTGGCTGAATCTCCCAAGGAGCATCCACACCAGGTTACTGTCAGCACCTGCCTCTTGGCAATGGCAACAGTGTCAGATTTGGTGTCTGCAGACAGGATAATCTCCAGGTGGGGCAGTCCCCACATGGCCCTTCCTTCAGTCTCTGCTCCATATTTTGGTCCCTGTTCTTCCTCTGGACAGGAACATTTCTGGGTTAAAGACTTTGAGATGGGTGTGTGGTCCCATCGTTAGCCTGGATGCTATTCAGATCTACAGGTTCTATGTCTCCTTCTCTGCTGGTATCATCCCCATTGGGTCCTGGCAGCCTGTTTCCCTGGCATCTGGGACCCTCTGGTGGCTATCCCCAGTTCCTTGTTTCCCCTTGCTACATATTTTGATTCACTTTCCTGACCCTCTGTATGTTTCTCCTGTCCCCTCCAGTACCTGATACTGCCCCCCCCCCCATTTCCTCCCCTTCCTTTCTCCTGCCCAGGTCCCCCAGTCTCTCCACCTCCTGTTATCATCCTTTTCCCCCTCAATGCAGGACTGAAGCATCCACACCCTGCTCTTTCTCCTAAGTTCCATATGGTCTGTGGGTTGTGTCCTGGGTATTGTGAGTTTTTTGAACTAATATCCACTTATCAGTGAGTACATATTGTATGTGTGTGTTTGTGATTGGGCTACCTCATTCAGGATGATATTTTCTAGTTCCATCCACTTGCCTAAGAATTTCATGAAGTCATTGTTTTTGATTGCTGAGTAGTACTCCATTGTGTAGATGTACCACATTTTCTGTTGAGGGACATCTGGATTCTTTCCAACTTCTGGCTATTATAAATAAGATTGCTATGAACATAGTGTAGCATGTGTCCTTGTTATATGTTGGAGCATAATGTGGGTATATGCCCAGGAGTGGTATAGTTGGGTCCTCAGGTAGTACTATGTCCAGTTTTCTGTGGAACCTCCAGACTGATTTCCAGAATGGTCGTACCAACTTGCAAACTCATCAACAATGGAGAAATGTTCCTCTTTCTCCACATCCTCGCCAGCATCTGCTGTCACCTGAGTTTTTGATCTTAGCCATTCTTGGATGTAAGGGTGATCTGGCTGTGACATCTGTCACCCCATTGATCTCCAGGGTTGATTCAGCTGATCTGGCTAGTCGGGTGTCCCCTTTCTCCCTCACCACTCCATGTGTGTCCCTCCTGAAGCTGTGCGAAGAGGACTTACTTCCTGGAATAGAGGAGGACTGGTTTGGCCAAGGGTATAGAGTAGCTATGCTCCCCTGCTAGAACCTCCAAACAAGCTCTCAAGGTCCTGGACATACAATGACTATTATTTGCACTATTATTATAATATTGGGGATTGAACCCAGGATCTTATGCATGCTAGATACGCACATCAGCCTGGAGCTGCACCCTAAACCCTAGTCATATTCTTAAAGGACTGAATCAAAATCATAAAAGATACAAAAGAAAAAAATTAGATTTGATAATCCCGTGATTATCAAACAAATGACTTTTAAATAGAAATGAAAGATCTAAAAATCAAGAAGGAAAGAAAGATTAATTTGGGAAATCAGACTGACCCAGAAGAA
The DNA here is from genome assembly GCF_021556685.1 of Rattus norvegicus. NCBI lineage: Eukaryota > Metazoa > Chordata > Mammalia > Rodentia > Muridae > Rattus > Rattus norvegicus. The sequence continues at coordinate 61,585,155 of NC_141550.1, forward strand.
AAAAAAAAGTGAAGACTTTATTTTTAAAGAAACAGAGGATGGGAGTACAAGGTTATTTATAACTATAAAATACCACAATAATAAATACTACAAAATAACTAATATAGAATAACTACAAAGAACTGCAGAATAAGCAGAAAGGTGGAACGTGCTAGACACCCCAAAAAGAACAGCGAACCAGTAGATCAGGAATTTAAAGCATGAATTAAGAGAATCATTTCCTAAAGTAAGTAAAACCCAAGAATGTATTGAAGTAAAGTGCTTGGGAAGCCACACATACAGACGCATCTTCACCTAACTGGTGGGCTTAAAAACAAATCCCTGGTTTGTAGGTGCACACAGCACCAAGCCCAGTCTCTCTCTATTCACACACACACACACACACACACACACACACACACACACACACACACACACACTCCTTCAACACCAACTTGACTTGATATTTCTGTGTTCAGGTTGACATTTCTAGCATCTGCATGTAATAGAATATTCAGCCGTTCTGTTCCTGGCTTGTCTCCACTTGATATAATGTCCTCCAGCTCCACTCATTGGTGCAAATGGCATGGCTTCATTCCTCATCACTACTAAATACTATCCCACTGTGTGTAGACACTACATTTTCTTTATCCATTCATCTGCTGACGGTGACCCGAGATCAGCCTAAGCCTGTCATGGATTTCGAAGACACTCGCCTATTATTTGTTTAAAGGTCCAAGCACCACAGTGAGCTAAGAGCTGAAGCTTCTGGGAAGATTTTTAAGGGTCCTATCACAACTGACCAGACAGACAGAACAGAAGGATGAAAGTAACCTTTGGTCCTCATGATGCTCGTGGAGCTGCTGAGTCTGCTGACGCTAAGTCCCACACACTACGTGACATTGGCAGCACAAGTGACTGCAGACTTGTGTTCATTATGTTGCAATAATTTTTCTCAGGCTCTCTCTCCAAGGCTGGAGATACCCAACCATGTAGGACAGCACACAGTTAATCCTAGAACTTGGGAGGCAAAGAAGGAGGAACATGAGTTTGAGCCAGCCAGGGTGATATAATGAGACCCTGTCTTGGGCACAGTAAAAAATAAACAAACAAAACACAAATAATAATTTAAAAAAATAGGACCCCAGTCATTATCTCAGTGTCCCTTGGGAAACAGGGACACTCAGTTGACATTCAATAAATGTTTTGTTATTTGTTGGTGTTGTTTTGTTTTTTAAGACTGAGAAGTACAACTTCAAGTTATTTGAGCACTGGGCTGAAGTTGTGGCTTAGTGGTAAAGCTCTTGTCTAATATGTGCCAGGGCCAAAGTTTAATCTCAAATGCCGCCCAAAATAATAATTAAACTACTCACTAGCTAGCTAGCTAGATGATAGATACATAGACAGCCATAGTAACAAACATTAAAGAAAAAGAACGTAAGGTCTCTATGCAGAACTTCAAGTCGGTAAGTTCAGGTCAATGAGTCAAATTCAGAATCAGTCTTTGTCCCCTGCCTCACAGGCCTACCAGCTTTCCGATTCTGCATGAGCTACTGGGGCTACATTGGGGAAAATGTCAAAAGTGATCACATCTGTCTCTTATCCAAGAACTTCCTGAGGTGGATGGTATGAACCAAAGGGAGCCAAAGCCTCAGCTGAGCCCCACGTCCTGACTCACCTCGCTCTTAGCAGTTAGCAGTACTCAGAACAGTAAAACTGTCAGCATCGAGTGCCGCTGGCCCCCAAAGACTTGATTATTTGTTTTGAAGGTGAGACTTTTTTCTTTTGAGAGTTAAGGATTTTCGACATATGACATCTTGTGTCACATAGCTTCTCTGGAAAGGGAGACAGTATATTTGAGGCTGGAAAATGGTTACCCTGCCAAAGCTGTCTTGCACTAAAAATGCTCAGGGGCTAGGCAAAGCCACCATGCTTTTCACCTTCTCATATATCCTAGAAAGTGGTCTCTGCCAGTTTCACTGTGATGCAATACTGTTCTGCACGACTCACATATTCATCTGTAATGGGAAACCCCTGAGTAATAAGAATAAAAACAATGACTGCCTAATTGTTTGCAATAGAGATGAATTTCCATCCATATGCATCCCCTTGATTCTGACACATACACCTGTATTTCTTTGACTGTGACAAAATAGCCCAAAGGACTCTGAGGGGCTGCCCTGCATAGACATGGGGTTCAAAGTTCACAAAAAAGATTGCAGCAAATCGAATTAGATAGACTCGAAACTGTAGTTACTTTCTCATTCTACACTGAGTGCAGACTCTAAGCACTCACATTTGAATTTATCACTTTAATTCTTGTTTAAGACACTCAGAAGACCTTTCACATTTTAAGGGATTCATAACTCTAAAAATTATGAAGTTCTGTGAAGAAAAAGCAGCCAGTGGAAGACAGGAATCAATGCTGTTAGGGGTGGAGCCGTTGAAGAAGTAGAAACAGGGGTGAAGTCCAAATTAAACAGGGTCAAGCAGATACAAAGATGAGACAAGATTGTAAGCACAGAAAAATACTAGCAGTTTGTTAAAATCAAACCAGTAGGGAAATATTAAGGTGTTATTTAGTGATGGATGAACGGAAGAGAAAGCAGGGTGCGTTGGTATACGGAACACTCACTCTGTGTATGGGTATGAGGTTCCTTCTCGTCCCTCCAGCAAAAGGAGCAGACACTTCTCTGAAGATGGGACACATACACACAGTGACTCTAAATCACTTACATGGCCAGGAGAATGTGGCTTAAGACCAAACTTTTGGACTAGGAGAGCTATAAAAAGAGGCTATAAGATGTGCAGCATAGTATTTGAAAAGGATTTAAAAATAGCCCATCACATGTAAAACTTTCAAACTCCCTCTGTTTGCATTCAAAGCGAATGTCAGAGACTCCAAAACTCAATGGGCACATCCCACCCTGAAAGCGTAGTCAGCGACTTAAACCTTTTAAAAGTCTCAGTAGAACCTGAGCATACGTGAGAACCTGAGCGTACAGGAGAACAGAGCATTGTTTGTGAGGGTCTGTCACAATAAGATCCTTGTTCCAGTCACAGTGCTTAAATCCCCCCAGCCTAAAAGAATTACTTTTAAACTCAAATGTTCTTACATTTTCAAACGCAGGTTGATAAAAGCCAAACAGAATCAGAGTATTTTACCATCATTTTCCTTAGGAACGGAGGGCAATGTAAATTAAATTCTGGAGAAGAAATGGAGCAAGCTTTACAATCCAGATTTACCTTGAAGAGAGTTTTAACCTAATTGATGCTCAAGAAAAATACTGTAAATTAATAGTTCTAAATTTTCCCCTTATTCCTTAACCTAATTCGGGATAATATGTTTAAACATTACAGAAAATGGTGTTGTTTATTTATTTTCCCACTTAACAGTGTTCTATGCTGAGTCTCGTTTGGGAAAATATCACATTAATGAGGTCTAAACTGTGAGGCACTGTTGTGTACCAGACGCTTACAGAGTTAATGACGCAACATTCTCCACCAGTGATGTATTTGAAAGGTGCTAGACAAACACGCATCTTAAAATAGAGCGATTTATAAACTCAATGTGTATTTATCTGCATATGCTTTGCGTGCATACTTGTGTATATTTTAATGCTATCATATTTAAATCTTTTAAAAAAGCATGTGTATATCATGACACAGATTTATAAAAGGAAGTGAATCCCAGTTTAGGTTCAGCTGTTTCTGACCAGTGAGCTGCATGGATCAGGCCGAGAAAACTTAACAATGGTGATCTCAGAGGACAAATTACTGCATGAAATGAAGCCCACAAGCATAAAGCCCTCATCTTACAGAAACTGTTTTCCAAGTATTATGTCTTATGTCACACTTCTCTATAAGTATGTGGTCCACACACACATTTGGCACATAAGTGTCTATCAAGCTCACGACATACGTAAAACACATTGACTATCATATCTTCAACTGTGTGAATGCTTTCCAAATGTGTGAAGCCAGCTGCCCCATCCCTCTTGTATTCATGTATCTTTAACAGATTCCTTTATTAAATGGTTTTCATAGATGTCCTCTGCCAATTATCAAGATTCTTCTTTAAAACACACTCAGAATTTAGCCCAGATCTCTAGACGTGGCCCAGTCAGAGGATTGCACTGGGACTCTTATTGTTTGGGATCTAGACATGGGACTTCTGCTTTGGACTATGTGAGGGTATGTGCTATTTCAGCAGGCAGCCTGCTATGTTTATGTTCCATTTTGAAGCTAGCTGAAATCCCTCCTTGCCTTTCATAAATTACCACATATCCACAACACCCTTATCTTGCACTTAAGGGATTTTAGCCACTCTTTATGGCATTAATTAAGTTGAATAGTTTCCATATAATTGATATAAGCTTTTTGATGTAGATTTCACCCTGAGGAATTTATATTTGTATAAAGCTTAGAAAAACTAAGGGAGGTGTCTGAATCTTTTAATGTAAGCAAGGTATTTGATGGTTTTTGTTTCAGCAAAGTTGTTAGAGAGGCAAAAATATAGTTGCTCTTTCTTTTTTGACAAAACAAAATGGTGATTCTGTAGCTTTATTGTATATAATTCCACTCCAGGAATTTTTAAAATATCCTTAGCCCAATGCTATGGTTTAGGTTCTGAAACTCAAGATAGTTAAACTTGACCACCAATGTGACAGTCATAAGAGCACACATTTAGGCATTTAGGGATAATTAGTGAACGAGTGCCGAGCTCCGGTGAATGGCATTAAGTTCTTTGCGAAAGGCTTTCTTGCCCTTCTCCAGAAACAGAGCAGCCCTCACCAGATGTGGTGCTGATGTCTTGAACTGAACTGCCTTGAACCATAAAAAAAACAAAAAACAAAAAAAACAAATTCCTATTGTTTCAATTCTGTGGGGTGATTTCAGCAGTAGAAACATCCAAGCTGTGTCCCAGACCAATTGATAACAATTCATGAACATGAGAGCTAACAACATAAGACTTACATGTGATTCTAATGTTTATGGACAGTGGGTTGAATGCTTGGGATGCATCCATGAACATTAATAAGTTAATGTTGACCAAGCTACTGTTCTTCTCTACTCTAATGCCTTCATCTGTAAAGTAGAAGGTGGTGAAAGGGTGTGTGTGTGTGTGTGTGTGTGTGTGTGTGTGTGTGTGTGTGTGTGTATGCGCATGTGTGTGGAAAGAAAAAGAGAGAATTAGGAAAAGAATAGAATATAACAAGGTACCGAATAAACAGCAGTAACTGTTGAGTTATTTTGGTGCTATTTTAAGAGTGTAATTGCTACTAATAGTTTGCACAATCAAAATGTCAACCTAGTAAAACAATTAAAACTTATTTAATGTATTTATTTATTCTTATAAATGTGTTCAGAGCAATAACTCAGGTGACAAGAAGCGTTTTACTACATATTCAGAGCTAGTTTAAAACCTGAAGAGACACTGACACACACAAACACATACACACTCACACACACACACTCACACACACATACACACACGCAAACAAACACACACACACTCACACACATACACACAAGCAAACAAACACACACGAACACACACACACGCACACCTGTTATTAAGCAATAATTGTACGCTTACTTATACAATTGAAACCATTACATTCGTACAATCCTTGGTGAATTAAAGATCTCAGGAATGTCTAATACTATGTTTTGTGTTGGGAGATTCAGAATTAACCATTCCTCTGCCCTGTTTTCACAGAAAATCGTCTGGAGTGATTTAAAAGTTTGAGTGTCCAACTCCCAATGTCAATGATAGCAATTTATTTTAAATCAGTGAGAGTTATTTTAATGTATAATGAGGATAAAGAATCATCTCTCTGGATAACGATCAAAGTGGGGTGTTT